>NC_137899.1:71670897-71750897 GCF_963455335.1 Martes martes
ATATGAAAACTTTCAAGGTGTTTGCAAAGAAATACAGGAAGTATGTGGTTGATACTGTGAAGAGTTGAATGCTGAGGTTGCTGAGGTACAAAGGACAAGGTCATGGAGGCCTTGCTTGTCATGCTAAGGAGGCCTAAAGCTTTCTCCTAACTGGAGCTTTAATAAAGGGTACTCAATAGATATGTGAAATTGTAGATTTAATTTTTAGGTAGAGTTTAGATAGAGTTCTGAGTGTTAGGGTCAAGGATTTCTGACCTGGTCAAGGAGTGGGAAGAGGGAACCTGTTAGGAAGCTCTTTGCAGTAGAGTAGGTACGAGATGCTGTTGGTAGATGTATTACTACTAAGAATGAAGAAAGAGGGGTGCCTGGGTAGCTCAGTACGTTAAGTGTAAGACTCTTGATTTTGGTTCAGATCATGATCTCAGGGTCATGAGATTCAGCCCCACCTTGGGCTCCGTGCTGGGCATGGAACCTGCTTAATTTTCTTTCCCTCTCCCTGTGCCCTTCTCCCTCACTCCCCTCCTGTTTGCATGCTCTCTCTCTCTTTCAAAAAAAAAAAAAAAAAGAATGTAGAAAGAAATGAATTTGAGAAATAATTAGGAAATGAAGTGGTCATGACTTGGTGACTGAAGAGGAAATACGAGGAAGAATCAAAGATGACTCCCGGGTTTCCAGCTTGGGTGGTCAGATAGAAAGGGGTTAAGCTATCACTTACCCGTAAGGTAGCTTATTGTGAAGGTACAGAAGTTTAACCTTCAGGCCTCTTTCCTTGTATGGGTCCATTCAAAGGCTCTGGGTATGGCATCAGCAGTTTTGTATTCTTAAATATATATTCTTTTTCTTAAAAACAACCTACACCCTCTTGGGGCACCTGGGTGGCTCAGTGGGTTGGGGGCTGTGCCTTTGGCTCGGGTCATGGTCTCAGAGTCCTGGGATTGGGCCCTGCATCGGACTTTCTGCTCAGCAGGAAGCCTGCTTCCCCCTCTTTCTCTGCCTGCCTCTCTGCCTACTTGTGATCTCTCTCTCTCTGTCAGATGAATAAATAAAATCTTAAAAGAAAAACAAAAACAAAAATGACCTACACCCTCTTTAAGCTGATAATAGCTTCAGACACACAGAACCTGAACCCAACCCTGCCCATCCTCTTTCAATTCATTCTTCTGATTAGTAGATTAATCTTATAAGAATCATTAACATCATGTCAGTCCTCTCCTCAGAAGCTATTGTTTTCATGTCAGTGGCCTTTTACCAACCTGGCAATTTTACCTCCTCTTTCTAAAACTTTCTAAAACTGTCTCCCAACAAATGTTTATAGTTTCAGAAGAATAACTTGACCTGTCTGCCAAAGAGCCGGGACATCATTTACAAATGCCCTTGGAAGACTTATCTACTAAAAGTTACAATTACTCTGTTGAACCTTCTTGTTTATTACCACTCTTCTTTATTTTTCTCTTTTCTTGTTTTTATACCAGTTGTGGCTTTTCTACCTCACACACTTGTCTAATGTCAGACTTGCCTATTCAGTATTAGCTGGTGTTTGGAATGTCTCATGCCTATAGAAAGCTTTCTTGCATAAGCCAACATCACTTTGCATTTTGGCCATGTTGTGTGTCTACTGTGTGATTGTGCTTTAATATTCTGTTTTTGATAATGTTGAACAAAGGTTGTTTGCACTCCAGAATGTTCATTCAGGGCTATAAACCTTTCAACATTAGTTATGCAGTAGTTCCAAGATCTAGACTATAATGTTGCTGTCATCTGCAGTGACAGCTATCTAGGACCATTCCCTCATTTGGAAGAAGAGTTGTATTCATTGTTGTTGGCTGCATCGCCACTTGATAAATTATTTCTGAGGGGTTTTCCGCTCTCTGAGCAGCCGCTACTCATGTATGAAATACCTACTTTCACTTCCTAAGCATTTTCCCCATAATGCACCTCTGCTTCAACAAATTCTCACTCAGACATACTAAAATGGGACTCATAATAATCAATTTATTATTTTAGCTGTCTCAGTAAACAAGACAGTCTCACTGTGTTCTTTTTCACTATGTTCTTTTTTCTTTAGGGATAAGGCAGGCCTAGCATTTTTCTATAAAAGAACATACTGTATGGCCTTACAAAATTTCAGCTTGGTTAAATTGTAACAGACAGTCCTTCAATTTTTCCTGTGAGAAGATCACTTATTATGGATTAAAAACTGTTACATAAAAAAATCAAGAAAGAATGTTACCATCAGGAGACAGCTGTGAGATGGAGAGCATGGTGCTGATGTTTCACACCCAATCTTTCTCCTCTTCTTTCTTCTCAGTGTCTTCCTACTGCTTCAGTCTCTCCCTCTGTCTCATGTTGGCAGGTACAGATCAGAGGTGTAGTGGGTTTGACGGCACCTGCAGAGGCGCAAGGACTTCTCTTGTGTAAACAGATTTAGGTCTGCCCGCCTTAATTCTGTAGAAGGAGTAGTGAACCAAGGAGAGCAAAATAATGAGAATACTAGGAAATGTGGAGCAGATGCAACATAGGGCAGGATGAGGACTTGGAGCCCACTTCGATTTTGGAGAAATACTGTTTTCTGTAGTGTTATGTTCTTTTCTGTCAGCCCAGGCCTTCTGATCTTCGTGATGCTTTGAGGGATTCAGGTATGGAAGCAGAAGGGGAAGGCTGGCAGCAGCCCGGGGAGGGTGGTTATGACACAGGGAGCCATCACCTGCTGAGAGCCGAAGGGCAGCCTGGCTCTGGGCTGCTCAATGGGGATAGACAGTGGGCAGCGCAGATGTGTAGAGCAGGCCAATGCTCTGGAAGGATTCTTCTAAGTACCTGGGAGGAGAACCTGGAACAAGAAAAATTTCCTTTTTGTCACACATGACAGGAGCTTTAGCTTTGATCCTTGTTGCCCTTGGAAGACCGGAGAAGTCTTTTAACATCTGGCCTACCCAGAACACACAATGATGAGTGCATGTCCAGAATGGGGCTAACTCCTCACCTCCCTTCCACATACACACTCCCTCCCAGCTGCTTCTCATGCCACTTCTGTCTCTTCCATTTGGAGTTGCCCCAGTGGAAGAGGAAGACTAGAAGATATTTTACATAAACAGAGCAAGGAGGATGTCAGATGCTCACTACCCACTTGTAGCTTGGTACCCCCAAAAGTGGCCCTGGGCCCTCCTGAGGTCTGGTGTCTGAAATAGAATGTTCTCTCAGCATCCTGTTTCTTATAGGTCAGCATCATATTCCTTTTTTTTTTCTTTTAATTGACTATGCTTGCCATTTTTTCCCCCTTTAACATTTACTTACTTGTTTGTTTGTTTATTAAAGATTTTATTCATTTGACAGACAGAGAGCATAAGCAAGGGGGGGAGTAGCAGGCAGAGGAAGAGGGAGAGGCAGGCTCCCCCCCCTGAGCAGAGAGCCTGATGTGAGGCTCTATCCAGGATCCTGGGATTATGACCTGAGCCAAAGGCAGGCTGAGCCATCCAGGCACCCCTAACATCATATTTCTCAGCCAATTAATACAAATGCCCCCCAAAGACTGGTGGGGGTGAAAGGGCCATTCCTCAGAGTTCCTTTAGCTCAGTGTTTTACATAATTAATCCTTGATATGGCTGGACCTTGTTAGGTTGATTTATTATTTCTTGCCTTTCTTCTCCCTCCCTTCTACCTTCTCTCTACCCTCCCTTCTTTCCTTCTTGCATATTTGGACCTAGAAAGTTTTCTGTTCATAATTTTTCAAGTAGTGTTGCTGTTGCTCCCTATGTCTTGTGTTCCCTGTTGTGGCCAGAAATCTGCATCCATTATTAAAGGCTTAGAGGGGATACAGGAGGCTGAAGAAGCTTAAGGATAGGTCTTGAGGTTACTGCTTAGACTGCCAGGAAAGGCTTGTATGAAGACCTATAGCATTGTTTTAACTCTGTGTCTTATTATATTTTGAATTAAGGATATCAATATAAGGATGTATGACAAAATTTAAATTGTTAATTCAGCATGACAGCCCTGGACTTTTTCCTCCTCTTTGATCGATAGTTACTCCAGTATGGCTTATGGACTCTACTTTCCTATCTGTCTTGGTGAACAAGAATGACACACATCAGTATGGAAAATTTAGGTGAGATTACCAGGAAGCCAGGTTACAGATGAGGTGTAATCATTTATCTTTAGACTCATGGTTACAATTTACCCTCCCTCCACCCATTCTTCATTTCTACACAGCCTTCCTTCCCTTGGTGCTGTAATAATGGGAGGGTATATCCAGGGCAGTAGGAACCTCCCTTGTCCTGACCTCCAGAGTCATGGCTCCTATACTCTCTTATTTATGACAAAGGACAGAGGCGCTACCTCCCTCTGTCTAAGTGGGTGGGAGCAGACAGGTCACAGTTATGGAAGTAGTATTTGAAATAAAGAGGAAAGGGACTATTGAGTGTCCTGTATATTCTCTGTGATCTTTTAAAATCTATTTTACATGGAAACTTGAGTCATCTAAGGCCTCAGAGTCTTGGAAAGCAAGCACCTCCATGTTAGTCCCTGACATAGATGTACTTGTTCATAAATATTTTATCCGTCTTGGTATCCTCCACTTCCTAAGTGCTCAGTAAGTATTTACTAAACAAGTAAGTGACTCTTGCTGCCTATAATAGTGTTGTGTTAGAGGTATGAGCACATTTTTATGGTAGAATGTATTAGTCATCAAGCCAGCCATTTAGCCGTGTCCTCTCTTGCCTATTCCAGTAATTACATGATAAATACAAGGGTGTGAATGCCCATAGCATTTTTTGCATCCTATTTTTTTTTCATATTTATTTGTTTTGAAAATCAAAAATTAGCTATTTGTGCCTACTGTGTACCAGGCACTGTAACTGTGACTGGCACTTTTATACATTCTTTCTAATTCTCATAATAGTGCTCTAAGGGATTATCTTCATTTTTTATTCATTCACTGGTCCATTCAACACCAGCCAGGCTCTGTGTTAGATGCTAAGGACAAACGGTGAATGAGACAGATAGCATCCTACCTTCATGGTGCTTAGAAGCTGAGGCATCCAGAAGTAACTGGTAGTTAGGGATCATAATAAGTGGCCAAGCCTGAATGTGAATCTGCCTGTTTCCAGAACGCTGAAAAATAGTGGCAGTCTGCTACAAAGAACTTGCTAAGTGCCAGTCCTTTCTAACTCAACTCAGTTTTAAACCTTCAGACCAATCCCATGTTACCTCCATTTTCCAAGTGAGGAAATGGGACTCTGGGAGGTTAAATAACTTGCTCACAATCATAGAGCCAGTAGACAGCAGGACCAAGACCTGGATGGAGGTTGGCCTATCTCCAGAGGCCATTTTGCTTCTACTTGACCTTGCTGTTGCCCTACATAGCAGAGAAGACAAAGGTCCACAGGCCCTGCCCGGTAGGATTTTATAGGCAAGAAAAGCAAAATATAATTACAGTGCAAAGCAGAATAGCATAAGGCCACAAGAAGAACATAAACAAAGTGCTTTGAGGTTAAGGAGGAATTATTTTAGTCTAAGGAGTCCTTGAAAGCAGAGGACAAGTGCTCTATTTGATAGATCTACAGGGTGTCATCTTTCAAGTAGAAAATGACTTATTATTCTGAGTGAAATATAAAAATAGAATTTAGAATTATTTTACTTCCTTATTATTATTATTATTTTTTTGCTTAGCAAATGTATTCATTATATGAAATTTATTGAGTGGTTGATTGAGTATAGCACTGTAAGAAACATCAGTTTCAGAGATGTTAAATTGTTAAAAAATGTGGATCTTAGAATCAAATACAAATACAAATTCCGAGCAAGAATACATACAGTCTTTGTTCAAAGTATTTTCTATAGGAAATGTATGGAAGAGTCCTGGGAGATTTTCACTTCCATTGGCACCCAAGTGGGGCTGCTGTTTGCAGTTGTATAGTTTGTGTGATACACAGAGGTATCCAGCTGAGGAGGTGCCAAGGGGTTGAAACCCAATCACATTTCCCATACCAAACAATGCTCCCCATTGGAGGACTGCCTCCCTCTCTCCAAGAGGAAGGGCATCTTGGTGACTTTTTAAATTTCGTAGAAGTTAGAAAAGATTCTCTGTGCGCTAGCGGTGACCCTGGGTCCTACAGCAGGAACGCTGGTAACAGCTCTGCAGCAGCCAGAGTTGAAGTGTATTTGTTATTCTGAAATTGAAAGATAATTGACATACAGTATTATATTAGTTTCAGGTGTGCAGCGTAGTAATTTGATATTTTTATATATTATAAAATGGTCACCTTGATAGGTCTAGTTACCCTCTGTGACCACGCAAAGTTATTGTGATTTTATTGAGTGCACATTATCATCCCTGAGACTTATTTATTTCATAACTAGAAGTTTGTACCTCTTAATCCTCTTTACCTATTTCACCCACCCCCAACCAATCCCCCTGCTCCCCCCACCGCCCCCCCCGCCGCAACCACCAGTTTGTTCCCTGTATCTATAAGTCTGTTTCTCTTCTGTTCGTTTGTTTCTTAGATTCTACATGTAAGTGAAATCATATGGTATTTGTCTTTCTCTGTCTGAATTACTTTATTAGCACAATGTCTTCTAGATCCATCCATGTTGGTACAAATGACAAGATTTCATTATTTTATATGGTGAAGTAATATTGGAATATTATGTATATATGTTGGGCTATTATGTATATATGTACACACACATAACACATCTTCTCTATTTAATAATCTATCAATGGACACTTGGGTAACTTCCATATCTTGGCTATTGTAAGTAATGCTGCAGTGAAAATAGCAGTATGTATATCTTTTTGAATTAGTGCTTTCATTTTCTTCAGATTAATACCCAGAAATGGAATAGCTAGTTGTATGGTAGTTCTATTTTTAATTTTTTGAGGAACCTCTATATTGTTTACTATAGTAGCCTCACCAATTTACCTTTCTACCAACAGTGCTTGGAGTTCCCTTTTCTCTACATCCTTGCCAATACTTGTCTTTTTGATAATAGCCATTCTGACAGGTGTGAGGTGTATCTTGTGGTTTCAATTTGCATTTCCCTGATGATTAGTGATGTTGAACAACTTTTCATGTGCTTTTTGCCCACCTGTATGCCTTTTCCGCCCATTTTTTAACCAGGTTTTTGTTGTTGTTGTTGTAGTTGTATTACCGAGTTGTATGAGTTCTTTATATATTTTGGGTATCAACCCCTATCAGATAAATCATGTGCAAGTGTCTTCTCCCATTCAGTAGGTTGACTTTCCTTTTGTTAATGGTTTCCTTTGCTGGGCAAAAGTTTTTTAGTTTTTTTTTTTTTAATTTTATTTATTTATTTGACAGACAGAGATCACAAGTAGGCAGAGAGAGAGGAGGAAGCAGGCTCCTGGCTGAGCAGAGAGCCCGATGTGGGGCTCGATCCCAGGACACTGGGATCATGACCTGAGCTGAAGGCAGAGGCTTTAACCCACTGAGCCACCCAGGCGCCCCAATAGTTTTTTAGTTTGATGTAGTCCAGTTGTTTGTTCTTTATTTTGTTGCTCTTACCAGAGGAGACATATATAAAAGAATGTAGGTAAGATCAATGTCAAAGAACTTACTGCCTGTATTTTCTTACAGGAATTTTATTGCTTCAGGTCTTATATTTAAGACTTTAATCCATTTTGATTTGATTTTTGCATATGGTGTAAGAGAGTGGTCCAGTTACATTTTTTGCATATTGTTGTCCAGTTTTCCCAACACCATTTGTTGAAGAGACTGTCTTTTTCATTGTACATTTAAAAAAATGTTTTTATTTATTTATTTATTTGAGAGAGAGAGAGAGAAAGAGACAGAGATGGTGGTGGAGATAGCAAGAGAGAGAGAGCATGAGCAGGGAGGAGAGGGAGAAGCAGCTTACCCACTGAGCAGGAAGCCCAATGATACAGGGCTGGATCCCAGGACCCTGGGATCATGACCTGAGCAGAACGCAGACACTTAACTGACTAAACCAGCTAGGCGCCCCCCCCCTCATTGTACATTCTTGCCTCCTTTGTCATTGATTAATTGACCATATAAATGTGGGTTTATTTGTGGGCTCCCAATTCTACGCTGTTATCTATGGGTCTGTTTTTGTGCCAGTACCATACTGTTTTGATTACTATACCTTTGTTTTATAGTTGCAATCAGAGAGCATAATACCTCCAGCTTTGTTTTTTCTCAAGATTGCTTTGTCTCTTGGGGGGGTCTTTTGTGGTTCCATAAAAATTTTAGGATTATTTGTTCTAGTTCTATGACTAATGCCATTGGTATTATGATAGGGATTGCAGTGAATGAAGTGTACTTAATATGATGACATTTTTTTATGTCTACTAATAGACCTTAAAGTGATATGACTTTATTAAATCCTAAATTAAACTTAAGATTAAATTAAGTAATAATTAATATCACTGTAAAATCTGTTAATGAAAAGTTTTGTTGATTCCATGCTATTACATAAAGACAGATTATAATATGGGATAAAATATAATTTCAGGGAGTCCACAGCGCATCTAAATCCCACTTTTGGACCTCAGATTAGAATACCCATAGTATTGTATGGAATGGTTCAAAAATAATTGAACACTTAACAATATAAACATGGGGTTAAAACCTAACACTTTCCCTAAGGCTAGACAGTTAAAAGGTCACCCATGGTTTAATACATATGTAATTGTACATTACCTGGTTACTGAGTAGTCCACTTTGGAAGGTGTTCAATACTTTTTGAATCACCTTGTATCAGTTTATCACCTTCCTCTGAGAGGTTTTAAGTGCCAACTTGGCAGTGTCAGTTTTGGGTGCTCTTGCACCATAAATATGTATTTACTTTGACTCACTTTGCAAGTTGACATTTATGGGTTGGATTAATGATGAACAGAGTAATTCTTTATTGGATGACAGTAATTTTACTCTAGATTTCAATGAGTGATGATGGCATTACCTCCCTACAGCAATACTCAAAATCAGATTGAAAATATAACTTCCCCCAGATCGGATCATCTCTTAAATGTTAAGAATGCTCATAGTGTCCATGGAATTGTAAGCTATTCTACTGTGAGAGAGAAAAAAGTTTCCCAGGAAACTAAGTTATTATTAAAGCAGAGCCTCTAAATGTTTCCCTCATTAGACCCGCCAGGGTGCAGCTGTGAAACATGCATCTGACAACATGGTTTCCATTACTTGCTGGAGGCTATCTTCCACTTCACAGACTGTCTCATGAAACTGTCATGTGAATTGCTTGTTTTTCTGGCCAAATGTTGTCTTTAAGAAATACTGTTTCATTAGAGAGTTTGCTGAGAGGAGACTGGCTTGAGTTGTTTTTGTTTTTTTTTTTTTAAGATTTACTTATTAGAGAGAGAGTGAGCACACGTGAACAGGAAGAAGGGAGGGAGAGAGACAATCCCAAGCAAACTCTATGCCAAGTGCAGTCTGATGTGGAGCTCAATCTCATGATCCTGAGATCGTGGCCTGAGCTGAAACCAAGAGTCTAAGGCTTATCTGACTGAGGCACCAGGTGCCCCTCGCTTAGAATTTTTACCATAATCTAGAGACTGCAGGTAGTGGGGGTGGGGTACCACTAGTTCACTAGTTGAAATGCCACGTGATCTGACTGCAACTATATACACATGAGCTCTATCAGCCAGTATAAATTAAAGTTGATCTTAACAGCAATGCATTTATCTGGTCAGTTTAGATAATAGCTCTTTGTAAAATTATAATTTTCTCTTATTAATAAGAACATTCATATGTTAGTGTATCATTTATTTTGAAATGTTTTATTCATTTTACTCTATTGATACTTTTCTTCGTGAAGGCATCAGATAACATCGACTAATTATAAACCACATTTCCTTAATTTTTTCATTTTCAAAACATGCAAATATTCCTTCAAAGAAGACGTGTTTTAACCACGAGTAAAAGCTGAACATAAGTAATGCAGTATGAAGTCACCAGGGTGGGGCACCTGAGTGGCTTGGTTGTTAAGTGTCTGCCTTCTGCTCAGGTCATGATCCCAGGGTCCTGGGATTGAGCCCCACATCGGGCTCCCTGCTCAGTGGGGAGCCTGCTTCTCCCTTTCTCACTCCCCCTGTTTGTGTCCCCTCACTCTCTGTCAAATAAATAAAATCTTAAAAAAGAAGAAGAAGAAGTCACCAGGGCACATGGCAAGCATTTTGCTTCATTTTCCACAATAAGGATGAAAGTGATTGCAGGCAGGATGTGTGCGCCAGGGATGTTCACGATCAGTGATTCAGTGGGTGGCAGTTTTCCTTGCCTAACATATAGATGATCATAATAGTTGTTGACATTTTGTTTATTTGACAAATATTTTCTGCGTGCTTCACCTGTGTCAGTCAGAGTTCAGTGGTTGGGACACAGATCAATAACGCAGGGCCTCTGTGTGTTGCATCCCGGGTAGTCAGCGCTTCACGAAAGAGGCAAAAGATACTGTGGGAGCACAGAGGAGGGAGGGATCAGTTCTAGCTACAGCGTTGCCATGAAGTTTGGAAATGCACATAGATTATTTTATCCTATAATGTAATAATCCCAACAAAACTATTATGTGTTTGCCTGTGTTTCTGGACTTGGTGGCCAGTTTTAAGATGGTCAGGAAAGACTATAGGAAAAGATACTTGATTCGGGCCTCAGATGTCAAAAGAAATTCACCAGATTAGAAAAGGGCCTGGGAGGACATTGCCAGTTGAAGGAAATGTTTCTTTGGGAAGCTACGAGTGATCTTGCTTAGCTGGAATGTAGAAGATGAAGTGAGACAGATGTATAGGAGGCAGGTATTAGAAGTTTTGTAAACCATGTTAAAGTGTATGGATTTTATACTATAGGCAGTCAGGGGCCAATGAAGGGTTACGAGTTAGGCAGTAACACAGTCATACAATCAAAAAGTGTTTGTGTAGTGCCTACTACTTTTTAGGCCAGTGCTAGATGCTGAGCTACAAAAATGAATTAGATGCAAATAACTCAAAGCCTGGTAAAGAAAAATATAGAGAAGTTGGTGCAATGGAAGCCATAGATTTTCTGTAGTCATAATCACAGCATTATTATGTTTATGGAATATTTACTATGTGCCTGGCATGTGCTAAGTGCTAACTTGCATTGTCTTATTTAATTATCCCAATAATTCTAAAAGCACTATTGATTGGTGCCGCTTTATAGAAGAGGAAACTGAAGCACAGAGATTCAGTAACTTGTGTCTGGTAAAGGGTAGAACCAGGGTTCAAATCTTAACAGTCTGACTCCAGAAAATGCACTTTTTAGCACATCGGAGGGGACAGTCCGTTCTGTAGGGACAAAGGTGGGATTTGGAAAGTCTACATGGGGATGGGGACAGGGTTTGCCTTAAGGAAGATTACTCTTTTTTTAAAAGACTTTATTTATTTATTTGACAGAGAGAGAAAGAGAGAGAGAGCAAGCGAGCACACAGGCAGGGAAGCGGAAGACAGAGAGAGAAAGAGAAGCCAGTTTGTTGCTGAGCAAGGAGCCTGAGGCAGGACTTGGTCCCAGGACCTGGGGATCAAGACCCAAGCTGAAGGCACAGGCTTAACCAACTGAGCCACACCCAGGGTCCCAAGGAAGATCACTCTTAATTAGGAATGGCAAAGAGGGAGAAAGAAAAGGCTACTAGGGGGAAAAGCCCAGAAAGCACTCTCATACAATCATAGTGGGAGTGAAGGAAAGGAAATTCTCCAAATAAAGAGTTTTAACAGGGTGTCCTTGGACAGACTTCTGTGGAGGTGGCATGAAGTGGGCAGTGGCACTATGTTGGTACATTCTAAGTACAAAACAGCAGATGACAGGAGTGAGGGTTTCAAAGACATTTTCTTTCTTGGAGCATATGGAACTTTTAGGGTTGTAGGGGAATAGTTGAGGAATTATTTTTATTCAACTCACTTATAAACACATATAAGAATGTTAGAAATTGCCAAATGTTACCATCATTTTCAAGAGATTGTTAGATATAGCAGTATCAGTTGGGATCCTTTTAGCCCCAAGTCACAGAAATCTCCAGTTAAAATTGACTTAAATATTAAGTACTTTTATTATCTCACATGATGAGTGGTCTAGAGGTGATAGGTGATGCTACGTGGGAAGTGAATATCTCAGAAATCTCATCCAGTTTCTGTAATCCTTCTGTCTTACAGTTCCTGGTATGTTAGCTTTGTTTCCTGTCATTGGTCTCAAATGACAATATCCAGAGAAAGAGAAGACCACCTTTTTGTTTGTATTTCTTTTGGGAAAGAGAAGTCTTTCTGACAAACGCTCAACTCTTACACTTCATTGGTTAGAATTATGTTGTGTATCCAAGACTGAACCAACCATTCATAGGAGGAATTAGTCACGGGATCATTCATGACCCAGTGCTTGGTGCTGGGGCTAGGTCCATCTTTCCCTGAAGCACATGGCCACTCAAAGGGGGTTGGAAATCTGGACAAAATTGCAGTTTTGTGAGTGAGGAGAGAGAGCTGGATAGATTTGGGGTAGGCAATTGATGGTGTCTGTTTTAAATTAACTACAAAAGTCTTTCTTTAATGGAATGACAAAATAACTATTAAATGTATCTTATTAATAAAATTTTCAGTCTTATAGCCATGTGTTCAGTAGCCAATTTTCTCTTATTTTTAATAAAATAATTATAATTTTAGAACACCTAATACAAATATTTCAATGTAATAAACCTGATAAGGTCAGTTCAGTTTGGTTTAGGTTTTTAAACTAACTCTTCATAATTCTTTTGGCTGATGATGGTTCATGGTAAATATCACTGATGATGAATGAAATTTGGCAGTTCACTCATTCTCCATAATTTAGGAAAATGCTAAAATGCTAACATGCCTCTAAAGTGTTGGAGAATCTGTTCCTACTTCCCACCGCTTTTCATCTGAGAGTAGAGGATAGGCTCTGCAAGTCCCGTTTGCAACTGACTGAACAGTTTCCTGGGTCTCCAGGAAACAAATCACTCCAAGAAACAATCACTCAAGGAAACAGGGGAGTGCCAAGAAGAAACTATCAGTTACCCCAGCCTGCAAGAAATAGAAACTGACTAAGCCTAAACCTAGACCCAACTTAAGCCTAAAGAAACGGTTTACTTTAAAAGTTAGGGATGATCCTGGAACCCAAATTCAGCTGAGTCTTAGGAAGTTCTGTTCTCTGAAAGTGGAAGTACCTCGGGAGCTGGGGAGTTTCAACTCCTGTCCCTGCTTCTCTCTGTAGTGCTGTTTGGTTCTTTTCTCTCTGCAGACTGACTTTGTTCTTTTTTCAAGTCTGTGGTGGGCAGATGATAGCTAATTTATATTCCTTGATATCACGTCCCCTCTGCTCAAAAGACTAGTCCAAACTCTGAATGTCTCTACATTCTAACTCTGAATTTCCCAGGAGAGAGAATCTAATTTACAAATGGAGCTGTGGCTTAAATTAGTATCTTGCACAAGATCACCTAGCTAGTAAGTGGTAGATAAGGCCTTTTAATTCTAGGTCAGTCTGGATCTAAAACCTGATGACTTTCCAACAAAATATGTGGCTACCAATTAGATTTTCAGGAGCAGTGCTGGATGCCTTGTTGATTCAGTCTTGTCTTGTCCTTGCTGGTAAACCTGATTTGGGGTCTTGGGATAGACCAAGGTCTAGGTATTAGTTCCTAGCCAAAAGATCTAAGATCTTGCCTTGCTGACTGATACCTATAATTCTATCATGAGAGGAGTCATGTTTTTTCTTTGGCTTAACACATGGGGTATCTCATCTTTACAGAATATCTGACAGGTTACAAGGATGATATAATGATCTCATTTTATTTTTACAACAATCCAGTGACATAATAGGCAAGGTTATTTACTCCCATTTAGACATAAGAAAATGGAGGTTCACAAGAGAAAGGTGATTTCTTCCAGAAGAGAGGACTGACCTCCCCGGGGAGCCTGTGGACTAGTTGCTTCGAGGTAGATGATGCATCTCATTGGTCACATCCCTGCAGAACATTAAAGTATCCCTTCCAAGGGGGTGCAGGATAGCCACAGGCCACTTGGCGCTGAACTCTGCATAGACTGGGAACTTTGTGAAGACAGACACTATTCTCTACTCCTCTCTTTGTTCTCAGGTTCTAGCATCATATTTTGTACATTGCAGATACTTGATGAATGTTTATTGAAGGAATATGGGACTTCTTAAAATGATAACTCTCTAATATTGGAATGATCTGCCTTGAAAGTTGTGTGATTCTTAGCACTGACAGAGTTTAAGAAAAGATGGGTAAATATCTCCTTCCTAATATTAAAGACTAACATTTGTTGAGTGTTTACTCTGTGTTGGGCACTGGGCTGAGTGCTCTACATAGTAATATTTCATGTGTTCCTCATTACAAGTCAATGCAATAGGCTCTGTTATTATTATTTTCATTGAAACCAAGGCACAGAGAGGTGAAGTGATTTGCTCAAGAATCCATTCAAGTGGCCAGGATTTGAATCCTGGTAGACGGAGTTAGAGATCAGGATCTCAGTTGTGTTGCCAAAACATTTCCTAGGTGAGACAGGAGTTTAAAGTAGATCACCTTAAGTCTTTTTTTGATTTTAAGATTCTCTGGTTGGTTGGCCAGAAGATTGGTGCTACCAGAGAAACTGGGAAAGGAGAACCGACTGTAGGTTTTAGATTTTTTTTTTTTGGACAGAGAGAGAGATCACAAGTAGGCAGAGAGGCAGGCATAGAGGGGGGGCGGGAAGCAGGCTCCCTGCTGAGCAGAGAGCCTGATGTGGGGCTCGATCCCAGGACCCTGAGACCATGACCTGAGCCGAAGGCAGAGGCTTAACCCACTGAACCACCCAGGTGCCCCTGTAGGTTTTAGGATAGAGGGGTCAGCAGAGAACAAATTGATTTTGATTTTGATTAGGTTTGGTATGAAGTATCAGAGGATATCCAAATGAAAGAGTCCAAGCTTCTTTGAAGCTTTTTCTTCAAAGAAAAGAAAATCCATATGTATGCTGTTTTCATGAAAAGCCCTTTCAATACATCATGTGATAAACGTTACTGTCTGGCCATGTATATTATAGTATTTATGCCTCACAGTCCTCTTCTAACAGAGCCTTATACTGTAGTATTGATAGAACCACAACTTCATGAGATAAGCAACATTCTCTTTTGAGAGGACAACTGACAATCTTGTTTTTTATTTTTCAGGAATTTCTTTAGAGAAAGTGTATGCAATTTCAAAACCAATAAGAGATATGTCTCCTACATTAACAAAAAGAAAAAAGGCAAACAAAATATATTTGGAGGCTTAGGAGTTTTAACTAACTTTGCCAGTATATCCCTTCTTATTTTTTTAAAAAGATGTTTGTTTGTTTGCTTATTCATTTATTTATTTATTTAACAGAGAGAGAGAGTGAGAGAGAGAGAGAACACAAACAGGGGGAGTGGGAAAAGGAGAAGCAGGCTTCCCCCTGAGCAGGGAGCCCGATGTGGGGGTTGATCCCAGGACCTCATGACCTGGGCTGAAGGCAGATGCTTAACCACCTGAGCCACCCAGACACCCCACTGTATCCCTTCTTAAAAGAAATAAACAGGGACTTCATATTTATCATGTTGTATTATCATCCCTGGCAATAACACAAAACTTGCAAACAGATAAAGAAAGCAACATACCTAAAACGTAACAAATGATAATCACTTTAAACATTATTTGGTTGAATAACATTGTTATTTAAAAATATAATTCTGCCAGAGTCTTTGAATTATCAGAAAACTCTAAATCTGCCAAACAATCAAACAAACAATTAGTCAACAACAGTAGGCGTCTAAGGACACTACAAAAGCAGGGAACAAGGCTAGCTTCTGCCCACATGGGCCTTTCCTAGCAGGACTACATACATAACCCATGACTCTTGGGAAGAAGCATTCAGGTTGCCATGTGGCCGAGGTCAGCCAAGGACAACCTTGGAAACAGATGGGCCTGGGCTTTAATCACAGACAAACTATTTACTAATGGTACAACCATGGGAAAGTGACAAAACCTCTCTGAGCCCAGTTCTTCATCCACAAAATGTTACAACTAATCTGTCCTGCATATGGTCATTGTAAGAAATGTATGAGATGTGTGAGGTGAACCTACAATTAAGTGTTCTTATCACACACACACACAGGGTAGGAGGAAATTTTTGGAGGTGATGGATATGTTTGTGGCATTGATTGTAGTGATGGTCCCACTGGTGTATACTTATTTCTGAACTCATCAGGTTGTATCCATCAAACAAGTACAGCTTTTTATATATCAATCATACTGTAATCAAGTGGTAAAAAAGAGGAAAAAACCCTACGACAGCACCAGCAGCGGAGGGGACTTCTGATAATTATTAGTGTCATCCTTTCCCCCCACTTCAGTTTCTGTCTTTAAGAAAACTGCTCTGATACAGAGGAAATCCACCCCCTCACTGAATTAAACAGTTATTATCTATGAGGGACACTCTGTACAAATGGACAGGTTGTTCCCTGATGAAGGGAGAGAGAGGGCTGAATTCCAGCTCATTATCACCCATCAAGCTGGGTGCCTTGGCCTCTCTTTCTAATTTGCACAAAGGTGCTACATATAAAGCTTAGGTACTGAACAGACTCTGGTGTCTGATTTAGTAATGATGATCTTGGGCTTTGCCCATTTTGTGTCTGATGGGGAAATGGTAATCAAAAATTACAATACATATAATTAATGCTATTCTAAGGAGGGCACTATGGGAACATAGAAGAGAGACATTTAAACCTGATGGGTTGCGGGAGGGAGGCCCAGGATCTGTGACTTAAAGGATGAGAGGAATTGGTGGCGGAGGATGTTCCAGGCAGAGGAGTGACATTCAGTTATTTATCTATTTATCCGTTCAGTAAACATGAATATCTACTGAGAGCCAATACTGAAGATAAAGCTGTGAATAAAATGAAATCTTTTCTTACCATCATTCTGACATTGTAGTAGGGCCAAGAGAAAATAATGACTGAACCTGAGAAGCATTAGGTGGTGAGATGTGCTTTAGGAGAATAACGTACATGGGGTGGTGGTAAGTGGGGTGAGGGGACCATGTCCGAATGGAGAGTAGGGAGGCTCCTTAGGGAAGCGTCACTTGAGCTGAGAACTGAATGGCAATTGTGGAAACTCAGGGGTGAGGGACGGCTGTTACAAAAGTCTTAAGGGGGAATGAACTTTATATTCTGAGGTGGCAAAGGACACACTTAGGCAAAGTGTAGTGGGTGAAAAGAGGCGTGGGAGAGGTAGCCAGGCGTTGAGCATGATGAGCTGCGAGACCTGCCAGGAGTTCCATATGGCAAAACAGAAGATCTCTGGCTAGGAGCTGATAGAGGTAAGAGGAAAAGGGTAAGAGGAAGAACTTCTAACAACACAGTCCCTTCCCTTCTGTCATATGACTGTTGTTAGGTGATGAGAGATGAGTTGGGAGAGACAGGCAGAAACTAGGTTATGGTAAGTCTCAGCTGGATCTGGGAGACATTTAATTTTGCTTAATGCTATGCAAAGAATCCCAAGGAAGCCATGACTAAAGTCATTCAGAGACAGGCTTTTATGTTTATGCCTTCAGAGGAGGTTTGAATACCAAGTCTTATTTGTGTTAATTAATTGTTCTTGAACCATATTTCTCAATATACAGATCCCATGAGAGTGTGGAACTCTTCTCAGGTGTGTCCACACATTCAGATTAATGTACAATTTATTTTTGCAAAAATGAGTTTATTTACTGTGATAGTGATATCTGTTGGAATGTTAAACTGAATAGTTGTATTTTATAGGGGGAGGAAACATCTTTTTACCTCTAAGAGCTGAGACGCAGCACATAATGTCAAGTTGGTAACACATATGTGATATTTATTAGAGCATGGGAAAACTTTGCCTCATAGTACATGAAGGAGACCCTGCTAGCTGCTTACCTGACATCCATAATCTCCCCCTTATTCTTATTGACAGAACCTTAGATTTGATTGCCAATAAGCCCAGCTGAAAATACTTGTCTTCTAGACTCCCTTTGGGTCAGGGATCATTGTGTGACAAAAGTCTGGCCTGTGAGATCTAGGCAGAAGTCACTGGAGAATGAAAAGGCGAATCCTGACAAGGAAAAAGCCCTGTGTCCTCTTCCCCTTTCCTCCTGCTATTTGTAGTCACTTGGTGACTCAGTGTTGTTGGGAGCCTTGTAATTTCTTTAAATATGTTGTAAAGCCAACATGTTGAGTTAAGGACCACTGTCTTATGAGGACTGTGACTAAATCTTTCTGGCACTTGTACTGGTCTGAAGTAACTATACACATAAAAATATAGTAAGATGATTTTATCAAAAGTAACTCTCAGAGTTCATAATTTGAGGTATCTTCAGTGTATGTCATGTTTCTTCCTGTTTTTGAACTAGAGAAATATAGTCAACAATTATTTCTTCAACGTTCATTTAACATATGCTGACTATATAATTACGAAGATAACACTTTTTTATGTGCTGTGAGGAATAGAGATGATGAGACCAAGCTTCTTGTTCTGGGGGAGCCAACAATTTTATTAGATGACAGATGTGTTCATAAATAAATGTAAAACGTGTATGCATATCATGTGGTAGGCCATGGCTGGGTCTGACCCAGAAAAGCCTCTAAGTGAACATGAACATGGATGCTGATAAAAGGAACATGCTCCCAAATGCAGGCAGAGCACATGTTCAAAGCTTGGAACCTGGACATCCAGCCTGTATGGATGGCAGTGGGCTCACACTGTGGCAAAATTATTGCCTTAAGTGTAGTATTATTTATTTCTGAGAGCCTGGTGTTATAAAAGGTATGGAGTTCTGTGTTCCTCTAACCTGGGTTCGTCTCACTCAGTGTGGCCCAAGGTCGCTAGACTTCAGATGTGTAGTCATGTGGAGGGTTGATGGAAGGAAATCATGGGAGCTGTGTCCATCAGTCTGCATCCTTACCTGGTTTACATGCTCTATGTGGCTTACTTGCTGCCTTAGGATTAAAGAAAGTAAAAGCCATCCTGAAATATGGCCCCTTGGAGAGCATCTTCGAATGGGCTGTGTGACCTGTAGGGATATAGTAAGTGACAACAGAGCATTACAAAGAGCACTGAGTTGTGAGGAGGAAGAAACAGTTCTGTTTAGGGCTTCCCTAAGGCTTCATTCACATGGCTGAAGAATGGGATGTATATGGGGAAGCAGTGAGAGATGGAACTGGAAAGGGAGTTCAGGCCAAACTAAGAGGGTTGGCATTGAACATATTGGTAATGGAACCGAGGGATGTTTTTGAGCAACTATTAAATTAGTGAATTAGTAAAACAGGGGATCATAAAAAAACCCGACAGCATTATCATGTGTGAAACCTTGGTGAAATGACTGAAAGATCCCTTTAGGTGCCCAGGTTTGAACTGAGGCCATGTGTGACTGGAGAATAGTACATGAATTTAGAGTTTTATCATAAAACTGATTGTTTGGGGAGCATTAAAGAGAGTGGGGAACCACACATGAAGTTGAGTTTTTGAATTTGGACATATAGAGGATAGTAGTACTGTGAACACACAAAGGGCACAGGAAGAGGGAAACAGTTCTTGTTTTAGTGATATTGGACTGAGGTGCTGGCGGCACATTCAGGCGGAAATGTGCTACAAGCAGCAGAAAATACGAGAAGGAGCCCAGGAGAGAGGTGGAGTGAAGGATGAGCCACCTACGCTGGGGTGAGTCAGTTGAGTTTGGGCATAATACATGAACCTAATGACAGGTCCCAAATACATAACAAATGTAACAGGGAAGAGATACCTAAGAGCACCTTGGAAAATAAAAAACACTGCGAGATTGATATTTATAGTTTATGTTTGTTTTACCAGCTGTTAAATTCTCAGAAACCAACTCTTATCCCAGATTGACCTCCTAACTGGCAGAATTGTCAAAGGACTCATTTTTGTGTAGAAATGTGACTGCTGCGACACTGAATCACCAGATCTTTCTAGTCTATACTAGGAGAAATAGACGAACTACACGACCAATTAAAGCACGCCTTTTTTTGGAGGTAGGGGGCACACAGCCCCTCAATTATAGGTAGTGGTGATCACTAAACTAATTCAACAACTAAAATCTTGGAGGTGTTCCCGAGGAGGGGTATGGCTGTGCCTGGACGGAAGCTGCACGGAAGCAGGGGAGAGGTTAAACAGAAGAACGCGACCCGCGAAATAAAGATGAGCTAAGCTGATTGCGTAGCTCCCAGTTGGAAGCTGGCCGTCGTCATCAGGTATACTCGCTTCATTGCTCATCGCCCGGGAACAACTCAGTTTATTCCGAGGCGGGGCCGCTGAGAAGCAGGGGAGGGGACACGAGTAGGGAGAAAAGAGCGCAGAAAAGCCCGTTGGGCGGAGACAGGAAAACTTCCCCACGAAGATTTACTGCATTTCCCAGAATTCAGTGCGGCAGTGAGGAGTTGATCCGTGGACGCCACTGGAAGATTTGCGACATGGGATTGGTAGTCAGCATCCATCGGTCGCCGGAGGTAGGACTCTGGTGGGGAGATCTATAGGGATTGGCTAGTGAGAGTTCGAGTCCCGCCCACAGATGGTGACGACAGGCGGCGGTCTTGCTACTTAAGGCGTCGTGGCCCAGCCCGCCCCGCCTTAGCTCCCGCGCTAGAGAGAAACATGTATCGTTTCCGATCACAGCTCTTCACGGGGATTTCTGCTGCTGCCACCGCCCGCTCGTACCCCCGCCGCTTCTCGCCTCTGTTGTTAGCTGAAGACTCGCCTCTTAGCCGCCCGCCGCACAGACGCACGAGTAAAAAGTGCAGCTCCATCGGCTGATCCTCGCTAAGCTCCGAGTTTAGGCGGCACCGGGCGTCCCACGATGCCGAAGAATAAGAAGCGGAACACTCCCCACCGCGGTGGCAGTGGTGGCAGCGGCACAGGGGCAGCTGCAGCGACGGCGGCGACAGCAGGTAAGGGGGTATCCCCGCCGCCGACATCCCAGTTGCCGGCCGGGCTTGCGAGTCTCAACCTCGGGCGCCGTGGGATTTGTAGTTCATCCCTCTGGACATATGTGTCGGCCGGGCTCTTTGCTTGACTGGCGAACTACAATTCCCAGCGTGCCGTGGGGGCAGTACCTCGCGCGATTTGGATCTGGCTTGCGGACCGAACTCTTAGGCACCGGCCTTGGGGGCGGGGAGGGGCGGTACGAATAGGTTCTAGGGCCTGAGAGTGGATCCGGGTCCGGGGTGACGGATTGTTGGGCGGGAGAGGAACTCTTCAGAAGCTGGTGCTTGCTCCTCAGAGCTCACCCTGTCGGAGGGTGGGGCCGAGATAGGATTTGCGTCTTGCTGTCAGTGGTTGCCTTTGACCCACTGACTCCAAAGTGGAGTTCTGGGGAATGCCCAAGGTCCGGCGCGTTTGGCCCGGCTTTTGCGTCACGAGGCCCGGCCCTTGCGCTGTACGGCCCGGGTGACGCAGAGGCGCCGGTGTGGCATCCCATCCCGTTGCCGCCTTGGGCATCCCGCGTGTCCACCTGGCTGGGCGGAGGCGTGGAGGCTCAGGGCCACTGTCCGAGCCTAGGGTCTATTTCTATTACAAACTGGCACCTGCAGAAACCCCGCGCCCCCGCTTCCTCTGCAGGGGGATGGTCCAGCGACCTTCTCGGGGCTGGGGGCCGAAGCCGCGTTCCTCTTTGTGCTGCGTTCTATAGGTTCTGCCTCCTGAGGCCGGGATGGGAGAGGTGGTGTGGAACTCAGGTTGCAATTGGCCAAAAGTTTAGATTTTTTTGTGTTCTCATTGCAAAGTTGAAGCTTTTCCTGAATGGGTAGGAACTCATGATTCTCTACTACTAACTATAGGGTTGGGGGAAAAGAACTTAAAGTCTTACGAGACACCACTAAACTTAAATCGAGTATTAAGTTAAACTGGGTGAAATAATCTCATTTAGTAATTTTTTGGTCGCGATTTTGAAGTTAAACATTGGAATTCTCAGACTTCAGCCCATCAAAACTAGTACTAAGCATTATGTATTTGTCAACACAATTGCTAATCCGACCCTCGTAATGATACGCCTCTGTTCATTAATGAATAGTCCGGTTTTCTTGTTAAAGATAATAGGAAACTGGCATTTAAAACGCTTTCCTGTAGGATTTATAGCAGCATGAAAACTTATGTTCTGTAGTAAACATTTAATAATTGACAATAGAAATGAATTATTATAGTTGCAGTTTTTCCTCCTTTTCTTCATGTTGCTCTTTATTTTGATTGTATGCCCTCGATGCTCATGAACTTCATTCTTGATCAAGATGTAAAATACAAAATTAGTTTGTTGTAGCATCTGATTGCTCAGTGTGAATAGGGGGTACCTCTGTTCTTTTCTGTATTTTAGCTTTTTCTCCTCTGAAGTCAATTTGAATCGTCTGGGAGGTCCTTATTCATTTTATTCTTCTTTAACTTTTACCTTTTGTTGGTGGAACAAATGATGGTGAAGCAGCAAGCAGTCATTTTAAAAGTTCTCACGGATGTTACTCATGGCTTCCTCGAATCACAAACAAATCTTTATCCCCTCAGAAACTCTGAAATTTCCTTTCTTCCTAGGGCTAACAATAACCACAGGTGGTGGTGGGGGATTGCTTTTCAAATTTCACCTCTCCTCTTTCCTCATTTCTCATCAGCCTTATTGCGGTTGCTTTTTTTTTTTTTTTTTTTTAAATTTCAGTAGAAAAGGTAAATTTAAACACTGAATTTTATTTTATTTTATTATTTTTAAAAGATTTTATTTACTTATTTGTCAGAGAGAGTGAGCACAGGCAGACAGCGAGGCAGGCAGAGGCAGAGGGAGAAGCAGGCTCCCTGCTGAGCAAGGAGCCCCATGTGGGACTCGATCCCAGGACCCTGGGATCATGACCCCAGCCGAAGGCAGCCACTTAACCAACTGAGCCACCCAGGCGTCCCTAAACACTGAATTTTAGCATATTCAAACGAATGGAAAAGAATTCTTCATTGAGTGTATAAAACTGTACAGGCTTTGAATATTTTTGGAAATTTACACTAGTACTTGTTATCTGTGCTTACCTCTGGTAAGTGGGTTATGCAGTGGGATTTACTTTTTTAAAACGTTAGTTTGGTTCCATGTGGATGTATTACTTTTTAAATAAAGGAATAAATAGTAACTGACTAGAAGAGATGGAACGTTGTCACAAACTTGTACTTATTTAAAAGCCATTTACTTTATTGGTATTTTTAAATGACATCTAGTAGAGATGGGATTCAAATGAGATCTTAACATGTACAATAAAAAGATAACCAAGTTTCCTATCACTTTAATTGATTTTCTATTTAAATTCTTTCTCTTTTAAGTTAGTGGAAGGTTTTAGAAAGCTGATAAAATTGACAAGTATGCTTATTTTTCATTGCACTTAATTTAAAGAGAGCATTTTTTTTAAATGAATGAACAAAACCTTGTTAATAAACCCCCTTGTTAATATAAGACTTTATGTCTAGAGTGCCACCTAATTAATATTACTTGGGATCACACAGTGGGTGAATTTGATCTAGATATCAGGCATTCATACAGGGTTCTTTTTCTTGCTTTGTTGTTGTTTGTTTAACTTCTCTTTCCTGGAGTCTTGGAAACTGAGACTTAGGGAAAGGAGCTGAGTAAGAGGTGTTTAAGAATACTCTTCTTGGCAGTTTAGAAGTAGACTGAATATGAAAAGTAAAAAATATGAATTGACTTGTGAATGTGTATTAGTAGAAATCAGATGACTCTCAACTATTCCCATGACTTCAAATCATAGAAGACAATGAAGGTAGATCCGGAAATAGAGTATGATGTCATAGGTCTTGGTTTATTTGTTTATTCCTGGCCTAAGCATTCTGATTAATACGTTATGGTAGCCTGGTTTCATAGCTTATTCTTTATGCTGTCCTACCTTTATTAGCAAAGTTATTCCTTTGGAATAGCAAGCAAATTTGAAGGCTGCTTGTCATCTTGTGTTGATTTAAAAATTAGCCCGATTGTATTTTGATTAAAAAAAAAACTTTATTAAAAAATACCCCCCAAATACTAAACTTAGGAAGCTTAAACATAGAGGATTGGGAAAACAAAAAACAAACAAACCACCTCTTTTTAAGGGAGTAAGTGACATGAATTTCTTGAATATAGGCACCTAGTGATATTTGGTACAATCTTTGATTTTACTGATAAGGGAACTTGGACTCAAAGGTGAATCAGGTGACTCAAAGTCACTTTTGGGGCAGATTCTGTAACTCATTGCTCAATGTAATTCATGACAGAGCAGTACTTTATTATTAAATCCCTGCAAAACAAAATATAACTAAATTTATTTTTTTATTTTTATTTTTTTAAAGATTTTACTTATTTGTTTGGCAGACAGATCACAAGTAGGCAGAGAGGCAGGCAGAGAGAGAGGGCGGGGGGAAGCGTCTGAGCAGAGAGCCCGATGCAGGGCTCGATTCCAGGACCCTGAGAACAGGACCTGAGCCAAAGGCAGAGGCTTAACCTACTGAGCCACCCAGGCACCCTGGATTTATTTTTAGTTAATTTGAGGAAAGATTCTAGTTACCAAAAAAAGATTTTATTTTGGGGTGCTTGGGTGGCTCAGTTGGTGGAGCATAGGATTCTTTATCTTGGAGTTGTCAATTCAAGCTCCAAGTTGAGTGTAGAGATTACTCAAAAAATAAAATCTTAAAAAAAAAGATTTTATTTTTTAGTAACAGTCCTGATGTTTTTAAACTGTTGGATATGTTAACCTTTCTTTTAAAAGTGAATCACCTAACAGGCTTTTCTACTATATCAAAAACCACAATTTCTATTTTATTACTTCCCCCACCTTTTAATTTATTTTTTATTTTTTATTTTTTTTTTAAGATTTTATTTTTATTTATTTGTCAGAGAGAGAGCATACAGGCAGGCAGAGTGCAGGCAGAGTCAGAGGCAGAGGGAGAAGCAGGCTCCCTGCCGTGCAGGGATCCCAATATGGGACTTGATCCCAGGAGACTGGGATCATGACCCGAGCCGAAGGCAGCCACCTAACCGACTGAGCCACCCAGGCGTCCCCCCCACCCCCGCTTTTAAAATAAAGATTTTATTTATTTATTTGTTAGAGAGAGACTGCGTGTGTGTGTTTGCGTGTGTATGCGCAGGGTGAGGGGCAGAGGGAGAGAGAGTCTCAAGAGGACTGCAGACTGTGCTGACCCCAGCATCCAGAGCCCCATGTGGGGCTTGATCCCATGATCCTAAGATCATGACCTGAGCCGGATGTTTAATTGACTGAACCACCCAGGCATCCCCCCTCTCCCCTTGCTTAATTCAACTTATCTTTAAAACTACCATCTCTTAATGTCTTATTTCTTCACACGTGGTGTGTAACTTAAAAATTAATCCATTTACCATGTTTATGTTTACTAGGCTCAGTCATTCTCCTTGAAAAATATACTTCTTATTATGACCTATTATTTCATACTCTATTTCTGGATATATTTTTATTATCTTCAACGAAGTGATGTCTTGGAAATACTTTTTCAACCATAATACCAGTTTTTGATACATTTCTGAAGTTGATGTATATTGTAAAACAGTAGTCTGAAAAACAGGTAAATTGACTTATTTTAGAATATTTAAATATGTTTATTTGTAGCATAATCATCCCTTTTAAATAAGGTTGGGTTTTCATTACCGAATTTCTCCTAAGTAGATTAAAAATTCCCAAATGAAATTTTTGAGCATATGGCAGCACAGTCATCTCCTTCCACCCTCTTTTACCTACTAGGTGGCCAGCATCGGAATGTTCAGCCTTTTAGTGATGAGGATGCATCGATTGAAACAATGAGCCATTGCAGTGGTTACAGCGATCCTTCCAGTTTTGCTGAAGATGGTATGAGTTTTAAATTTAAATTTGCAACTTTAGATAAAAAGATGTTTTAGGTAGAAGAATTCTTACAGCTAAGGTACACTATCGCTGTTTCCTATCTACTTTTTTCCTACTTAAATTAACAATGGTAAGTTTATATTATTCCTTAGGACCAGAAGTCCTTGATGAGGAAGGAACTCAAGAAGACTTAGAGTACAAATTGAAGGGATTCATTGATTTGACCCCGGATAAAAGGTAGGAGATACTGGAAACTTCGTTCTGTGTGATTCTCATCAGCCACTATGTATATTATATGCAGTTCTGTGATTTAACAGTATTTTTTTCTAAAGGCTGATTTGTTTACTTTGGATATTTAAATGTTTCTTGTTCCTTTGGACTTTTAACGTAGATAGGAACATGCCACTAGAATTTAGATTGTCTCAGATTAGTCATTATTCTAGCATAATAAATAGCATATTAACTGTATTTGATTGCAATTGAAATGGGTTTGTTGGACTAAAAGTTACTCTTCAGCTGGAAAGAACAGCTTAACTTTGCTTTAAGCCTCTTGCCCACTAATTTTATTGCAGATGTGAAAAGTAGCAAAGCTAAATTTTCTTATTTTATAGTAGTTCTAGAGCTACTTAAAACAAACAGAAGTAAAAAGCCCTAAAGATGCAAATGCGAAGTCTAGACTTTTGTAGTATCAAAAAATTGTGAGTTTGCTTAAATATGTAATACGGGAGAATATGTCTTCTGTGTAATGAGGTGAATTGTGGATTCACCTTATTACACTGAAAAATGGTTAGAGCTTGATGACAATTCTATAGAAAGAAAGGATCTACAAATGTATGAAGAGAAATGGAGAGGGAAATAGTATAGTTTTTATAAGTCATTGTTGACCTGTGGTACACACCAAATTGATCTTCTGATTTGTTTTAAATAGTGCGAAGACAAGGCAGGCAGCTCTTGAAGGTATTAAAAATGCACTGGCTTCAAAAATGCTTTATGAATTTATTCTGGAAAGAAGAATGACTTTGACTGACAGCATTGAACGCTGCCTGAAGAAAGGTAATATACTTATTTTTGAGTCAGAGGCACAGAACTAAAAAGGAATTTGCCACCTTCTTTGCAGTAATATTTATTAATGGAAATGGAAGATTGGCTAACTCTTAACTTTACTGTTGTCAAGGAATACACTGTGCTTATTCAATTCAGAATGAAACTTGTTAGAAGCTTTGTTTTTTTTTTTTATGTAAAAACAGCTTGAAACTAGGATTGTGATGGATTGTCATCCATGTTTATATTGGAACAGGTGATTGCCATTTTCATGTATAAGAAAATCTTGAAAGCTTGTGTCAGATTTTAACAAAAGTTACTAAAAAAGCCATCCTACTTCATTTTCCTAATTTAAAAAGTATTATAATCACATAGCTCATTTTCCCTTGCACTTACTAAAAACCTCAGTCATACCTGTGGATGACATCATTTTCAGGATATCCCTTGAAATGTTTGAATTCTAGAACTTTGTAATGGAGATTCTGGAAGTCATATTATAATCCTAGAACTTTTTTTTTTTTATAATCATAGAACTTTTAAGAATGAAGAGAGACCTTGAAGATTAAGTCTAATATTACCAGACTTCAGTTTTAGGAACCACTAAAATTACAAGGATCTGGGGCTGCCAGCTTAATTATTTTGTCAAGTAAGAATATTGTGAGAATAATGACCTTATCATTAGGTCTTTATTAACAAAATATTTCTAGCACCAGAAATGTGGGAAGCACACATGCTCTTTTTAAATTGAATGAGCTTATTACCTTTATCTCCTTGTTTTTCTCATTTTACCTCAGGTGAAAGCTTTGCAATAGAATGGATATTTGCAAACCTTTCAACCATTCCATCTCTCTCATTGTACAGAATAAAGGCCTAGGAAATGAGATTGGTCTAAGGTTATATAACTTCTTAGTGGTATAGTTGATAGCAGAGCCAACTTTTTTGAGACTGTTTCCTATAATGGTAGTTGGATTAGATGACCTTTAAAAATTCCATTCCAATCTGCTTTTTTAATAGATTTTTAATTTGTCAGGTAATAATTCGGTATCTGCAGTTTTTATATGGTTTTAAAGAATTCTTTCTTTCTTTCTAAAGATTTTATTTGAAAGAGAGAGCATGCATGTGTAAGCAGAATGGGGAGGGGCAAACAGACTCCCCTCTGAGTGTGGAGCTGGATGTGGGGCTGGATCTCAGCACCCTGAGATCATGAGCTGAAATGAAATCAAGGGTTGGATGCTTATCAAGCAGAGCCACCCAGGTGCCCCAAGAATCCTTTATTTTTAATCCCTTGTTTAAAACAAAATTGGGGAAGGAGAAACCTTGAAGGTTTAGTTTACTTCATGGGCTGCATACATCTGAAATGGTTGAGAAACTAATTCAGAGTCTACCTGAGCACTGTTCTATGAGTACATGAAAGATCTGGAAGGTCAGGTCAGCTTGAAACACGTTATTTTGCTGAATTGTTATAGTGCTCCCTTAAGACAGATGTTAATACCCATTTCACTGCTGGAGAAATACGTTTTGAGAATAAGAGTTGTAAGTCATTTATTTGGCCAATAAGTGGTGGTTGTAGGGTGAGGTTGGTTCCAGAGTTTGAGGTCACTAGGTTTGCAGCTCATGTAACATATTATGGGGTTTTATAAACGGTAAATAGTATTTTGGTGAATTGTACAAATTTGGGAAATTACTGTCTTAATAAGTTCTCTCAAAACAACTTTTCATGGTTGTACCTTTGCTTTTTTCCTAGGTAAGAGTGATGAGCAGCGTGCGGCTGCAGCATTAGCATCTGTTCTTTGTGTTCAGTTGGGCCCTGGAATTGAAAGTGAAGAGGTTTTAAAAACTCTTGGACCAGTCTTAAAGAAAATAATTTGTGATGGAGCAGCTAGTATCCAGGCTAGGCAAACTGTAAGTATATGATTTTTTAATTTATAAGTCTGTCCAGGCATGACATCCGGATACTCTGATGAATGGTCTAGGAAGGTTACTTTTTTAAAAATAATAGGTTTTTAGTTAACGTTTTATTTGCATTTATCTTTTACTTTGAGCAGACTTAATAGGACAATTGTTTTCTTAAATTTTCTGAGATACATAGAATATCCCAGATAGAACAAATCTCGACATCTTCGAAATCAAAGGCCATCAGCTGATAGGAAATACTATCTTGAGTTCTTCAGGATGATTGAAGAATAATTTTTGTTGTAACTTAAATGATATAGAAGGTGCTTATTGGGTGGTCATTTTTTATTCTAAGAAATGTAATAGGTATTTTTAAAAAACCTTGGCTGTTTTGGCCTAGAAGTCCTTATGAAAAGCTGAATGCATTATTTCGTAGGAATCTGTAACTTGTGAGATACTCCTGTAGTTATGTCATGAGGTTTGGAAGACCGTGTTTCTTTCTCTAATTATTTGATACTCGTTACTCATGATAGTTGACTTTAGATTGTGGGTTTTGTTTGTTTGTTTTTGGAGTGCTCAGGTAATTATCACAAACATCTTTTTGGGTTTGGAAAGTGGATTTGAATCATAATGGATCTTAAGAATTTAATCTTAAAAATGGACATTGGGGAGGGTATGTGCTATGATGAGTGCTGTGAAATGTGTAAACCTGGCGATTCACAGACCTGTACCCCTGGGGATAAAAATACATTATATGTTTATTAAAATAAAAAAAAAATTAATCTTAGTAGATTTGAATGTTAAGCTGTTTTTTTTTTAACAAGAAACCAGTTCAACTTTGAGACTTTCTGATAGTTTTAATAGTGACTTTTCACATTAGCTTTCTCTTTAGTATTAGTGACTATTTAGTATTACGTTTAGATGACATTGATCTTTCTATCAGATAAACCCTGAAATCTTAGGGGCTTAATAAAAATTTATTTCTTGCTCATATCACTGTGTAAGTTGGCAGAGTCCCTGGGTGTCCATCCACGTCTCTGTGTCCTCCCTTTAGGTCTTCCTTATGGCAGCTATGGTGGCAAGATGGGGAATGAAAAAAGACAGGCGCTCAGGCCAGAATGCATCACTTTAGTGGCTGGTTCCTTGGTTTACCAACTATATGGAGGCTGGGAATAGTTAAGCTGTTTCCCCAGAGGCAAAAAAAGTAGAATTTTGGTGACTTCATAGGAATCTCTCTTGCCCTCTAGCAGTTCATAATCCCAACATAGCTAATTAAGCTTTTGCTGTTTACATTTTTATCCCCCTTTTTTGGGTTTCCATGAAACTTTAAAATCATGCAGGACTATAGGGGTATTTTTGAAATGTTTGACAGAAAACACTATTGCGTGAATACTTGTAGTGAACCCTTAATTTTCCTTGCATGTGTGTGTGTTGTCATTTTTTAAATAATATGTTTGATGCTCGCTGTGAATTTAAAAAAGTACTTGACAATCCTCATATTAGCAGAAGGAATGAAGGCAGTTCTAGTTTTTAAGCTATCTTTTCTCTCTTAGAGGCATCAAAAGGAGAGATGTGGCTTTGCCTCTGCTGCTTGTTTAGGATGAGGGATTACAGATTGAAAGTTTCTGTTATTGAGAATAATGCCTTGACTGCTTCTTAATTTTAGCAATATCCAGTTTTACCAGGATGAAATAATGAAAATAAAATAGTGACACCGAGCAGATTAATCCGCAAATGTCCTCATGATACCAGGAACTTGGCTGTGTGAATGGTGACTTAAAGACTTCACGCTTTAGTGGCACTTAGAACAACATGAGAGGATTTTAGTGAAAATGTGGCGAAAAGGGAAATGGAGAATACAGAAATCTCACAAATTATAAGTTGTTTTCATATGATTTGTTTAGAGCAGTGTTCTGAAAACTGATGGTTCCCGTTTATGTTTCAAGCAGATTATATATAAATTTTGTATTCTGAGCTCCGTTTTATTAGGTAACTTAAACCATGGTAGTCCTGTAGTGTCATCATTTGTCTAACCTCTTTTTTCCCCTAACAAAAGGGAATTATAGGATTCCTGACTGGTTTTCAACATAGGCAGAAAAAAAGTGAAATTTGAATGAATGAGACCCCTTTTTAGGTGGCAAGTTTGAGGATAGTTAATTAAATTTTAGATTTCTGCTATTTCTTGGAAACTGATTTCTTTTAGAAGTTTTCATAGTAGAGTCTTTATAAAAAGAGATGAATGAATATAAAGGGTTTTAAATGCTTAAAAGTTTATAACAAACTTAATGTGTTTAAAGGTTTTTTAACAGAGTAGTCTTCTTTATCTCCAATGTGCAAACTTCATCTCTGTCTTTGAGTTGGAGTTGGAAGTTTAAAAAGGATCTGCTGGATTAAAGAAGGAAGACCTAGGAAAACTGAATAGCTTTCATAAAGTCACATTGTTGGTTTGGTAGCAGAGCTTGGGCTAAAACCCACTTCCATTACCTTTTGATCCTGTATTCTTTATCTCTTCATATTCTTTTTTTGAAAAAGATTTTTATTTATTTGAAAGCGAGGGAGAGTATGAGCAGAGAGGGGGCTGTGCAGAGGGAGAGGCAGAAGCAGACTCTCTATGCCAGGACTCCGGCAGACACTTAACCCATGAGCCACCCAGGCACCCCTCTCTCTTTTTATTCTATGCTTGGGACCAGTATCATCATGTAGTTGAGAAAATTTTCACACTGAATTATAAAAGCAGGAAAATACGGAAATAATAAGAAAATTACCAACATTAATGTCTATTTTTTTCTTTTTAGTGCGCAACTTGCTTTGGTGTTTGCTGTTTTATTGCTACAGATGACATTACTGTAAGTAGAACACCCTTGCCTCCTGCACATTTCAAATTTAATTAATCAATTAATATACTTGCACATTTCAAATTTAAAGTGGTTACCTTACTTCATGTTCTGATGCATTAGGAGCTGTATTCAACTCTGGAATGTTTGGAAAGTATCTTCACCAAGTCCTATCTCAAAGACAAAGACACTAATGTTATTTGCAGCACTCCTAATACAGTGCTTCATATCAGCGCTCTTCTCGCATGGACATTATTATTGACTATATGCCCAATCAGTGAAGTGAAGAAAAAGCTTGAGATGTATGTACTCTTAGTTTCATATTTTGTAAAACCAACATTTATTGATATGATTGGTTATGTTCACACAGTAATGACTAACTGTTTTTTAGGCATTTCCATAAACTTCCAAGCCTCCTCTCTTCTGATGATGTCAACATGAGAATAGCTGCTGGTGAATCGTTGGCACTTATGTTTGAATTGGCCAGAGGAATGGAGAGTGTAAGTGTCTGATGAACAAAAGGAAAAGATTGTGTCTCAAAGACCATTATTCTACCATTATATTCATAATTAAGAATTGGATGATAACTTTGGAGTATGGCCAGCTTGAGAATCAAGTGACTGATTGCCCTGCTTCTTGGCAGTGGGGATATAAAAATTTTAAGAGTGTAAACCGGTAGGGGTTGGTAGAGCAACATTTAAGTGTAGTTTATTACACTTAACTCTTGCTGTCTGTAGAACTCAAATTTATGGACACTGTTACTCGTGGAGAGAGTTGTCTACTACAGTCTGTGTGGCTCTGCTTGGATGTCTCAGACACAGGGCATATTAAGGTGATTCAGGCATGAGTGCTTTATAATAAATGTCAGACAAATGGATGAAATACTTAGTCGACATAGGTTTGAGATCAAATGAGTTTAGTCACTGTTGTTTAACCTCTCTAAGCCAAAGCTGAAAGCAAACATCACCCTTTAGACTGGGCATTATGTGCTTTGCAGTTCCCTACCGACTGTCCGTCCATGGATGTTTATTACCTCAGTTTGGCTTTCAGAAGTATTTGAGTTTGTGATAGCTGACCAACTTTACCGGTTTGCCTGGTTCTGTTGCAGGGTTAGCACTGAAAGTTCTGTGTTCCAGGAAATCTTTCCTCTCAAGCTAACTGGGACATTTGGTCACTCTGGTTTGTGTCCTCTCTTGTGAACCTTGGCTTACTTATTAGCTGCTTTTTAATGTAAGAACAAAGATTATATTTCTGGAATGAAACCTTTTCAGGAATTAAATATGTTATTTAACAATGAATAATTCCATTATAGTCCTGTGTTTAAAAATATCTGGGAAGTGTCTTTTTTAGGCTTACCCCAGCCTCTCCCTTTTTCTTTGAAGGATAGCAGGGTGGGAATGAAAAGAAGTTATTAATGCTTTCAGTAGTGAATGAATCTAACTTACGTGAGAAATTGGACTCAAGTTTAGCAATCAATTTAATTTTATTGCGCTAGTTAATGCCTCCTTAACCTCAAGGCATAGAAGCCAGATGTCCCACTTTTTTAATCTTCTGTTCTTCTACAGGCCAGAAATAGTAATTTCTTTTTCTTTTTCCTTTAGAGTGTATCTTAAAAGTAAAGTAATAAGGCAGTTCAAGTTATACATGTTGAATTTTTAAAAAATTTTGTAAATACACTTTTATTGCTGCCCACGTAGCTTACATTCTCTGGGTATAATAAATCATATGAGAGAGCTAGGAGAACTCAGATAAAATTGAACAAGTTTGGGTAACTATTTGTTTAAGGACAGAAGTGACCTGGGTTACAAAACAGAACCTAGTGTTTTGTTTGCTATTTTTGTTAAGTAAGCTTTTTGAAAGGAGTGAGTGTGTGGCTGTGGTGGGGGTAGTTAAGGAGTGTTCAGAAAATTAAACCATGTGTTGATGAATTAGGCTGATTTAAATTAGGGTTTTGGAAGCAAATTCATGGCATTGAAATATTCAGAGCCTTTTGCTAACATAATTATAAGTTGACATGAAGAATTAGGAATTGTTTGTGAGAGCTCTCTGTGGTTTATTATGCATGTTCGCTCTACAACCAAACAGGTAAGAGTGCACTCTGCACCACACTCCCAGGTTCACATCTTTTTTCCACCCTTACTAGTTGGATAATGTTGGGCGACTTCTCTATGCCTCGGTATCAGTATCTTTAAAATGGAGAATAAAGTAGTAACTACCTCATAGGGTTGTTAAGAACATAGATACAGTGTAAGTGGTAGCTATTACTGTAACTGTTCATTAAAGTGAGAATTACGTCCCCCTCCTGGTGGTGATCTTTTGGTAGTGGTCTTTTAGGGGCTCTCTGGGATAACCTATAGTAAGACAAAGACTATTTACTGGGCAGAGTTACAGGTCTTGGGAGCCAGATAATGTGCTGACTCAGGAAACTATACCAAAATATAATATAGACAGATCTTCCCCAGTTGTTCCTTTTTGTCCCCACCTAACCTGACATGGGAAGTGCTGCAAGAACAAGGCAGACAGACAGACACAACATACACACACACATATCCTTCTGCGATAATGATTATGCTGTTTTCTTTTTATTACTGATAGGAGTTGAGGTGTTTATTTTTATCTCCAAGAGCCTATTTGTCCCTGGGTGTATAGTTTTACTGTAGAGTTAACCCTAAACTCTAGTAAATTGGCTTTTGGAAGCTATTTATGGGCTATTTTTATGTCTTAAATTTACTTTCTTTTTAATGCCCAAACATGTTATGGAGATGTTTCCCTATAATATTTAGTATTTAATTTTTCCAAGTTAATACTGTATTGAACTCATTGACTCAGACTGTAAACTAGATTGAGTTTTACTGATGGCAGAGGTCAATTATAGTGGGATTTCTCAATCTCTACACTGTTGATATATTACTGGGCTGGATAATTTTTTGTTGGAGGAGAGTCATATCAAGGTAATAGCAAGTAGTGATACATTTTGTGGCTTCCCTTCAAAAGGGATTAAAATATCTTCTTAGCTTTAGTAATTTAATTACTTAAGTTGTGCACTGGATTTAAATGCTGTATTGCTTTTTTGAAATATGGCCAGTATATTAGAAGTTAGGTGCTTTAGGCATTAACTGATAGCTTGTACTTTTGGAATAAGAATATTTGGAATTCCAGGGTTGTGTGCTTTGGGGACTGAAGAGCCAAAGAATAGAAGCTATGTTGGTATTTGTGGTATCTCAGTTTCACTGAACTACTTTGGAATCCTAGGAATGTCTTGAATATGGTAGGAGCGCACTAAATATTTGTTGAATGTATCTGGATCTACTTGGAGGGGGAATGTTAATTGTTTAGTGGTAGTATATCATCTTGTAGTCAGCATTTCTGGATTAAAACTTCTGCGTGATATTATAAATGCATTAATGTGTTCCTGTGTGCCAAGATCTCTAAAGAGCTCGGAGATTTGTGGTGCTGTTTTTACCCCTGCTGGGTATTTTCCAAAGTAGAGTGTTCTCTTTAAGCACTAGGAAAGGTTGGGGGAGGACCCAATAATGAACTAAACAAAATTGTTTTTCCTGACCAGGACTTCTTTTACGAAGACATGGACTCTTTGACCCAGATGCTTAGGGCTTTGGCTACAGATGGAAACAAGCACCGTGCCAAAGTGGATAAGAGAAAGCAGCGGTCGGTGTTCAGAGACATCCTGAGGGCAGTAGAGGTAGGTCTCTTAATGCTATAATGGCTACTTTCATTTACTTATTTATTTAAAAAGATTTTACTTATTTGACAGAGACACAGCGAGAGAGGGAACACAAGCAGGGGCAGTGGGAGAGGGAGAAGCAGGCTCCTCACTGAACAAGGAGCCTGATTCGGGGCTTGATCCCAGGATCCAGGGATCATGACCTGAGCTTAACCACTGAGCCACCCAGGTGCCCCTCCTTCCTACCTTTTTTTTTTTTTTTTTTTTTTAAAAGTAGATTCAATGCACCCACCATGGGGCTTGAACTCATGACCCCGAGATCAAGAGTTGTATGCTCCACCAACTGAGCCAGCCAGGCATGTGCTACTTGTTTTGAGATGAGATTGTTTTAGGCTAAACTGGACAATTGGGTCATTTTTTGATTGAACTTCAGTTTTGGGCAAAACAGTTTCTTCCTTTTAAGCCAGGTTTTTAACTACATACAGAGAGGTGATTTTTTTTTTTTTTTTTTTAAACAAAGGAAAATGTAGTTCTGGTGCATAAAGGTACCTTTTTTTTTAGGTTAAAAAATACGACAATTTCATAGTTACAAAAGTGTGTTTCACTTTGTTGTACTTGCCATCATTTAAGCAAAGGTGCTTAGCACATAGATACTTAGTATGGTATTTTTTGTGAATGGTAAATTATTGCCTACCCTTCAGTACTTTAAACAAAGACCTTTGTCTGGGAAACCTGAGTGCTAAAAACTGAAATAACGAAATCCAGCCTTTACACTTGATCTTAGCCAAAAGGCCGAGAAGCGATGAAATCCAGCCTTTAAATAAGGGTTTAAAATCATCTGATGCTTGAGTATCTTCTATAGTCTTCTAACCTGTTTTAATCTACCTGGCAAATAAATTGATTTAGAAACTTTCAGGGATTTGAATAGAATGCATGGTTAAAAGGGTTAAAAGGAACTGCAGGATAGGAGCAGTTTTACTGTGGAGAATACCAAAGTCTTTGTTTTGTTTTTTCTTTTTTGTTTTTCTTTTTCTTAGCAAGATAAGAAGTATTTCTTGGATATAAGAATAAATATCTCAGATACTTGCTATCTGATAGGGCAGTTCATTTAAGAATTAGTATGTCACCAAAGAGTCATCAACCTGACATGTATATGAAAACTTAGAATGGGAATTAAAAAAATAAAGATGCTAAGACCCCATTCAGGTCCAGTTTTGAAATGTTCCAATGATTCTCATACATAGACTACTTAAGAACCACTTTCTTCATTTTAATCTAAGTAAAACCTAGGGTATAAGTATAGAGGTCTTCTGGGACCTGAACATTTTGGTTAATGCTAACTCTAATTAGAGTAGTAGTTTATATTTACTCTGGTTTTTATAATCTGAAATACGGAATAAAATTCCCGAACTTGAGCAGACATCTATATTAACAATTGATCCTTTTGATCTTAAAATTTTAGTGTGGTGGTATCCTCAAATTGAGCCATTTTCTTGAATGACTGCAAACTACTTACCTGGGTGGGTCAGTCAGTAAAGCATCTGCCTTTGGCTCAGGTCATGATCCCAGGGTTCTTGGATTGAGCCCTGCATCGGTCTCCCCGCTTGGTGGGAATCCTGCTTCTCCCTCTACCCCTCAACCTGCTCGTGCGCTCTCTCTCTCTCTCTTAAATAAATAAGTAAAATCTTTAAGCAGCCTTAACAGGTCTTTTGTGTGCACGTCGCTCTTGCCCAGCAGTACAAAAAGTAAAAGCCCTTTCTTCGCCTCATAATTCTGACCTGTGGTGCTCTCCCTCCCAGACCTTAAACACCCTCTCCTCTCCATCTCAGGATTTCTCTTCCTCCCCTGTCCTTTGACTGGCTTTGCTGTGCTCCAGCTCTGCTTCAGTGTACCTGCCAAAGAAAGGTCTGGCCTTCCAGCCTTGTTGAGTGTTGCTGTTTCTTTGCTTTTACTGGAAGCCAGTTTTCTCTGAAGGACCCTGCTTCCTGGATGGATGGAGGTTGTTAAACTGCTACAGAGGAGAATTCTCCATTTTAGGCATAGTTATTGCTGCCTGTCATTTCTTTTCATTCAGGAGTCATTCTTTTAAGACCGTGTATTTCTCAAGTTAGCAAGCATTTAATAGGTTAGGTACCTTGACATACAGTTTTCTTATTTTAATTCCTTTATAACTCTTAAGCAACAGAATTAACTTTTTAAGGAAAAAAGTTTACTAAAGGCATAAAGAATAGTAAGTAGGAAAGCTGGAATTTGAACTCACTGAACTGTGCTATCTTTCAACAGGGCCAAGTACTGCAGATGGGCAAGTGAGAGAGAGTCAGAGTGTCCATTGGATTTGTCAGTTAGGTTGTTGGTGGGTGACCTTTACAACTGCAGCTTCAGTAGAATGATGGCAGGAAAGCTTGATGGGGATGGATTGCCAAGTGGAGATGGGGTGTCTTGACTGTTCTTTTTTAAAACACGGCTGTAATTGGAAGGGGAAGAGAGTTGACCACTGGACTGTGGGAGGGTGTGTTAACTGTGTCTTGTTTAAGATGCTGGATGCATTTTATGGGGGAAGAAAGCCATGGAGAAGGGAGCATTTTAAAATATAAATGAAAGGTTGAGAGTATGATGTAAACAGTATGATTTGCCTTGAACTTGGAGAGATTTAGGAGAGGAGTAGGTAAGGATGCAGTTGAGTTTAGAGGGAGTTCTTTCCTGGTGACTCAGTGTTTTCTGAAATAAGGAAAGTTGAAATAGTAGAACCCTCGTGGGTTTTTTGAGCTGTTGTAACAAATTAGCTACTGTATGTGCTTCACACACAGACTTTGTCTTATACTTGTAATAACTGGTAGAGGGAGGAAAGCCCCACTTGACAAGCAAGGGAACAGACCCAAAGGGGTTAAATTACTTGGCAAAATGACAAGCCAATGAGTAGCATACTTGTGTAAGTCTGGAGTTTGCATTCTGTTCTTCCATGTTATATGCTGTGTCTGCTGGTAGAGAAGGGGGCTACGTGGGTGTGGGGAAGACAATTGGAGTGATCAAGTTCCGTCTCTTTCTTTATCCTGTCTCCGGTGACCTGCTGTTCCCTTCCTGGTTGCTCTTTAATAGTCATGATTCATCAAACAATGGAGTGGCCAGTGTTTTTCCTCCCAAGTTTTGCCCCTACTCTGTGTGACTCCTCTGTGCATTTGGAAAACCCTATCCTGTATTTGTTCCAGTGATCTTTACTTCCATTTTCTTTATTTCCATTCACTTGATTCTCTCTCAGGGTTATACTTTATAAAATTGTCTTCTGGCAAAATTATTCCATCTCTGAATTCTTAAACTCACCTATTCCCTCTCATTTTCTCTTTCTTTCTTTCTTTTTATTTTTTTTTAAAGATTTTATTTATTTGACAGAGAGCACAAGTAGGGGCAGAGGCAGAGGGAGCCCGATGTGGGGCTCCATCCCGGGGCCCTGGATTCATGACCTGAGTCGAAGGCAGATGCTTAACCAACTGAGCCACCCAGGCGTACCTGCTCTCATTTATAAGCCTGGTCTTAAACCCTTGGAACCCCCTAGTTTCTGGTCCTCTTCTTTTTGGTTGGTCTGTTAACCCCGTTTGTGTTCTCTTGACCCTGCTTCCCCTCAGTTTCACCACTGGCGTGTGGGGGCATCTTATCTTTGATACCTCCTCCTCTTCCCTCCCCACCTCACCCCCCATTTGTAGACCGGTAGAGATAACTTTTTTTTCCTTCAGGTTTTTTTCTTTTAAATTAACATATGATGCATTATTTGTGTCAGGGGTACAGGTCTGTGATTCATCAGTCTTACACAATTCACAGCACTCACCATAGCACATACCCTCCCCAATGTCCATCACCCAGCCACCCCATCCTTCCCACTCCGCCAACTCCAGCAACCCTCAGTTTGTTTCCTGAGGTTTCTTGAGTGCTACTGAAATTTAAAGACATTCACAGCAATGTGGTTTGCCAGTAAGATTTATCTGAACTCAGTTGTGCCAAGTCTATGACAACTAGATTAACTTCTACACCCTTATTAGGATAGTAATTTCTAGTCTATTCACATCTCAGGGATGGCAGTATCAGTTTAAACCATATTGTTTTCTTACCTCAGCATGTAAATGTGTCTATTTAGGAATTGTATTTATGTAGGATCTCTTTAAGTCCTCTTAATTCCTCTTAAAATTTTGGTTCTTCTGTTGTCTAGGAACGGGATTTTCCAGCAGAAACTGTTAAATTTGGCCCTGAACGAATGTATATTGATTGCTGGGTCAAAAAACATACCTATGACACCTTTAAGGAAGTTCTTGGATCAGGGATGCAGTATCATTTGCAGGTGAGTGAGTGACCTCTTTTCTGTGTGTTTGCTTTTAAATTAGGGAGCAGTTTTGAATGTAGTTCACTGAATGGCTTTTGAAGTCAGCGGGATATGCAGAATGCGTTCAGCATGATACAAAACTACATTTTATTAATTAATTTTACATTTATATTTTAAAGTAGAATTCGATAAGTATGAAACTGTTCTGTTTGTATAGTATAAAACTGGTGGAACATCTATAAATTCGGTAGCGCTGTTGCTCTTCTCATAACTTTACTGGATTCAAGGCATTTGAAACAATTTAGTCTTGCAAAGAGAAACAGAAAATAAGTGACCTATGTTCTTATTTATAAGTTTCACGTTACTTCTGTTAATCATTTCACTTTATGTAGTAAAAAAGAGCTGATGTTTAATAATGAGCTTTATTACCTTTCTATTTTACTGAAGTCAAATGAATTCCTTCGTAATGTATTTGAACTTGGACCCCCGGTGATGCTTGATGCCGCAACACTTAAAACGATGAAGATTTCTCGTTTTGAAAGGGTAGGTTTTGTTTTTGTTGTCATCAGAACCAAATTCATTGAAGAGAAGCAGAGCTGATGCTTCGATTCTACCAGGCGATAGGTGTTGAGTGGAGTCTGTGGGCCTTGAGTGCCTCATGCTGTTTCAGACACAACAGCTGTATTAAAATTGTAGAAACTTCATTGCAGTTAGAGTACGGAGGGGTTGTATTGAATAATTTTATCCTTAATCCCATTAATATAGAAATTTTCATTTTTTGTTTTCCTTTATTCTGTTAACTTCTATTAAAGAATAGATATTACATAGTGCTGCTTTTGTATCAGATAACTAAACCTACTTAATAAGTACCAGATTCATTTGCAAGTTAAGGAAACAGGCTTAGAGAGTTTGTGACATTACTTATAATTTCACTTAACCTTTCAAAAATCCTTAAATTATAATTATTCTTATGTTTTTACTGAGGTGAAATTCACATAACAAACTGTTTTCAATCGTACAATTCAGGGCATTTAGTACAGTCACAGTGTTGTACAGCTATCTGTCTAGTTTCAAGATATTTTCATCCCCTCAGAAGGAAGCTTATACATTTAAGCATTCACTTCCCATTCTTCCCCCTCTCCCCTGCCCCCACAGCTACTGGCAACCACTTGTGTGCTTTCTGTCTCTACATTCACCTATTCTGGATATTTTATAAATAGACTCAAATAACATGTGACCTGTTTGTTTTTTTTCATTCAGCATTATGTTGCCAAGGGTCATCCATGTTCTAGCACATACCAGTACTTCAGTCCTTTTTGGGCTGAATAATACGACATTGTATGGAGTATTATTGATTATCCAGTCATCCGTTGATGGACATTTAGCTTGTTTACACTTTTTGGCCATTGTGAATAATGCTGCTGTGAACATTTGTGTAGAAGTTTTCATTAGAGCACCAGTTCTTAATTCTTTTAGGTATAGGAATGGAGTTGCTGAGTCATATGGTAGTTATATGTTTAATTTTTTAGGGAACTGCCAAACCATTTTCTGTAGATCCTGAACCATTTTGCATTCCTACCAGCAGTGTGTGAGAATTTCAACTTCTGTATCCTTATCAACACTTGTTGTTCTAGCTTTTTTGTTTTTGTTTTATTTTAAATTATAGCCATACTAGGAGGTGTGAAGTGCTTAATCATATATATATATATGTTTGTGTATATATATGTTTATCTCATATATATGTTTATATATGTATTTCTTATATAAATATGCTTTTTTAAGATTATATTTGGGGAGAGATAGCACATAAGTGTGCGATTTGGGGGAGGGGCAGAGCAGAAAATCTCAAGCAGATTCCATGCTGAGCTCAGAACCCAATGTGGGGCTCAGTCCCACCACCCTGAGATCACGACCTGAGCTGAAACCAGGAGTTGGAGCTTAACCAACTCTGCCACCCAGGTGCCCCTGAAGTGTTTAATTATATTTTTACAGACTCTCTATAGTTCATCATTTTTATGGTCATATAATTGATGAGTATTTTAATATTAGCGTCTTTACATATATTTCTCTTTTGAATTTTTTTCTCAGAAGAAATCTGTACATGGGAATACAGAGTTAATTCTGACTTTTTTGATATGTACTGCCAAATTACCTTCTAAAGTTATTCTGTCATTTTTAATTATTTCTAGTAATGAATGAAGGCACATAGCTATTACATATTTGACAGCATTGAGTTTTAGGATTTAAAACATTTGTTAGTTTAATTGGCATTAAGATGGAGCCTAGTTTTTTTTCCTTGCTATTTTAATTAATTGGATATTTTGGATATTTTGTTCACTTTAGTTCATGAATTGTTTTTTTTTTCTTTGATCAGATTAAATGTTGATGCATTTTTAAAAAACTTTTTGTTGTAATTTTGGTATTTTACATATTTGAATAATACTTTCTTAATACAGAGTATCTATCATCTATTATGTGTTAATTTTCCCCCTTGTTGTTTGTGTGTGCTTTATAAACTTTTAAAATTGATAAGATTGAGTTAGCTCATTTCTTTGCTTTGTGATTTTTAATTCATCCTTTATCAGAGTATCTTAAATTTTAGTGATCCGCATGTGTTTTCCTTTCCTTCATTTCAGCACCTGTATAACTCTGCAGCCTTCAAAGCTCGAACAAAAGCTCGAAGCAAATGTCGAGATAAGAGAGCAGATGTTGGAGAATTCTTCTAGCTTTTCAGCACTTGGAAGACCACTTTCTAAATTTTTTTTTTCCCTTTGGTAATTCCTAATGTATTTAAACTGGGGATAGTTTTTATCTAGGGTCAGCATAGATAGCTTTTGTAGCCGGGGTTATATTATAATTTAATGTACAATATTACAAATGGTGAGTTCTGATTATTGAATATTCTCTGTAAATATAAACATAAATAAAGCGTAATGTTTGGTCATTTTCTGTTTATGAGGAGAGCAAAAATACAATATTTCATTTGATTTCATAATGAGGAAAATTATTACCCAAGGGTAAATTTCCTATACTGTGGTTGTCCAAAAATATTGATTATAATGTTGTATATATACAAGGTATTTAAGTTAAGATGTTAAACGGGTGAGTTCTGGATACAGTTTTGGGAGCTAATTCTTCTGGAAAAGCTGCTGTATTTTAATTTTTAAATGGAACCTAATTTAATTTTGTCACTGGGATCAACATAGAGAATTATACCTTACAGAATACACCTTACAGATGTACTTAAAGGTTATTCATTCCAGCTATTGGGAGTTCATGAACAATTAGCATATGCCAGAGAGGCTGCTAACCTTGACCTCTGAGGGTACTAACACATTTTATCTGCCATATTCTTGTATTTTGAAATAAAGATCTTTTCACATAAAAAGTGCTTCTTTTCTAATAGAAGAAACATTTCTGGGTCTGAAGTAGAGTTCAAAATGACCAAGCTAGTAGGGAAAGAGTGAGAAGAAAACTTACTCTGTATATTTGGACAACATGAAAATAAATGAAAAAAATGTAGCAATGTCATTGGGAAAATTAGAATAATATTGTAGCATATCATTGGGATTTTAGTTACTGATTTCGTTGGTATTAGTGCAGAGAACAGTAAAAAGAGGCAGGAGGGGTGGGGAAGCATGTACAGTGTAGAGAAGAACCAAAATCAGTGAAGGTACTTCCCAAACTAGTGTTCTTCCTCTCCTGCATTTTCCACTTCTCCGGGAGGTCTGATGGGGCCCCTCAGCTGCACCCGGCTGGCCTGTGGGGGTGCTCTTGGCTGCTGTGAGTGTGTGGCCCATCCTTCAGATCCGGTGCAGAGGAAGACCACCTTGGAATCCAGAATTTGAGTTTGCATGCTGTCACTTCCTTGTGCTCCCAAGTAGGTGAGAATTGTGGAAAAGAGATTGTAAGTAGTGTTTTCCCCCCTAAATTTTCAATTTCCTGTATGTATACATATTTTTAAATAATGAATTTTTAAATATTTCTGAGTGGGGCTTATACTGCTTATTTATTAACTTGCTATGTTTAGAAACATCTGACAGCTTCCTATTTGATAGATGAAGGTTTCTTCCTTTTTACTTTTTTCTTATTCTCCCAGTATTTTTTCATTAAATTGGCATCATTGTATTATAGCGACCATATTTCTGTGTTCATTCCCGAACTAGTTCACTGTGCTTCTGTTTCCATTCTCAACATCTTTTCTTGGTTTTACATACACATCACTACTTCTTCCAAAACAGTCCCAAATAGGTAAAACTTTTTAAAATCTATTTTTGACATGGTCAAAGCTCTACTGTGTACTTGTTTCAGTGTAAACTAAGTTCTTTCTTACCCATGTATACAGCTATTTCCTGAGACGACTTCATCCTGGGATTTGTTTTTCTCTTGGATTGGAGTTTGCATTTCCTGGACCCTATGTCTTGGTTATTAGATTACTTAATTGTTGAAGTGAAACACTTCCTTCAGTAACTCCAGGAATGGGTACATGGGAGGTCGATTACTTTGAGAGTACTACATGTCTGAAAGGTAGTATGAATTCGTATATAAAACTTAAGGTAGATAATCAAGATTTTCAAAGGCATTGCTCTATTCTAATTAAAGTGTTGTGATACACAGTATTTATTTCTGATTTCTTTGTTTTTTTGTTAGAGGTTTTTTAGTGTTCTAAAATTGTGTGATACTGTGCTTTGGTGGCCCCTGGCAATCTGGAAAATAAAATTCGCAAGTTCTTGACCCTGCCCTGCACTGCACCCTCCCCAAGCCAAAAAACCCAACTGGACGCACACACACATACACTTTCTTTGTGTCCAAACCCCATGACATAACTAAAGCTGCTGGATTCCTTATTTTTCATTTATTTTTCTTTCCAGGAGATTTCTATAATGTAGTTTTCCAATGTTCATGAAATGATCTCCTTGTGTTTAGCTCCATACTTTGTGTTGCCTCCAATTCTTGAGCCCGCCTGGACGCTGCAGGTTCTCTCACTCATCAGTGATCGTCCTCTGGAGGTCTGTGAAGGCAGGCTAACAACCACGGTCTCTTCCATATTTAATAAATTTGTTGAAATATTGTTCAGTATTGTTTCTTCCAATTTTCTTTCTGAAGGTTTTGAAATCTTTATATCTATTCTGCCTTTTAGCTGGGATTTTAGGGGGAAGAAGAGATGAGTTTATCTGCTTCTTAGGTTTATAGATGGATACATTTTCATGAAATTTATGGATGTTTGCTCAACAAGGATTAATGGGGATTCAGTGTATACAAATGTTTGAGTTTTCTTGAAAGTAGTAAAATGGTGTATGACAGACGAGTTCATTTCTTGATTCTTCGTTAATCTTGCTGGTTTAAAGGAATTTAAAATGGTCCCGGCCTACTAAGTTCTTTGAGGCTCAAGCATTAATTTTGGAACAACCAGCATTCCATGATTCAAGTGGCATCCACTGAATTTTCTGGGAATTGAATCTAGATAGAATAAAGTATTTGAAATAAAAATCAAATACTTAAGAATGCCCCCAGATTAAACAATTCAGGTGAGAATACCTATTTTCTTCTTGTGGCTTTGAACTATTCCTGATGTGTTCTTTCAGGTATGTAATAGATAAAATGAGGTGTGTCCTCTTACTTTGCTCTTAATGTAGTTCTCCAGAATTGGGAGACAATTGGTCATAAGCTATAAAAACTTTCAGCCCCTTCACTGGTTTAAAAATTCAGGGGCACCTGGGTGGCTTACTTGGTTAAATGTCTGCCTTCAGCTCAGGTCATGGTCCCAGGGTCCTGGGATGGAGTCCGGCATTGGGCTCCCTGCTCAGCAGGGAGCCTTTCTTTCCGTCTTCCCACTCATGCTTTCTTGCTATCTCTGTCTCTCTCAAAAACATAGTATCTTAAAAAAAAAAAATGGTTTTACTCAGATTTTGGTGTAGGGAATTGCTTAGGCTCCATTTTCCTCATCCCTAGAGGGGATTGATACTTCACAGGCTTGTAAGACTAGGAGAGAGAAAAACAGCAAATGCTCAAAATGAGGTCATTCTATTATTTTTTCAAAGATTTGATGGTTTAAGACAGATCAGGTAGTCAGGGGAGTATTTAAAAAACAGGCTGATACTTAACAGCAAATATTTTCATTTTTCAAGGAATTTGGCGTAGGTTTTTAATGTACAATATAGTTCTGAGAAGGCAGTTATGAGTTATTATGTCTTGTGCGTGAATTGGTCCGCTGGTACAGATGAGACCTAAAAAATGGCTTTCCTTTCCCCTAAAAGTAGGGTGAGGTCTGTACTGAATGTAAAATGTAAAAGAAGTTCTGTGAAGCCAATATTTTCTCACTGACATACAAAATGTTTCAAGGACAAATAATGTCTGTCTTAGATGTGGCAGTGGAAGGGGGGATTAGAAATGACCGCGAATCCGTTTAGTACCCAGCCTTCAGCATTCTGCTGGGAGAGTCTGTCCCTGTGGCCTTCAAATGGGACTCACGGGGACGGCAGGACTCACTGTATCTCCTTTTATGTACAGCAGAGGGCAGAAGCTCCTTGGCCTGTGTGTGTGAGGAAACCACACAAGAGAAAGCCTGACATTCTGAGAAAGGAGGATGCCTAAAAACACAGAGTAAATAAAGCCTTCCAGTAGACAGGGAAGTGGATGAGACAAAGTGCTTCCCTCTCCTGCGGTGGGTCTGGAGCCACAAGATCTCCCTTTCACAATCCTGTTTCCTAGTGACTGGATGCCCTAGGGGCTCTCTGCTGTGCTGTGCCCCTAGTTAATATCACAACCTTGTTCTGTCCTTGCTGATGGCCATCCTTTGCCTGGTCTGGAGTCCTGTGCAAGGTAGTTGTCAGGATGGCAGCTCCAGTCTGCTAGTGGACATTTATATATGGGTGCATACCGTGGCCGAGGCGCTAGAAATGTGTCTGCTTACACGCACACATCAGCCAAATAAGGACATTAACTTTGGTCCAATAAGGACCTCATCAGTTACCAACTGAAAGCATGGTGGCTTTTTATTTTCAAAGCATAGTTGCAGCAATATATTAACAAAAAACCTCAGACATTTTGAAAAAAGTGTTTGGCATCTTACATTGCTTGGCTAAATGAACACTAAATATAGAACGACATCATGCTGGGGTTTCTGGGCCTTGTAGGAGCACCTGTGTGCTGAAGGAAGGCAAAGAAAGAACCACAGAATTTGTAAAGTTTTGTTGCAGTTGCTTCTGATTAGTTTTTTTTTTTTTTTTCTTTTCCTGGCCTCCTAGCAGCCAAAGCTCACATTTTTGTAAGTAATTTGCATGTTATTACTCTGCCGACCTGCATTATGATTCTTGAGCCTGGTATGTTTTTTGTTGCATGCACTCTGTGCTTTTAACTTTTGATAGAAATGATTTAGACTTGATTTAAAAAATTAATTCCTGAATGTGAAGAGGCACTGACTCTGAAATGGAATTAAAGAACAAATTACCATGACTCACCCAATAAAGCTTCCTGTTAGCTTTGAATTATGCCCGATTATAACAATTCTGATCCTGTGGCCAGCAATACCGGTGTGTTACTTCTGAGCTTTGAGACTGAGCACCTTTGGTTAAAAAATAAAGAGCAAAGCCATTTTTCATAGACAACTATTCTGTTAGAATATTTGGAGGTAGTGAAAGAGTCCTTAAATGATGAAAAGAATCAGTTGTGAGCATTGATCTAAGCTGAAGGAAAATGAAATTACTTACATGTTTTAGTGCCAGGTATCAGAAAGGGCTCCATTAAAAGGATACTGCTTTGGTCAAGCTTAATGAGCAGATTTGCACAGCAGGATTAGGGAGGAGGGCTGAGCCGGGGTGATGCAGAATTTAGTAACCAGCCCCTGCTGATTGTTGCCCTTCTACGGAGGAGCCACAGATAGCAACAACTGGATGCCAACAGCCGTGGGTCCTCATTTTAGGGCCATGTGATCCTGTATCCATTTACTTATCGAGTCATTGGTGAGCACTTGGTGGCTCTGAACCACAGACACACACAACTCTGTTTTCCTGGCCAGGTCTTTATTTTCCATTTGCATGTTGTAGTTAATTTTAAAAATACATGAAAATGGCATCTCTTTATATTGTGACCTAATCCTGAATAAGAAATTTACTTTCAGGGCCCTTCATAGCTTTCTCTTAAGTTGCTGCCTTAGTGCTTTTGGACACCATGTTGCCCTGAGTCACCTTTGTAGTCAGCAGTAGCAAGGCTAATGACTTGGAGATTTAATTAACTGCACGGCTCTTGGGTTAGCTTTTGTGGCTATGATCTTCTAGTTGGCCCTCCACTTTGTAAAAGTCAATTAAGTTTCAGTCTGGGATTTGAGCAATATGAATTCCATTCCTAAAGGGGAAGCTAAGGCTCAAGGACATTAAGTCAGAGATCCAAAAATGAACCACGCGTCAGTCACCAAGCCTAAAATAGGAGCCGTGGCTGGAATGATGATCTTATGATGTGAAACATATAACCTTTAGTCTTCATCAAATTTTAGTATCGGGGAGAGTAAGTATATGAGATGATAACACATAAAACATCTCTGGAAGAACAGAAATCTGTGACCATGCCTCAGTCACTACGCTTTTACCTGTGAGAGGATAAGATTTGATTGATCTCTAAGGCTCCTTTATTTTATATGCTGCTGCTGCTTTTTAAAAAATGACCACTCCATGTCATTCCCTTATGAATGCGGCATGGGTCTATTTGGAATTAAGTAATATTAATATCTAAGGTGTGCTTCAGTAGTAGCTAAACTACCCAGAGAATTATGTATTTTTGTTAATTAAAATTTCAGGGTAACTGAAACACCTTGTTCAGTCTTTAACTTTGAGCAAAAGTTTAATGAGTCCATGATATTTTTTAAAAAGATCTATTTATTCATTTTAGAAAGAGAGCATATGTGGTGGGAGGGACAAAGGGAGGGTGGGAGACTCCTAAGCAGACTCCCCACTGAGCACGGAGCAGGATGTGGGACTCGATCCCACAACCCTGAGACCGTGAACCGAAATCAAGAGGTGGCCTCTCAACTGACTGAGCCACCCAGGCGCCCTAGGTCATTCTGAACTCGCTGTTTTTCTTAGGACTTCAGGAGCATTTTTTTTTTTTTTTCATAAGTCCTAGTGGGTTTCAGGTATCACTGGAAAATTCCTGGTTTTTAATATTTTAGAATATAATTTAATCTACTTGGTAAATGGCTGATTCTTTTTTCAGATCTTCTACAGGTGTTCACATCTTTTTTCCCCCCTGAATTTGGTTTCTCCTATTTTTCTTCATTCTGTAACTGCTATTGAAGGAAAATTGTAAAATGTTTATGGGAAGTAGTGTGTTGATTCCTATCAGCAGGCACAAAGCTTATTGAGTTTACCAGAGGCCAGGTAGATATCACATGAGGATTTTTACACTGTTTTATTTCTATTAGTGTATTTACTATTAACTGCCTTAAATTCTTTTGAAAATGGTGAGCTTCAGCTCGTGAATAAAATATGTTAATTACTCCCACTTACTGTAAGTCACTGGCTTATACATTTGATACTGGGCATTTGGAGAATTCGGTGCTGACCCTCAGGAGTTTTCTGTCAGTTGGGAAAGTCAAAAGATGGGAGCAATAAATGTTGTAAAACAGGGTAAGCATTCTGGTGGAAGAAGGTACTGACTGCATCCAGCACAAGCACAGAGAAGCAGATTGATTCTTAGAGGAGGTGAGAGGTTTGAGCTGAGGTTTGAAAGAGGGTTAGGCAGGGATGTGGAGAAGAAAGGGATGACGCAGTGAACTCTGAAGCAAGAGGCTCTGCAACTAACTAAATGTATGATCTCGGGCATTCCCCAGCTCAGCTTCGATTTCCTCACTGAGGGAAGGATGGGGACCAGACCAGAGCATGTCTACCATCCCTTTCAGATCAAAAAGCCCGGTATCACTATCAGACTCATTTTATGAAAAGAGAGAACTGTGAAAGAGACAGCTTTGATAGTAATTTGAGTTTGTCTTCCTAGAGCTCTGCATTTCATGTCGTTAAAGGGCCGTCATTTCTCTGTTGTGCTGGAGAGACAGCTTAAAATAGACCTTTTTAATCCATTCAGGCTTTTCGGGGTTGCTTGAAGTGGTGCTGTCGTTAGAAAATGTAAGCCTCACTTTTAAAATTCTGTATTATGTAAGTGACCTTGATCTAAGGAAACTCAGAGGGAAGAGACCTCGGATGTCCCAGAGTCTGGTCTCCAGCTCGCCATAGGGTTCCTGTCTATAGCTTCTAAGCTTGTGAAGATTTCGTCTTGAGGACTCCCAGCCAGCAACTCAGGGCTAAAGGGTACATTTAAGGTAGAACTCATATGCCATATTGAGGGAGAATATAAAATATAAAAATGGCAGTTTTGTGCCGTTGGTTGAGCGTCTGCCTCTCAATTTCAGCTCTGGTCATGATCTCAGGGGATCATGACCCGTGGGATCATGGGATCGAGCCCCATGTCGGGCTCTGTGCTGACTGTGGTATCTGCTTGAGATTCTCTCTCCCGGTCTACCTCTGCCCCATCCCCCACTCTCAAAAAAAAAAAATATATATATATATAAATAAAAAATAAATAATAATAAATAAATAAATAATAATGAAATAAATAAATAAATAAATAATAGATTTTTAAAAATGAAGAGTTAAAGGAAAATTGCTGTTTTGTTTTAAAGCCTCATGCAGTTAGGACAGTTCATCCTAATACTCTCTTCTCACCTCAGAATCTTTGGGCCTGAGGCTGACTAGCTTAGTTTTATTTTTCTATATGTTTATATATTCTCTTCTTGGGCAAAGGATTTGAGGCATTTCACCAGAATATAAACAATGTAATAAAAGAAAAAAATATTTCAAAATAACTTAGAAAATAAAAAAGGAGGCCCGGGGAAGATAGAACTGAGGAATCAGTGGAGGGGGGGGAGGATATTTAGAGAAGCAAGGTATAAAGGGCTCAGACTGGGCCACACACTTGAGTCTGAGCTTCCTGGCAAGCCAGGCAAAAAGAGTAGATACAAAGTTGTCCCCACAAGGAAAAATTTCCTTCTGGACAAGCACAGCCCTTCTAGACCTTTGGCTGAAAGGAATGCATGTGGAGGGTTCTTTATGTACCTGTGGCCTGTGGTTCTTGTGATGGGGTCTCCTGGGCCCAGCCTTCTGCTTTAAGTCACTCTTTTCTTCCAGGAACAATGAATCATTCCCAGGACACGGGCGCTGGAGGCATGCCTGAAGGCAGAAAACTTTATATTGTGGATTCCATAAACGACTTAAACAAACTTAACCTCTGTCCTGCGGGATCACAGCACCTGTTCCGTATGTGCGCCCTCCCAGGCTCGGTGGCCCTTCCTGGCTTCCAGGCCACCTAAAAATAGCAAATGCTAATCTGGACCTGGGGGTGTGTGTGTGGGGGGCAGGGTGGGTATTAGAAACAGCTAAACAACGGAAGTCTATTTATTATTAGGCAATTTTTCTTTTTGTTCTCTTAATACTTGCCAGGTGTAGGGGCTTTCTTGGCTCCTAAGCAAGATTTGGAATCTGTCTTCAAGGGTTCTGAGACTTTCCTGTGGAGCGTCTCTCCCAGGAAAGGGTTGGAGGCTGCCAGTCTTCCAAGAGGTTTGCTCCTCCCTCTTGGCATCTGTTGCACCTGCTGGGGACCCCATCCACATCACCAGTGGGGCCCACTTCCCTAGAGAGCTCTGACTTCATAGTGGATTCCTGGAAAATGCTCCACACATTCCTCCAGCTCTTAAAAAGGCATTAGAATTTTATTGGGCAAAGAAATCAACTTAATTTTTCGACTTACAAATTACAAATGGCCCCAATTAAAGGGTTAAGAAAGGAGGGGAAAAGCAAAACAAAAGATCTGCTAAATACTAAATGTAGACTTTATTCCCTAAATATTGTAAACGAGCTCGATCAGATCATTCTGAGCCCCATTTTTCCAGCTTAAACTCTGACATTCGAACACAGACATTAATTTTCCACTGGCCATTTGTTCCATTCCTGTTCTAAACTCTGTCCCAAATTTACACCTATTATTCCCCTTTTCCATCCTTCCTGAGGTCTTGCTTGTTTCTTCATTTTAATGCGTTTGGGTTTTCACCTGCTTTTACTGGGTCAGTTTCAATAGATGCAGGTGTTTGGATGCCAACTTATGCCATCGATTGATTAGGAAGCAAAGGTTGTTGTAGGGTGACTTGGCCCAGGACACAAGGCACTCACCCAGCTACAATCAAGTAGCACCGTGTGTGGGACTGATGCCAAGGAGGAGAGAATACAGAAAGGAAGTCATTAGTCTTCACAAGTCTCTCTATTTCTTACTGAATTTACTTTGGGTGTCACTAGGCACATGGGCCTTACAAAATGATGGCCACATGCAGACACTTCATGCTCTGGCTGACCCAAGCTGCCTTAAAAGCATGGTTGCAGTCTCAATTTAACTTCAGAACATTTAAAAGAACTTTGTTTCCAGAGCAGCTTGATCCCAAAGATGCTTCTAAGAGACGAAAATACATTGGAGCCATTTTTCTGCTTAAATGGATGTGGGCTTCACTGATGACTCCCATGATGCAAGGAGACATCTCTGTCTTTGGGTGACATCCCAGAGTAGTCAGCCTTCTGCTTAGAAGAGGTGGCCCAGACAGCTGTGTTTTACTCCTGGGTCACATTGGCAGAAGGCGAGATGGAGCCTCCAACATTCTGAGCCTTTAATGTATGTAGTAGCTTCCTCTACCCAACCCAGGAAAAGCCCTGGTCCTGCTCCTTCAGTGTTAACACCATCTTCAAAGAACTTTCCAAGGAGATTCTTTGTTTTTTGAATACCAGTGTTGAAGAAGGTAAAAAATTCACAAAAAGCACCAGCCCAAAGGCATTGTTAAAACCTAAGTCACTCTCCAAGGCTATCACTGGGGAAAACGGGTGTGTCCCTTACTCACACCTCTAATCATGAGGACAGTTCGGGTCTGTGGACAAGCCATCTGCAGAGGAGTTTTTGTCATTGTTTTTGTTTGTTTCCTATCAGCCCTCGAGGAGAAAATCCCGGATGTTGGCACTAACTCAGGAAACGGAAGTCATAGTCTGTTTTTTATGGGGCTGATAATTGTGCTGATTGTCAGCCTGGCACTGGTTTCCTTCGTGATTTTTCTAATAGGTAAGTACCACCGACATGTTCTCATTACTCAAAGGCTCTTACTTTGTGGCTGGTTGTTTAACTTTGTTCTGGGAGGAGTTGTGCTTTTTGGCACTCACAGCTATGTTGAAAGAGGGCGTGCGGTGGCCCTGAGTGAGCCCTGTGGTTCCGGGATGATCATGGGGACACAAGACCATGGTGCCCAAAGTTCACAAACACCTCCTAGGACTTTACCTCTTACTTGGAGTCCCTAGCTGTCAAATAGCCAGCGGCTTATCCTTGGTGACTGTTGGTTTTCTTGGTCCAGTGTAAAACGGTTCTATTAATTCAGGTCTGTAGCAGAGTCACGCTCAGGCTTCCAACTCCTTTCCAGGTTTTCTCACTTCCCAGGAATCAGCTGGTAGCACTGAGAGCTCTGCAGGGCCCCCGGAGGCAGTGTTCGGAAGGCAGTAAGACCACTTCCTTCCTGTTTGCCGGTGCCTGGGCTCTCCTCGCTGCCCTGCCTGCTCTCAGCCTGGGCCTGACCTCTCCCGTGGGGACCTGGGCTGTCCCACACAGCTCCTCAGCCAAAAGACCGCCCCCTGCCCTCAAGCCCACCAGTGTTCTCTCACAGCTAACCTCTGTGGGTCATCATTCAGGATTTTTTTCAGTTTCCTCCCAGCCCCGAGAGAAGAGTGAAAGAAGCCCGAGTGGAGGGAGTCATCTTTGACACCCTTTCCCCCTGGATCCACCACACTGTCATTCCTTCTGCCCTTTCCTACTTTGCAGGCTGTGTAGCCTTTGAAAATCTGCATTGAGAAGTGGAGCCCATGTCTTTGGAATGCCCTTAATGTAAATTCATTCAGGGTTAGAGGTAGTGCTGGTGGATGGGGGGAGACAGGTGGGCAGAGGACGTGACTCTTTGATAGCTTCCCACCCTTTTTGTTCCCCAACTCCCTCCTTCCAGCTAAAAGGTTTTTATCCAGCCCATGGGTGGGGGCAGGTGGGGAGGAATCATGTTTCATCACTTCTCTCTCGCCCAGCCCTTGCTTCTTGCACTTAGAAGCTGCAAGGGCAACTTTCCTGACAAGGTGCCCTTGTATCTGACCGTTGGCTGGATGTGGTTTGTTCCTGAACCTTCAGGGCCACAGAGAGCCTATGGATTACCTTCTGACATGTTACACCAACCAAAATGAATGCTCCAAATATCATTCTGCCACACCCATCTGGGACAGTGACTGAGTTAAACTACCGTGCCCAAGGTCCACAGCTCATAAGTGCCCCAAAACTCTCCCACCCTACCTCAAAGAGCATGACTTTATCAGCATCCTTATAAATATGGTTTATTTTATATTTGCTGCTGGTGTTTTATATTGAGGGCAAAGTCATATTAACAAATGGAAGAAGACATGAATAAAGGATGTCTTTATTGGGCCGTTGCTCTGTGCCAGACACAAAAATTATCTTAATTTTTACGTCTTGAGGTAGTATTTAATATTTCTATTTCATCAATGCAAGACGAAGGTCCAGAGAGTTTACCTCTCCATGTTTACCCTGCTAATCAGAGGTAGAACCAGGATCCAAACCCTCATCTGTCCGGCTCCAGAGCTCCCCTGCCCTTCATTTCCTGCATTGAAGCAATAAAGTAAGGACTTTCTCTGGTTTTCAGACAAAACTTAACTCAAACTAAGACCAGAGTTGGCACAGGCATCTGGAAATGAACTTGGCCTGTGCTCCTCTTTAATAAGGAAATCTTTTTGCTCTCAGTGGGATTGAGTGCAGATTTGTAACCTTTCTCTGAAGTGGAAGAACCTGTATTCTTTAAAACTCTGGTCTTTTTACATGAGAGAGAAGGCTTATTTTATGATGATTACTTTCTCATTAAACCATGGGGCCTTGGGACACCTGGGTGGCTCAGTCAGTTAAGCATCTGCCTGTGGCTCTGGTCATGATCCCAGGGTCCTGGGATCGAGCCCCAGGTTGGACTCCTTGCTCAGCCAGGGTGTCTGGTTCTCTTTTTCCTCCCAGCTTGTGCTCTTTCTCACAATCTCTGTCTCTCTCTCTCAAATAAATAAATAAAATCTTAGAAAAAATAAAACCCCAACAACGGGCCTTAGGTTTTTGTCATAATCCCTCTCCTAAAAAGGAATAATAGACAGCAAGGGTAGATATGGATGCCTCTGGTAGCAGTTTCTAGTGACCAGGCAGTGTGTTCCTGAGAATACTGGGCACATAGGATTTTATTAAATGTTGCCTGAAGAAAAAAAGGATCCTATGGTCAAATGCACCTGAAAATTGCTGAGTTAGATAATGCTCTCTCTTTTTTTTTTTTTACTTTCCTCTGAGTTTCCAAGAGGCAAGTCAGTATATAATTTTTCTGTACCTTTTTTGCACATGCAACCCTTTTTTTTTTTTTTTTTTTGGAATTTAATTTGGAATCAGTGTATTGTGGAACACAGTTAAGCCAACATGGCTGCTGCTTCCTTCTCTTTGTGACTAATGTCCTAGGAGGTTCCCAAGAGGGGAAAGTATCTCATGTGTTAGGAATTTACTTCAGTCTCACATTTTTCCCCAGAAGTAAGTGGTATTTCCATCTTGTTCTGCAGCAAATCTCAATTAAGATCCTTCCTTCATGTTTTGGACCATAATTCATCCCGTATAATTTTTCAAACGTGGGGAAGAAGCAGCTTCTGAACAATAATTTGTCCCAAGCCTGGAAGGGGAAGCTCTAATGTCTAGTTTTCCTTCCCATATTAGTTTCTTCACTAAGCCTCATGGCATGTTACCACCATTAGTTCCTGACAGATACCTTGGAAAAAACTTGCTTAAAATGGAAATCAAGAAGCTCAAATATTAAGTGTGGATTTTGTGCTGCATTTCCTGGAAATTTTAACTCTGATTAGCAGACCTCAGTGTGTTCCATTCCGTAGCTGACTTTATCATCAGAAGTTTGGTTTATTTTGAAAATGTTGTCTCTGTTCTCAGGATGGTCTGAGGGGAATTCTTACATATTCATTTATGGGCTGGTAATCCAGAACCAGCAAAAGAGACCAAAACCCAGGGGTGCCTGGGTGGCTCAGTGGGTTAAAGCCTCTGCCTTCAGCTTAGGTCATGGTCCCAGGGTCTTGGGATCAAGCCCTGCATCGGGCTCTCTGCTCTTTGGGGAGCCTGCTTCCTCCTCTCTCTCTGCCTGCCTCTCTGTCTACTTGTGATATCTGTATGTCAGATAAATAAATAAAATCTTAAAAAAAAAAAAAAAAGACCGAAACCCAGAAAACCTCATTTCCTGATGAGGAGCCAAAAACCTTTTGAGAAGAGGTCTCTGGAATAGACAAAGTAACAATCACTTCGCTGACATGCTCATAATGAGACAAGCTGGTGGTTTCCCTTGGTTGCTCACGGTGATGTTTCTCAACCTAAATCTGTGCAGAGCTTCCAAAGGTAGTCTAGGCTGGCCCCAACAAATTGTAAAAATAATCCACTTGGTAGATAACTTTAGTCTTAAGCAATTCCTCTCCCGGGCATCTGGGCTGCCTGGGAGACTGGAGCAGGGGACTGGCCAAGGGGTCCCTTCAGCACTCAGCTAAGCACCAGCACAAGGCACTAACCAGTCCTGACGGAACAGCCTGGAGACCAGTGTAACGCAGTCTGTTTTCTATTTTGAAGTTCAAACTGGAAACAAGATGGATGACGTGTCAAGAAGACTAACAGCTGAGGGGAAGGACATAGACGATCTTAAGAAAATCAACAGCCTGATTGTAAAGCGACTCAATCAACTGGACGCTGAACAAAACTAAAGAAATGAACATCTAAAAGCAGCAGCTAACACCGGAGCTTCGCACTTGACTGGGCATGCGCAGGGTTGTGAACTGAGCATGCGCATTTCTGCAGGCAACAAGACTATCTGATTCGGGATCCCAACCCTGGGGCCCCCTTTCTGCTACAGGGATGGGAGCGACTCCAACGCAAAGGGCCATGGGGGTACTGGGCAGAAAAGGGCTCATTTTATGGTAGGGTCCTTCTGCTTCATTGGGGTTAAGGGTGGCTGACAAGAAGGAGAACCAAAGGTTAGCAAGAGAATTCGGCTCCGCACCTACACCTTCTCTTACAAAAGGAGCTTTGTCATCAGAATAAGTTCACTGAGCCAGTGAGGTTCATGGCACCTCAAGCACGCTTATGAATTCCTGTGACAGCCTAATGAATCCAGGGGATTATCTGTATTCAAGGGAACCAGGTGATGACTTCTCTCAATAAAAGAAATTCTGCTCGGGTGATTAAACTCTGACTCTTATTTCCTCAGGGACAGGGGCTGGGCTGACTTCAGAGCCAGTTGCCTTCTGGTGTTTGCTAGTAGTACTGGTATGTGTATGGTAGGGTGAGAGTCAAGAGAGAGAGCCCGAGTTATTTAACCAATGTTTATTGAGCTCTTTGTGCAAACCGTCTATCTACTTTAGAAGAGTTCACATTCAATTGGGGAACAAGGGAAATGTATGGTTATATATATAAATTATAAAAGCTTTGTTGGCTTCCTTTCTCATGAAAAAAATCCTTCATTGTTCTGATTAATTTTGAAGAAATCTGATAAGTTTGGGGCTTTACTAAACTATAGGAGGAAATTGTATATTTGGACTATCTGGGACCTGCCCTGTTTTAGCTCAAAAGGTCAGGTACACAGTTTGTGATATGATATGCTGTGATATAAATGAGCTTAAAAAGCATGTGAGTCTTAGAAAATCTTTTATATAATGCAAATATATTGTGCAAGTTTATTGAAGAATGCATTGCAATTCTCTCATTTTGGGCTTATCAAAACCCTGTCATTAACTATTAAACACAAACACACATGTTTACATTTTACAACACTAGTTGATGAAATAAACACAAGACATTTTACTTACCTATTTTTGCGCTCAAAAGCATTTGTCCTGCATACTCGCTTCTTAAAATTGATAGATATTGTATAGAATATTTTAATAATCTAAAATTTGTGTGTACTGAAAATTCTTATTGAACCGTTGTTGGGTTGTGGTGAAATAATTTATCAGGAAGGAGAGAGACGCAGGGCTCAATCCCAGGACCCTGAGATCATGACCTGAGCCAAAATCAACAGTTGGATGCCCAACTGACCGAGCCACCCAGTGCCCCTTTCCTTTCTTTTTAAATAGCTTTCTTGAGCTATCATTGACATATAAAAATTGTATATATTTAAGGTATATAACTTGATGTTTTGATATACTTATTGTTAGATGAGTACCACAATTAAATTAATTAATATATGCATCACCTTTATAGTTACCATTTGTGTTTGGGGGATTTAGGGGTAAGAATATTGAAGAGCTCTCCTCTTAACACATTTTAGGTGTACAGTACAGTGTTGTTAACTGTCATCACCATGCTGGACATGAGGTCTTGAGAACAAATTCTTCTTGCATTACTGAATCTTTGTACTCTTTGCCCACATAGCAGTCAAATATGGCGGCTGAGACATGGGCTGGGGAACCCAACTTCCTGGTTTGGATGCTGCTGCCACTGTTTACTGTGAGTTTTGGAAAATTAACTTCAGCGAAACTGGATAATTATTAAATCTATTTCTTAATATTGTTGGGAGGTTTAACGGAGCCTTCAGTGCTTAATAAAGCACTGAAAACTAGCAGAAACAAAGTAAAACTAGCAGAAACAAAGTAAGAAACAAAACTAGCAGAAACAAAGTAAGTGAGTTGTTATTGTAATCATTACTTTTAAAAGTAGTAAGTATGGTATGGTGGAAATAACCCACTGCATTTAGGCCTCTGCATTAAGTCTTTGGGACTTAAAGCCAAAATATTTTTTCTGCTGCAGTGTTTAAGACCATAGCATCCTGATCTCATCTGGCCAAGGATGATAGGGCGAGGGGCTTTGTAGCAAAAAATTTACTCTGCTCTAGGAGATGATCAATAAATGCAGGAGGGTTTTATTGTTTACCAAATAATCTAGTCTGACGAACATCAGGGTCCACATTTGCCTACCTGAGATGGAGCCAGGAATCTGTCTGTCTGTCCAGCACTAATAAATTGCCACAGGGTTCAGTGGAAAGAGGGAGCAAGCAGAGGAGAAAAAGAAATAGAAGAGACAGCTGACCTGAGACATATCCTGATAGGAAAAGAAAAGAACATTTGCATCATTCTTTGGACTCTGTATATGTTCACAAGGGGCTTAGAGAGGTTTTTTTCTGGCCCTGGGCTCCACTGTGATAGAAGGATTACACACACCTTCTGCCTCCAGGTCCCAGGCCATGCCCTTTCTTTATTTTTTAAAGATTTTATTTGTTTATTTGAGAGAGAGAGAGAAAGAAAGCATAAGCAAGGGGAGTGGCAGGCAGAGGGAGAGGGAGAAGCAGGCGCTCCCCCTGATGCAGGGCTTGATCCCAGGACCCGGATCCACCGACCCAAGCCCAGGGCGGACCCTTAACGACTGAGCCACCCAGGTGCCTCAGCCATGTACTTTCTATTCCACCTTCTTCTAGCCCCTCAGAGTTCTGCCTTGGCAACGGCCTGCAGGTGAGCCTAGCCCAACCCTTCCCCCCACGCTCTGCTGTTGACACGTGGAGGCACGTGGGAGCACGCAGCACGTTGGAGCACACTGGGGCACGCAGCAGCCTGGAACTAGGAGGCCCCAGCTTCCCAGTGTGGCGGCTGAGCTCAAATTTAGGGGACACACATTACTCGTTTCTCCAGAAAAGACTGAGGCCCTCTGTCTAGGGACTGCCGGTGGATGGATGCCAATCTGCAAAGCAAGGCTTTTGGGTAAGAACAGAGCAAACCTGGAGGGTTAAAAATAACACAAAAACAATTGCTTATTTTACTAGTGACAGCCCGTGGAAAACGGAAAGGTTTTGGTGCGCGTGCCATGTCGACTAACCGAGGTGTCTTAGAATTACAGCACAAACCATTGGGTTCCAGCCCATTTTTATTGCTTAGCAAGATAATTTCAGTGAAAACAAGATTTCTCTGAGTTAGGGTGTATAAAATAATTTTATTCCAGCTTGACATAATGACCCCATTTAAATTCAGACGAGGATGAGGGAAAGAGAGATCGTCAGAAAAGACTGGTAATCTATTCCCTTTGTAAACGAGTTTGCACAGAAGAAGCTGTGAAAGGGAGACAGGGCCATGAGCTATCTTTTCACGGAGTCTGGACGTATATATTTTTTTTTTTAAAGAGGAAAAATGAAATTATTCTTATTGGCACCTGTGTGCCCCCTTATTCTTACTTGGTGAAGATAAAATCTTCTCAGTCAAAATTTTTATGGGGAAAACATTATAGAAATACCATTCTACTTTTTGTGAAGGTGAAAAGGATTTTTAAAGATGGGATGAAAAAGCAAGTCAGAACAAGCTTAATTCTCTCTAACGAGTGGGACTGGAGTGTCTCTGCTGCACTTGGTGGTGTGGGCTGTGCTGGGCTTCCCTGAGCCTGCACTGCAGAGGATCTGAGAGGAGGCTAAGGTGTGGTCCTCTCTCCAAGTGGGCTTCTGATCTATGTCATCTGGTATGTTAGTAACAAATTATTTTCCAACCTGGGAAGATAGGTGGGACATTACTTTTGGTTGGGGATGGACGGCGTTTTGATAAGCGTATAGATTCTATGAGAACAGTTGATCAATCACATCCACGTCAATTACTTATAATGGTAATACTTCCAGCACCTGATAATAATATGCTGTCTCAGTGTCTTACTCGGAGAGGCCTTGATATTTAAGATTTTTTTTCAAACGAAATTTTGTTCCTCAAACCAAAAGATTTGGTTAACACCCCCATATTTCTTGCTTTTAAAGTATGAAGAGCCAGAGAAAACAGACGGAAGCATTTAATGTGTTGTGTGGCTAAACTCCTGGCTCTGTGCTGGATTCCTTACATAATTTTTTAAATCACAAGAACCTGTGAGGTTTCTTAAAAATAGATGATGTGGGGTGCCTGGGTGGCTCAGTCACTGACTTGTCTGCCTTCAGATTGGGTCATGGTCCTGGGATCAGTCCTGGATGGGGGTCTGTGATCAGTGGGAAGCCTTCTTCTCCCTCTCCTTCTGCCCTTCCCTGCACCGCCCCCCACCGTGCTCTCTCTCACTCTGCTCTCTTTCTCTCTCTCACATAAATAAATTTTAAAAAATGGATTAGATGATTACTTCAGCCTGAAAAAAATTTTTTTCTTTTTGTTTTCAATTTGGTTCTACAGAACAAGTGAATTGCAATCATTGGAAATCGGGGTGGGAGCGGGGGGAAATGTTTGTGCAAATAAGGCATGAGAAAGCAGTATTGACCTGCAACCACAAACAGGAGATAGCAGTTTCCAGCGTGCTCACTGAGGGGATCACCTGGGAGACTTAAAGAACAACAACCCTGAGTTCCAATCCTACTCTCAGACATTCTGAGCTGGCAGGCAGGGGGTGGTGTTGGGAGTTCATGTTTTTAAAAAGTTGCTGTGATGATTCTGGTGCTCTGTTTGGACCAGTGACTGCACAGATCATGGATTTGGAGTAAACTTGGGATTGGATTCTGGTACTATGCATGAGTAAGAGTGCAGCTTTGACGTCTTTTCATGTTGTCAAGTTTCCTGACTTTCAGGTTGTTCCTTGGTAACACAGGAGGGTATGGCTTCTGGTGAAAACTGAGGAATTTGATAGAAAGTTCTTCAGGTTCTGTAGTGTTTTTAAGTCACCAACAAGTTGTACATTAAAAAGGAACCATCTGATCATTTATGGATGTGATTCTTAATCTCTAAGGAACATTCATGATCTCTTGTCAAAGACCTATTAATGTCTTGAGAAGAACATTCCAATTTCTACTTTTTTTTTCCCTCCCTTCCCCCATAGCCAGACCTTCTCAACAGCAGTTGGCTTAAGTTCCCATTGAAGGGGCTACTTCACTTTTCTAAAGAGCCATTGAGAGCCGTTCTGATAGCGGATGTGAATGAGAAGCCAGGAACCCTGAAAGGTAAGGGTCCTGAAGAAAAGCCAGACAGGGAGTCCTGCCCCAGGAGAGCAAAGAAGGATTATTCCTGAAGTGGTAGCTTTGGGATACCTTGATGTGTGGGCTTACAAATATGAGACACACAAAGCTGACCAGACAGGTAGACGGTCCAGCAGTTTGTCTTTTCATGTACGTTGGAAAGTGGTATCTTTGACCTTGATCTAAAGACACAAGGGATTCAGATTTTAGATTTCTGGTTGAGATATAGGTAGTTCTGCTCCAGGTGCTGCTTAAGGGAGCATCCTGGCTGGACATGAGAATGACCTGCCCTTGCCCCATCCCCACTAATTATGACAGAATCCACCTTGTCTTCATTTCGAATGAAAACCTCCTGTCTTTGACATCTTCTGCTGAAGACATTTTATAGGTCCTTTGACAGACTATTGACATTCCCTAGTGATTAAAAATGCTGTTGAGGAATGGTCAGATGTCCCTCCCCTTTGACGTAACAGTTACAAGTGACTTATAACGCTACAGAGGTGGTGAGATAAAGAAATAGAATCAATACCAAAATACTCCACAGTCAGCTGAGACCAGTGACAATCATGGAGATGATGTGAGGCTAATGATGAATTCAGCCCTCAGCACGGAGGAGCAAAAAAATAGAGTTGAAATGAGCTGTGACTCTGTTGATACAGTGTGATGGAGCTCTTCAAACTGCCGAGAGATGAAAATCAGGCTTACATGTGGAACTTTCTGCCGTTGCTAGTGTTAATTGGGGGCAAAGCTTATGTTGCCCCTGAATTTCCCTCACCATCTGAAAGAAATCAAACTGGACTTATAGGAAGTCACATAATTGGTCAGAAGGAAATTGGAGGAAGATTTTACCTTTGTTTCATTTCTTCTTTCTTTTTTTTTCCTTCAAAGTTGGTCTTGCCAATAAAATAATAAGGATTTTTCTGTAGACATTTTCTCTCACGCCAGGAATGTGGGGAGTAGGATGTGAAGGGGATGAGGGCAGAGAGAGCAGCGGTGGTGTGAGACAGTCTGCCCACGGGCAAGGCTGCAGCGTTTGAAATCTTTGCAGATGGAGGAAGACATGGGCCACTCTGTGTCCGCCCAGACAGATGAAGAAGTCATGGGCTGCAGGAAAGGAAGTCGTGACCTAACTTTTCCTTGTTTTTTGGTTTCCTCTGACTCTCAAGTCCCTTTCCAAATTTCAAAACATGATGCATTATTCATGCATGAGTCCTGAAAGACACAGAATATAACAAGCTTGTTCCATCAGGAATATTCCTCCTGATTGTGGAGTGCTGCTGCCACCGAGCATTTTTGTCTGATGAACAAAGGGAGTAGGCCAAGCAATTGAAAAACCAGTTAATAATTTAATTATGGCATCTTAAATGCCAAAAAATGTCTAATTTTCCAATGCCCTAAAGTCATTTTAAATATTCTCTTCCACATCCTCACTCCCCCAAACTCCTTTAACATTAATGAGTTGGGGTCAACATCTGAATCACACTTAAGGTCTCAGAAACAGTTTCTTACAGATGCAGAAAATAAACAAGGAAGGAAAAAGACATTAGGTCGCCTTTGAGGTACAATCTGGGACCTATTTTTAAACCTCCATTCAGTATGGATGATAGAAAACCCAAGTTCTTTCCATATTTACTAGTAGAAGTCACAAAGGACTTCTAATCATCACATTTCATAATCATTACCCCCATCAATTTGATGCCATCTATTCCTTCTTTCAACTAGAACTTGATTTGAAGCTCTCTGATTTTGCCTTGTCATTGTGTGTTTGTGTTGTACCCTTTGCATTGCTCTCTCATCTGGGTGTCCTATGGGGATAGTATGTTGCTCGCTAATGTGAATTTGTGTAATTGAATTAAGCTAGGAAGGCTTTCCAGTTTGCTTCCACTGCCTCTGATTTTCAATTAGAACAAAGTGGTACTCACTAATAGGAGAGGAGGGACACCTGGTGGCAGTTGGTTATTTCAGAGGAAGGAGGTCACTTTGAAAGGAAGAAAGAAGGCAAGAGTTAAAATAAAATTTGTAATATCCATGAGAGAGTGAATGGTTGCTTCAGACATATGACAGCTCAGGGTTTATGTCTGGGGAAAAGGCTATTAGGCTAGAAGGTCACCTAGATAGTGGTGAAGACTGTGTGTTTTAGAGTTGAAGGACCTACCTTTGAATCTGATTCTGTGCTCATTAAGTGTCTGACCTTGGCTATTTACCTTTTCTGAGTGTTGGTCATCTTACTATAAAATGGGAGTAATCCTACCTAATAAGGTTTCTGTAATAATTGAACAAAGTGATACCTAGTACCTGGTAAGCACTTAAAAAAGGAGAGTGGCTGTGATTTTTCTTATTCACAGCAAAACGCTGAGAGTGGGGTTTGATGCCAAGGAGTGGTTTTCTGCTCGTTCTGGTGGGAGCTTCATAATTTTTTTGAATTTTGAGAAAGTCCATAGAGGTGGCCTCTTTGATCCCACTTTTATGAAGGTCTTCACAAAGTAACCTTGTTTCAGGTCTGTCGGGAATTATCTCACAATGAAGCAGAGGAATTTGTGCAGCTCCTGAAGTGTCTTTTCACCACGCAGACATTCCACCCTCATGGAGTTTACCCCTAAGTGGGAAGATCAGATCATCACACAATGGCAAAGCAAGAAATAAGGCATAACCATTTGGGGCATAACCTCGATTTTGTGACCCAGAGGAAAAGAGCAGGAAAGGTTTGATATGCCCCAAATCGAGCATAACCCCAATTTTGTGACCCAGAGAAAAAGAGGGAAGGCTTGTCCCTGAGCCCACAATAGGCTGACCAGCTGATATGCAAAAGCCTCTGTCCCCAGCAAACTGGGATTTTTGTTCACTCTACCTTCAGAGTGAATACCAAAGCCATCAGGAGGGTTTCTCTGAGTGGCCATCTTTTCTCTCTACAGACCTACCTAAAACCCTCCCCCCAACTGTGGCTTTTCCTTAAAACTCATGTCAATGTGGGGGTGCCTGGGTGGCTCAGTGGGTTAAAGCCTCTGCCTTCGGCTCAGGTCAGGATCCCAGGGTCCTGGGATTGAGCCCCACATCGGGCTCTCTGTTCAGCAGGGAGCCTGCTTCCCCCCCTCTCTCTGCCTGCCTCTCTGCCTACTTGTGGTCTCTATCTCTGTCAAATAAATAAATAAAATCTTAAAAAAAATTAAAAAAAAGACTCATGTCAATGTGCACCACCTTCTGTCTTTGATCTTAATCTCTTTTTCTAACCAGGTACTATGATTTCTCTATTATGTCTGTCCTTTTACACTAGCTCCTTCTTGGTACCCCTGTAAGTCTCTCCTACCCTAATAAATCCTTCTTCTGCTATCTCCTCCAGCCACTTCTTTTTTTCTTACTTCTCCTTCCTGTATAGAGTTCTCAAAATGTTGGGCTATACCCATTGTCTCTTATAGTTGGAACTCCCATCCATTCCTCACTACCTGCTGCAATTGGACATTCACCCCATCTGCCTGTGGAAACTGTCCTTGCTGAGGTAATAGAACTTATGACGTCATTGCTAGATTCAGTGCCCATTACCCAAACTTTTTCTTAGTGAACTTTTTTGTTGGATTTAAGCTTATTTTTATTTTTTTTTATTAATATATAATGTATTATTTGCTTCAGGGGTACAGGTCTGTGAATCATCAGTCTTAAGCAATTTACAGCACTCACCATAGCACATACTCTCCCCAACATCCATAACCTAGCCACCCTATCTGTCCCCTCCCATTCCCCAGCAACCCTCAGTTTGTTTCCTGAGATTAAGAGTCTCTTATGGTTTGTCTCCTTCCCCGGTCCCATCTTGTTTCATTTTTTTCCCTCCTTACTCCCCATGAACCCCTACCCTGCCTCTCAAATTCCTCATATCAGAGAGATCATATGATAATTGTCTTTCCCCGATAGGCTTATTTCGCTCAGCACAATACCCTCTAGTTCCATCCATGTCATTGCAAATGGCAAGATTTCATTTTTTTTTGATCGGTGCATAGTATTCCATTGTATATATATACCACATCTTCTTTATCCATTCATCTGTTGATAGACAGGTTCTTTCTAGGTTCTTTCCATAGTTTGGCTATTGTAGACATTGCTGCTATAAACATTCAGGTGCACATGCCCCTTCAGATCACTACATTTGTATCTTTAGGGTAAATACCCAGTAGTGCAGTAGTGCAATTGCTGGGTCATAGGGTAGCTCTATTTTCAACTCTTTGAGGAACCTCCACGCTGTTTTCCAGAGTAGCTACACCAGCTTGCATTCCCACCAACAGTGTAGGAGGGTTCCCCTTTTTCTACATCCTTGCCAATGTCTGTTGTTTCCTGACTTGTTAATTTTAGCCATTCTGACTGGTGTGAGGTGGTATCTCATTGTGGTTTTGTTTTGTATTTCCCTGATACCAAGTGGTGTTGAGTACTTTTTCATGTGTTGACTGGTCATTTGGATGTCTTCTTTGCAGATATGTCTGTTCATGTCTTCTGTCCATTTCTTGGCTGGATGATTTTTTCTTTGGGTGTTGAGTTTGATAAGGTCTTTATAGATTTTGGATACTAACCCTTTATCTGATATGTCATTTGTGAATATCTTCTCCCATTCTGTCAGTTGTCTTTTTGTTTTGTTGACTGTTCCCTTTGCTGTGCAAAAGCTTTTGATCTTTATGAAGTCCCAATGGTTCATTTTTGCCCTTGTTTCCCTTGCCTTTGGCGATGTTGTTAGGAAGAAGTGGCTGGGGCTAAGGCCGAAGAGGTTGCTGCCTGTGTTCTCAAGGATTTTGATGGATTCCTGTCTCATATTGAGGTCTTTCATCCATTTTGAGTCTATTTTTGTGTGTGGTGTAAGGAAACAGTCCAATTTCATTCTTTTGCATGTGGGTGTCCAGTTTTCCCAACACCATTTGTTGAAGAGACTGTCTTTTTTCCATTGGACATTCTTTCCTGCTTTGAAGATTAATTGACCATAGAGTTGAGGGTCCATTTCCAGGCTCTCTATTCTGTTCCGTTGATTCATGTGTCCGTTTTTGTGCCAGTACCATACTGTGTTGATGATGACAGCTTTGCAATAGAGCTTGAAGTCTGGAATTGTGATGCCATCAACTTAAGCTTTCTTTTTCAACATTCCTCTGGCTATTCGGGGTCTTTTCTGGTTCCATATAAATTTTAGGATTATTTGTTCCATTTCTTTGAAAAACATTGATGGTATTTTGATAGGGATTGCATTAAATGTGTAGATTGCTTTAGGTAGCATAGACATTTTCACAATATTTGTTCTTCCAACCCATGAGCATGGAACATTTTTCCATTTCTTTGTGTCTTCCTCAATTTCTTTCATGAGTACTTTATAGTTTTCTGAGTACAAATTTTTTGCCTCTTTGGTTAGGTTTATTCCAGGTAAATTATGGTTTTAGATGCAATTGTAAATGGGATCAACTCCTTAATTTATCTTTTTTCTGTCTTGGTGTATAGAAATGCAACTGATTTCTGTGCATTGATTTTATATCCTGACACTTTACTAAATTCTTGTATGAGTTCTAGCAGTTTTGGAGTACAGTCTTTTGGGTTTTCCACATAAAGTATCATATCATCTGCAAAGAGTGATAGTTTGACTTCTTCTTTGCCAATTTGGATGCCTTTAATTTCTTTTTGTTGTCTGATTGTTGAGGCTAGGACTTCAAGTACTATGTTGAATAACAGTGGTGATAGGGGACATCTCTGCTGTGTTCCTGACCTTAGGGGAAAAGCATTCAGTTTTTCCCCATTGAGGATGATATTTACTGTGGGTTTTTCATAAATAGCTTTGATGATATTGTTGTATGTACCCTCTGTCCCAACACTGTGAGTTTTCATCAAGAAAGGATGCTGTACTTTGTCAAATGGTTTTTCAGTATCTATTGAGAGCATTATATGGTTTCTTGTTCTTTCTTTTATTAATGTATTGTACCACATTTATTGATTTGCAGATGTTGAACCAAAATTGCAACCCAGGAATAATCCCACTTGGTCGTGGTGAATAATCCTTTTAATGTACTGTTGGATCCTATTGGCTAATATTTTGGTGAGAATTTTTGCATCTGTGTTCATCAAGGATATTGGTCTGTAATTCTCCTTTTTGATGGGGTCTTTGATTTTGGGATCAAGGTAATGCTGGTCTCATAAAATGAGTTTGGAAGTTTTCCTTCCATTTCTATTTTTTGGAACAGTGTCAGGATAATAGGTATTAATTATTCTTTAAATGTTTGGGAGAATTCTGCCTGGAAGCCGTCTGGCTCTGGGCTCTTGTTTGTTTGGAGATTTTTGATGACTGCTTCAATCTCCTTACTGGCTATGTATCTGTTCAGGTTTTCTATTTCTTCCTGGTTCAGTTCTGGTAGTTTATATGTCTCTAGGAATGCATCCACTTCTTTCAGATTGTCAAATTTGCTGGCATATTGTTGCTCATGTTATGTTCTTATAATTGTTTGTGATTCCTTGGCGTTGGTTGTGATCTCTCCTCTTTCATTCATGATTTTATTAATTTGGGTCCTCTCTTTTCTTTTTGATGAGTCTAGCCAGGGGTTTATCAATCTTATTAATTCTGTCAAAGAATCAGCTCCTAGTTTCATTGATTTGTTCTACTGTTCTTTTGGCTTCTATTTCATTGATTTCTGCTCTGATCTTTATTATTTCTCTTCTCCTGCTGGTTTTAGGCTTTCTTTGCTGTTCTTTCTCTAGCTTCTTTAGGTGTAAGGTTAGGTTATGTACTTGAGACCTTTCTTGTTTCTTGAGAAAGGCCTGTATAGCTATGTACTTTCCTCTCAGGGCCGCCTTTGCTGTGTCCCAAAGATTTTGAACAGTTGTGCTCTCATTTTCATTTGTTTCCATGAACTTTTTCAATTCTTCTTTAATTTCCTGGTTGACCCATTCATTCTTTAGTAGGATGCTCTTTAGCCTCTATGTATTTGAGTTCTTTCCAACTTTCTTCTTGTGGTCGAGTTCTAGTTTCAAAGCACTGTGGTCTGAAAATATGCAGGGAATGATCCCAATCTTTAGGTACCAGTTGAGATCTGATTTGTGACCCAGGATGTGATCTATTCTGGAGAATGTCCCATGTGCCCTAGAGAACAATGTGTATTCTATTACTTTGGGGTGGAATGTTCTGAATGTTATCTGTGATGTCCATCGGTCTGGTGTGTCATTTAAACACTTTATTTCCTTGTTGATCTTTTGCTTAGATGATCTGTCCATTTCAGTGAGGGGGTATTAAAGTCCCCTACTATTATTGTCTTATTGTTGATGTGTTTCTTTGGTTTTGTTATTAACTGGTGGATATAATTGGCTGCTCCCATGTTAGGGGTATAGATACCTCAAATTGTTAGATCTTCTTGTTGGACAGACCTTTTAAGTATGATATAGTGTCCTTCCTCATCTCTTATTATAGTCCTTATTTATCTGACATAAGGATTGCCACCCCAGCTTTCTTTTGATGTCCATTAGCATGGTAATGTTTTCCACTCCCTCACTTTAAATCTGGAGGTGTCTTTGGGTCTAAGATGAGATTCTTGCAGACAGTATATCGATGGGTCTTGTTTTTTATTCATTCTGATACCCTGTATCTTTTGATTGGGTCATTTAGTCCATTTACATTCAGGGTAACTATTGAAAGATATGAAATTAGTGCCATTGTATTGCCTGTAAGGTGACTGTTACTGTATATTGTCTCTGCTCCTTTCTGGTGTTACTTTTAGGCTCTCTCTCTGCTTAGAGGACCCCTTTCAATATTTCCTGTAGGCTGGCTTGGCGTTTGCAAATTCTTTTAATTTTTGTTCTAATAGAAGTCTCCCAAAGATCCCTGCTCCTCCATCACAGGCCCTGAGATTAGCAAACAAATCCCCCCACTCTTCTCGCCCTCCCCCTCCCCTCCACCATACACTCCATGTGTCTTTCAATTTGCTGCTTCTGTGCTGTATCTCAGCAGGACTGTTTGTTGTGCTGTCTTTTTGAGGGCAATTACTCAGTGTTCCATCACCCTCCAGATTTCCTAGAGCCAAGCCCACTGATTATTAAAGTTCCAGGTGTTTAAGTCCCCCTAATCATAGAACTAAAGAAGTTAAGCCTCTTGGTTTACAAAGTCAAATGTTATGGGGAATCATCCGCTCAGTGCAGGTTCCCAGTGCCTGGGGTGCCTGGGGTAGGGTGTGATCCTCCCCCTCTGTACCTACAGTATCCCTTTGTCCTGTGGCCATGCCTTTGGGTCAGTTTGGCTCCCGATTTCATCTCTTCCACTGATGTTGTTGTTCTCTAGGTGTATCTGTGGGACAAGGTGAGCTTGGGATCCTCCTACAATACCCTCTTCCCCTGAAGTCTCGATGCCCATTTTAAAATGTCAGCTCCATCTTTAGGGGCACCTGGGTGGCTCAGTGGGTTAAGCCTCTGCCTTTGGCTCCGGTTATGATCTCAGGGTCCTGGGATCGAGCCCTACATCGGGCTCTGCTCAGCAGGGAGCCTGCTTCCCTCTCTCTCTCTGCCTGCCTCTCTACCTACTTGTGATCTCTGTCAGTTAAATAAATAAAATCTTAAAAAAAATTAACCTTGAAAGACTAAAGAATCATGGGAAAACCATGAATTCCATATTCTGTATTCCCATATTTCTGAGGTTTTGCAGTTCTCATTGATTGGTGAACTTGGTCTTGGCTGGATGTTCTTATTGATCTTCCAGGGGAGGGGATTCATGCATAGGTTCTCAAATGTTTTTGCCTGAGGTGGAATTGCACCACCCTTGCCAGGGGCCAGGCTAAGTAATCTGCTTGGTTTTGCTCTTGGTAGCTTTTGTTCCCTGAACGCTTTCTCTACAGCTTTGGAGGACGGGAATGAAGATGATGGCCTCCCAATCTCTGGCCCCCTAAGAAGTGAGAGCTTGGGGTCCCACTTCTCAGTGCACTCTCAAAGAAAAGCGGTCAGTCACTCCCTCTGCCCTGGTCTCCAGCGGCGCTCCGAGCTCACTTGGCCTGTGTCCCAGGGTTTCTATCTCTGGCGCATGGCCCTGTTTGGTCTCCAAACCCAGCAGATTCCTGCAGCGTGCTCCCGTGCTGGAGTAAGTAGGGGGAGGAGTAAGGAGGAGTCTCCCTGGATCTGCCACTTGAGGGAGTCCCTGCTTGAAGAGCAGTTGCCTGACCGCGCCTCTGATCACCGTTAAGGTAACCCTGAGCTGAGAGTGCACTCCTCGGCTCCATCTCCACAGCTGGCTTCCCTGCTCTGATACATGGGAGCTCTGCCACACTCAGCCATAATTGGTCTTTTTGTGACCCCGCCTGTCCTGAGACCACATTGTCCCCACGAGGGCTCCATCCCCCACTTAGCCTCTGGAATGATGTCCCTCAGTGGAGCAGACTTCTAGAAGTTCTGATTTTGTGCTCCACTGCTCTAATGCTTGCTGAGGGCTTCCCCCATGGTCTATCTTCCCATGGCTTCGGATTACCTTCTGAAAAGTGGTTGCTTTTCTGTTCCTAGGATTGCTGCTCTTCTTCTCTTCGATCTGTTGAATATGTAGGTGTTCAGAATGGTTTGGTAACTATCTAGCTGAACTCCTGGGACCGATGATATTAGGTCTCCTACTTCTCCACCATCTTGCATCTCCTCCTGGATTTGACCTTATTGAACATTTCTTTCATAAAACTCTTCACTCTCTTGGCCTCTGGGTCAGCACTCTCCTGGTTTCCCTTCTATACTCCTGGGATCTCCATTATATTTCCTGCTGGGGCCCCTCTGGCTCTGCCTCCTTCCTCAATGTTGCCATTCCCCGGGGTTTTGCCCACTGTTCTGTCTCTACACACTATTTCTGGGTTTACCTTATGGTTTTAAATGCCACTTATATATAGATGATTTCCATATCTGTTTCTTCAGTCCACATCTTTCTACTGTGCTTCAGATATAGAACGAATTCTGGACTTAGATAAATGGAACATGTTAATGTGACTGGACCATAACTGCCATGAGGGTAGAAACTATGCTCTGTTCATTGTAGAGTCCTCAGTACCTGACAGTGCCTGGCTAGAGGGGGACTTTCTGCATATATGAATAAAAGGTTGTAAATATTAGAATATATGACATACATGTGTATTTCCTCCAACTTCTTGCTTATTAATACTACTCGGGATAAGAAATTCCTAATTCTCTTAGGCCTTGTAGGCCTGCACTCCTTTCTGCTAATGTAGTTTTTTACTCACCAAGGACAGATTGTGGATTCTGCAAGAAGAAAGGTAATTTAATCTGGAAAGATTAAAGATGCTGCTTGACCAGAAAAAGACTTTATTACAATGGAGTGATCTCTCTGGAGGAACCCATTGTTCTGTGGACTGTTTTGATGCAGCTCAAGCTGTCAAAGCACATGCTTGTTAACCTTGTGCTTATTGTCCTGGGGAAGGAACACTGGGGAGAGCCAGTCCGCAGGTATGATGGTGGCGGGGTGGGGGTAGTCTTGCAGAGAAGGGGGGGTGTCTTGAAGAGAGGTGAATGGATGGTCCTCATTCTTGCCTTACTCTCTCTCTAGATTTATCCATTATCTTAGATGTGAGGGAAAAAGACATTTTGTGAATAGTGGTAAAATTCTTTACAGTCTCGGGTTTATTGCAGGATCACCTATCTAATTTATGGGATCCAGTATAAAATGAAATTACAGGCCCTTTGTAAATTATTAATTTCATGATGATGATAGGAGAGCATTAGGCCAAACACAGGGAGGGTCCTGTGTGTCTGCATAAGTTGATTGCCCATCCTGAAACCGCCCTGGTTTCACTTTTAGTCAGTGTTTTGTTCAATTTCTGACCCATGAAATTTAGAAAAAGAAATACCTGGTCAGCAAGTCCTCTCTCCATAAAGCTGGCTTGTGTTCTCTGTAATTCACACTAGTTGTTTGTTTGTTAAATTCCAAAGTTCTTTGAATTATAAGTTTTTCCAGGTTCGATTCTTTTGTCCTCCTGTTCTCATCCTGTTAGGATTTTTGTACTGTTTTTGTGACTAAATTTCATCCGTGCACCTTCTTTGCTTTTACTGTCTTTCAACCAGATTTCCTATCTTTAATTAACTTAGATTGTCCTAAAAAAAAAATCTGCTCTTCTATGATCACTTTTAGTTTTCCTTGGGTTCTTTCCAATTTTCATTTGTTCCTCAGCAAATAAAATGCTTAAAATGGAGTATGGTGTTTGAGGAGCCATGGATGTGTAGGCAGGACTTGGCTGCCTTATCTTAGGAAACTTAGCTTATCTGTGGATGGCTCACCAGCCCCCATCTATTGTTATGGTCTAAATTATATCCATACTCTTTTCTCATAATTGGCTCCTGTTATACAATATATTTGGCATTTCCTCTTTTTAATCTTTTTGAACATCTGTTCAGTATCAGTTTCTTAGGTAGAGTTTCACTTCCAAATTCTTTTAGTTAGCACTACTTACCTTTAGTTGAATCTTAATTGATTTTTTGTCTATTTCTTGGCTTTCCTTGGCTCCATATCAACTTATTCTTTGGCCTTAATGGTTGTGTTAAGGTAAGGAGGACCACCCATATTAGATCAGATCAGAGATTTATTTGGTTTAGAATTCTGTCTGTGGCAGTCAAGGATATTTTACTGGTAAGTATGGTGGCTCTCCATAGCTCCTCTGAATGATTCAAAATTGAAAACACATTATGGATCTGTATAGCTTATGATACTAAATTCTTTGTAGTTACTTATTTATATATTCTATTTTCATTTTTTACTTCCCAATTTCCCCTGCCAATCTATCACTTATATCAGAAATGTAAGATGTCCTCTGCCATAAGCTCTCTTGGTCCCTTTTTAGGAATTGAGGTATACATGGGAGGGTGCTAATATTGAATACTCCCACATAGACTGCCTTGAGTTTTTTCCAAGATCAAGAGAAGAAAGGTTACCCCTCCATGAAAAGATTTATATATACATAGGAGATGAAAATATAGTTTTGGGTTTTGTTGTTGTTAGGAAACCCCATGAATTCTACTTGTTCAGTGTATCAGATACTGTTGTTTAGGCAAAGAAGATAATTTTTTTGAAAGACACAGGCTATATATGCTGAAATCCAAGGAGAAGTCAAATATTATGCCTTAGGAAATGGGAGAAGGGATTTCTGCTTCTGATCAAGACAGAGTAACTAGAACTGGATTTACCAATCCCCTGCTCCCAAGATAAATGCAACTATGGCTTCAAGATAATGGACATAAGGCATTGGAGGACCATTATCTCTAGAGATTAGAAACAAACGAGGTAAACCCTACCATTGTCCCAGTTTACTGTCTTGAATTGTATTCCATATGTTGAAAAAGCTAGAGAAAAGGAAAGTATAAAAGAGACCCAAATTAAAGCATGTGGAATGAAACTATAAGACATGAAATGAAAAATGCACTATATGCATTAATAGCAGATTAGACATTGCTGAAGAATTTTTCAGTGAATTCGATGGCAAAGTAATAAAAATTGAAGCAAAAAGAGAAGCTGGCAGAAGTAAACAGAACTGTTTTACAGAACAGAATTCCTCAGTGAGCTGTAGGGCCACTTCAAGCAGTCTAAGATTTGTGTGGTTGGAGAGCTCAAAGGACAGAAGGAAAAATATTTGAATAAATAAAGGCTCCAAATTTTCCAAATATGATGGAAACTGAAAATCTCCAGTTCCAAGAACGTCCATGAAATCAAAGCACTAGAAACATGAAGAAAGCATATTGTAATCAAACTGCTCAGAACCCGGAATAAAGAGAAAATCTTAAAAGCAGTCAGAGAAAAAGACACATTAAGTACAGATGTACAGTAATAAGGATGACAGATTTTTCATGAAAACAGTATAAAGTGAGAAGACAGGGAAACAATATCTTTAAGGTACCAAAATTGAAACAACTGTCAACCCATCGTTCTCTACCCATCAGAAATAACTTTTAAAACAAGAGAGAAACAGGCTTTTTTTTTCCAGACATGCAAAAGCTGAAAGAATTCACCACCAACAGATCCACACACTACAGGAAGTGTTAAAGTTCCTTTTCCAGAAGGAAGTGAGAAGACTTAGGAATGAGGAAGAACAGATGGAATGAGGGTATTTCCTCAGTCTCTTTCCTCGGGAACTATGTGGTTTCTTTGTCTCTGCTTCATTCTTCTTTCTCTGCAGCTCAGTCTTTGCTTTGCTGTGCATCATAGCCTCTAAGTTTGTATGTCCTCAGGTCCAGAAACAATATGGCTCTCTTTGAACCCCATTCCAAGTTTCCAGGAGATCTGTGGCTCAGTTTTTACCAGGTGACTATTTCTGGTCCATTCACATATGGCTATATTGGAGTGTGGGGCCATATTTTGTGAAGAGGGTAGTTCTCAGAGAAAAGGTTTATTATGAACTAGACATACACTCTAAAAGGTGACTAATCAAGGCTCCAAACTGCCTTATTCTCCATCTGCCTATTGAACTTATCCTCAAAACATCTCAATCTGGATTAATTCTAATGTTTATTGAGAAATGGGGATGCCAGGGAGTTATTGATATGGATATTCAATGACCAAACCTGATGGAATAAAGTGAGAAGGAGGAGATGACGTTAGTTTGGGCTCAGACTTTTCAGAACAGAAATTCTGAACATGGGGGTAAACTGGTGTTGGTGACTGAGAGCATGGTATAAAAATGAGAGCTGAAGAGAGAAGAGGATATATTTGACTTCACCTCCCCATTAAGACAAGATAATCCAGAATATATTAAGGTGTCCTTTAAAAACATAGAGAGGGAGTTTGTTGACAGGAGACAGCCAACATTTTCCTTGACTGAGGAGATAGGAGGAAAAGGATGACATACATTCAGATGCAGGGCACTCATACAGAGTAGGAAGTTGAGGCTTCAACTTGATTTCTAGAGTGTGAAATATGAAGGTTGAAGATGGTCTGGAGAAGTGGGACACTGTTTTCATGGTGTAGGAATCCCAAAATGAATGAATCAAATACCAAAAGAGATGTGCAGGCACCTGGATATTCAAACAGATGAGCAGACAAGGCATCACACATGTAAAGTAGGACCATGGACTTCTGGAAGTATTATTTCTGTGTCCCTATTGGCAGGCGCTTTTTTTTTTTTTTTCTTTGCTGTCCAAGGCCAGTGATGGAATGACCTAAAACCAAGATTCCATCTGGAAGAAGGAGTAAAATATGGAAAAGTGCAAAGATCTTCTGGTGTCAACTCATGCAGATTTAGTGCTAGAATGGACTGAAATTTATCAGGAAAACAAACCATTTTCATTCCCTCTCTTCTTTCCTTCTCTGTTGCCTTGGTGGGATCCTCAGTCCATCATCTCTGCATCAAGTTTTGTGCCTTCAACTATTGCCTGTGATGGAGTAGTCAAACTAAATAAAAATTGGAAATTCCTTATCTATGAATACATATAGAATTCTTGTCTAGTCATTGTGAACTGCAACCTCAAAATCTACTGAAAGTGTGGGATCCTGCTTCACTGTCTTGAGGGAAAAGACCTGCTTTTTTCTCGATTTGAGTGATTCCCATAGACTGATGTGGCTGTGAATTTATCATGCTTATCACATCCAAGAGATTAAAACTGTGCCTGATATCACCCACTTATGCCTATATCTTGATGTTATCAACACTAAATGAATACAAAACTGAAAAAAATCCAAACAATGGAAGTAAATCTCTGCAAGCCCCAGTAACTATTGCTTTTCTAAGAAATGGAAACATTGCTTAAGTCTCTGAGGCCAAAATTTACAGCATCTTTCATTGATTAAAGCATTTGAATAGTTCATTGCCTTAAAGCAAAATTTTCAAAGTGACCTACATAGGTAGCTCATGGCTAACAGCTAATGTATTCTAAATTCTGAAAAGGATTCAGAGTGAAGGATGGAGAGTTTTTCCACTAGGTGGTAGGATTTTGCCATGGTCATAAGTCTCAAACTATGGCGAAGAGGGAAAGTGACTTAATTAAGAGGAGTTGAATTAAGATAGAAAGTGACTGTAATAATAACACTACATATCGATCGAATAGATTTCTTTTCTTGGTACAAACACAGAAAATTACTCCTAATGCTATTCTTGCTCTAGGTCCAAAATAAAGCATCAGAGAGTCTTAATTTCCAGAATAAAGCTGGGCATTTAAAAAACACTCTTAGAAGGAAACTTAGCTTATACCCTTTTATTCCTGTGGAATTTCATACCATGTGCATGCTTTACATAGTCAAAGAATTAGTAAATTTTTGACTCCTTCGGGCTTGAGGGAAGAGAAAAGACATAGCTTTTTCTCAGCTTGAGTGATTCCCATAGACAAAAGTGGATGTGAATTTTTAAAGAACCATCTTGGAACCCCAATCCTTTCTGATTATATTACCTTTCAGCAAGTGTGCTATTCCAAATTTGTTAGAATGGTTATTTCATTAACACCTTCCAGAGAATTGAAGAGAGAAAAATGTCAAAATATATAATTATTTACTGTCAAAATAGTTTTTCAATTGAATTTCCAGTTTTCTTTCTAAGGAAATCTTCCTTCTAGTACCTAAACTCCCTTGACTGATTTATTCACATGCTGTTGAGTTGGCAGGTCATTATTTCACATACACCAAACATGCTTGTAATTCATGATTCCTACTTCTAATTAGGAGATAAGATAAGATAGTATTCCTTATTTTAGTAGGGTTTTTTTTTTTTTAGTAGGATATTTAAATAAATTATGGTCTTTTGGGTGGTGAGTTTGAGAAGTCCATAATAGATCTTGGATACCACCCCTTTATCTGTAGTGTCATTTTTTAAAAAAAAAATTTATTTATTTTCAGTGTAACAGTATTCATTGTTTTTTAGTAGTTTTTATTTGGTCAAGGAATTCCCATGTTTTTATTTCCTTCGAGTTTTCCGGAATAAAATCCTGGCTTCTTAGCCAAACTTTAATTTTTCTTTACCCAGTAAGTGAATCTTCCTGACCCATTCATCATTCCCCAGTGTGACACCCTGGCCCTTTTCCCTAGATCTTTTGAGCACCATAAATGCCTCTGTTGAAATAGGATTCAGCTCAATAGATGTGGGTCAGGATCTAGGATTAATAATTAATTTCAGGCCTTAGATAAAGGTCAGCTAGACATTGTTTCTCTCTCTCAGTTCCTTTGTGGTCTAAACTTGCAGTATAATTTGCCATCTAGAATCATAGCCCTGACCTTTGAGCCTTTCCGCTATCTGGGTCTTTCTTCCAGTGCAGAGCTTGTCTTCCGTTCATGAAAAATTCACACCCTGAAAGCTGGTTTTGTAGAGGATTTGGGCTCTTGTCAACCCTCACTGATCTGAGGTGCTTTCTTTCATATAAGAAGATGATACATCTGATTCGCTGGGTGTGTGTTCCAGACTTTTCTTCCTGTTGTGTACTGATTTTGTCCAGTTGTCTGGTGTTCATTTGGTGCTACCTTATTGGATATTGGTCAGGCAGTTATTACTGATTCCCTATTTTTTGCTAGGCACTGAGAGCAGAGCACTGAGGAGTTACAGATCCAGAGAGGTAAATGTGGTCTCTGACTTCACAGGCTTAATGCCTAGTGTGGAGTAGAGATGAGCAAGCTGGGAATGACAATTCAGTGTGGCAAGGGTGGGATGAAAAAAGTACAAGATGCCAGGGAGTCCAGAAATGGAAGCCTAACCCAGACCTCTGGCCAGAAAAGTGTATTAGTTAGTAGTGCTGGGCAACAAACTAGCCCAAAACTTAGTGGCGTAACACCACCATTTTACTACACTCACAGAATTTTTTGTGGATCACTCATTTGGGAAGGACACAGTAGAATCAGTTCTCTTCTGCTCCATAATGTCTGGGATCCCAGACAAGAAGACTTGAGTGGTTGGAGATAATTTGATGGCTAGATCATCAGTGGTGTCTTCACTCCCATGCCTGCACCTAGCAGAGGCTATGAACTGGAGGGCCAACACATGGCTTCTCATTGTGATCCGGGCTTCATCACAACATGACAGCCTTGGAACAGTCAGATCCCTTACATGGTCAGCTCAAGGATCCAAAGAGCATGTGGGGTAAAAGATACCATTGTGGCCATCTTTGGAAAATCCTTCCCAACTGGCTCCTACTGAATGCCTCATAAATCACACTGTTAGATAATCTACTATGGCTGAGAGTCCCCAGGTAGGCAAAGACATTCTTATCAGGAAGGTCAGCTGAGGGGCCTAGAGATCACTTTTCAGGAGCCAAGGGTAAAGGATAGACCTCTCTGCATGAGGTTAATTCTTTTCTACCCAGTGGGGTTGGCAGTAGGGTTAATGGAGGGAAAGTAAAAAGTAACTTGATGGTTTTGCTGCAGGTAACTGAGACAACAGAGGGGCTATTATCAGAAACAAGGCCAAGAAGTAGACCTGGTTGGGAAGTAAGGAGGACAGGAAGAAAGGAGCATGTTTGTGAGTTGAGCTTTTGGGTTTGAGATGATGGTTCAATATCCAAGAATCCTAACTGACTTTGAGGTGGCAGTGGCAGTGGTGGGGCAGTGTTGCATCAGGAGGGTGGCAGGTGGAGGCCAAGGGCACATGGAGGAAAACCCTGAAGAGACGGGGAGAGAGAGAGAATGGAGTTTCCAGGGCACCAGGAACCACCACTTGCTCTGCCAAGCAAGTCTCAGCTTAGAAAAATGACCTCTGGGGGCACCTGTGTGGCTCTGCCTTCGGCTCAGGTCATGATCCTAGGGTCCTGGGATTGAGCCCCACATCGGGCTCTCTGCTCAGCGGGAAGCCTGCTTCCTCCTCTCTCTCTCTGCCTGCCTCTCTGCCTACTTGTGATCTCTGTCAAATAAATAGATAAAATCTTAAAAAAAAAAAAAAAAAAGAAAAATAACCTCTGAACAGCCCCCTGCCAGGGACTTGGGGGAATCACTCTTTCTACAAATGCCTTCAATCACAAACCTGCCACTTTGGGCCATTCTGTCACACTGTAAAGTTTTAGCTACCACATGGATGTGAATTATTATTATCATTATAATTTTAAGGTTTATTTATTTATTTGTCAGAGCAAGAGAGCACAAGCAGGGGGAACAGAGGCAGAGAGAGAAGCAGGCTCCCTGCTGAGCAGGGAGCTTGATGTGGGACTTGATCCCAGGACCCTGGGATCATGACCTGAGCTGAAGGCATTCTTAACTGACTGAGCCACCTAGGCATCCCAGATGTGAATTATTTTTTAATAAAATAAAAAAAAATGTCTTTGAGGTTTATTTCCATTAGGGTATTTTGCCCCCATTTCAATTTTAATTTTAAGGTCCCAGTGCTACGTGTTAGATAATTTAGAGCACACGATATACAGATCTCAGACTGGCTTCTTT
>NC_137899.1:73113054-73338054 GCF_963455335.1 Martes martes
GTTAAACTGAGCTCATGTCCCATCTGTGCCACTTACACTCTCTGAGATCTTAGATAAATTACTTTCTTCTGTGAATCTCTGCTGTAAACTACAGAGGGATGGCATGAGCCAGTGACAAAAGAAGTCTTCCCAGTTAGAAGATCCTGGTCATTCATTGATAGCTCATTTTATGAGGCATGAGGCATCATGCTTGACCAAACGTTTATGTAAGTAGGTTCTCTTCCCTAAAATAACTCAGGAGTGAATATTCCATTTTCTGAAATTTTCTGCTAATCAAAGTAGAATTTGAAATATAATTTTGTACTTTTTCTAACTCTAAACAATAGCTTGGGTGTTCCCAGATTTGTTGGGTATACTGGTTTTGATTTTACTTTCCATGAAATGCAGAGGATTATTTCAGCAGTCTTTATAGAGAGACTTATCATTTAAAATACATTGGCATATGACAGGATTTTCACTAAAAACCTGTAATTTTGTTTTGAGTTCTAAATTTTAATGTTGATTTAAAACTTCAGAGCAGGTATTTAAAACCAAATATTTTATTTGACTACCGTAATGTGGTTTGTCTAAATGTGTTTTCTACAGAATATGTCAAATAATGACTTGGTAGTTCTCCATGACACATATTTTTGACAGGCTTTTTTAGAGCTTGAAAGTAATGGTAATGAAAATTATTAAAAATAATTTCTAAGAAAGACACATGAGTAAGACATGTTCTCTGTTTTCAGTAGTTTTTAATTACATGTAAGAAATTGGATGTATGAATAGCTGGTAGATTGAGTGAACGGTTTTCAGCAGAAGCTGGTGAGAAAGTGCCATGTGGGTTGATTACTCTGGCTAAGAAAATAAGGGAGTACTTCATGGAGGTGATGGTAATTGAATTGAGGCTTGAAAGGTATAGTACAATTTGAACAAATAGAATTTGAGAGAGGCAGTCTAGAGCAGATTGAGACTTTAAAGGCTGGTAAAGGCAAGCATGAAATGTTTGGTTCTGTTCTGGAATGTAAGGGAGACTAAGAGGAATAATATACAGGAGAGGCAGATTAGATGGATGAAAGGCCTTAGGTTTCAGGCTAAGAAGTTTGGGGTTTTTTGGTAGATATTGAGGAACCCCTCCTGTTAAATGACACTAATTGATACACTAGTAAGAAAAGGTGCCAGGGAAATGCTTGCATGATTTGAAGTCAAAGTTATTGAATTTAGGTATTAATGTGTTCTAATCCTCCCCCTATGTCAGTCTAAAAGATTATAAAAACATATATTTGGAAAACCTTGTCAGATATGGTATATTCTCCAAGTATTAATGGTTGGAGAGGTGTTTGAAGTTATTTGTGGATGTGAGGGCTATGAATTTGAAATTGTCACTGGAGAAACAGAAAGAGGACTATCATTATAGAGGTGGAAGGGACATTGTTTTTAGAATGCTTTATAGAGACATCTTTTGGTATATATTTAAGAAAACTTGAGTACTCTTGAGTAAAGAGAAGGTTTGAGATATAATTCTGAAGATCTATAAGACATTATTAATTTGAAGAAGGGTCAGAACCAGAATATTCAAGTGAAGATGTTTAAGAGGCAGCAGAGGGTTAAGAGCTGAGTCAAAGAAAGAATGGAAAATTGCACTCACAGGCTGTTTTAGATAATGAAATTAAATAGCAAGCATTTCTTACCATGTAAATGGATAATATACAAGAAGATTTTTTTACTGGTTGGTCAGAACACAGACTGTTCTTTTAAGAAACCATGTTACATATGGCTTTTAGGTCATAGTCTAGCCGTTCAGTTTGATCATGAGGTCAAAAAGGGGTGGTCCATCACCCTTACAGAGTTTGCAAATATTATTTATTAATATTTACCATTTTTTAAAAAATACGAATCTTGTCAGATCTTAAAAATTGAATCTTCTATGTCTCTGTCTCTGTCTCTCTCACATACACACATGCTTTTCCAGCCTCTCTTGAAAATTCACATTTGGGAAGACTAAGCCTGCATTCTTATACAACAAATGAAGTAGCAAATACAGTCACCTAAGGGGGGTTAAACACCACCTCTTTAGAGACTTTACCCCAGAACCCTACAACTTTGTTTTATCTTGCACCTGGCTGCTTTATAGTTTTATTTTTGGGTATTCTATGAAAACATGTATTTGGAAAACTTTGTCAGGTTGGTTGTATTCTGCAAAGATTAATGGTGGGAGGGGTGTTTGAAGATATTTGATGGATGCAAGGGCGGTTAATTTGAAATTGTCATTGGAGAGTTGGAAAAAGGACTATCGTTATAGAAGTGGAAGAGACTTTATAGAATCATTGAATATTTAAGAGAACTTGATTGCTCTTTTGTGAGTGATATTTTTTGATCCTCATGATGTATTTGTCTACCATATTATTATTCCTAGTAATAATTTGCCTTGAAACCTAAGCACTGCATGTAATAACTTTTAAAAAATGAGACAGGCTTAGATTACAAATGAGATAACAGGAATAGATTCCCTGTCACTCTAGTAGGCTTGGATATACCCCCCTTGCCTTCTTTTGCCTGCAAATCCTACACAGGACTTCATTCTTCATTCCCTCCTTAACTGTTGGTTGTTTCCTGGGTGAGAAAGAATATTACCAGGTTCATATTTCAGAAACCAAACAAAAAAGTGAAAAACACTTTGGTTGTGTTGTGGAGTGTGGGTTAGAGGGAGTTAAGACTGGAGGAAGGAGATTGAATATTCAGTAGGAACTTTAAATCTGAGGATCAGGGGAAAGGTGTGGACTGTATATGTGTGTTTGGGGATCACTACCAATGAGTAGAGGTTAATGCTGGAAGTCAAGTGCCTGTTAAGAACAGAAGAGGAATAGAATGAAGTCTTGGGAAAAGTGACACTGAGGAGGTAGCTGTAAGAATAGGACTAGCAGACACTGAAAAAAGGTCTGAGAAGTAGGAGAGGAATCCATCCAGAAAGAAGGGTGTCATGTAAGCCAAAGGGAGAGTTTTAAGAAGGAAGATGTGAAAAATAAGCTGAGTGAATGCGAGAAGTTCAGCAAACCCAAGAATTAAGAAATTCACATTTGGATTTGTCAGCTAGGAGGTGATTCCTATGCTGATTATAAGATGTTTAACTTCCAGGATTTGAAGATTTAGTAAACACCCTTGACCATCTGTGTGAATTTGTTAATGTGAAAAGAATGGAATTTTGTTTATTCTAATCCCAACAAAATACTTTTGTCACATAATAACATCATAAAAAAAAGAAAAACAAAAATTTGTTGACAAAAAAATAAACGATGAATGAATAATAAATTAATGATACTTTTAGTATCATTTAGTGTTATATTTTAGTGAATATATAAAGTTATCATCTAAACTGGTATACTTGTAAGAAGGAAAGGGTAACTATGAGTAATTTTCGTACATATGAACCTTATCTATCCCAGGTAATCAAGGAGGAATGCTCACCTTGATTATAGTTCATGTTTATTGAGTGCTAGCTATATGCCAGACACTGAGATGAGTTTGTTACCAGTTTATATGATTTAATGACTTAGGTTTTGGTTGCCAACATTCATAATTCTGTCTTTGTATATACTGAATTTACTGACAAAAATGCTATATATAATTTTGATGACCTTATAGAACTTAACTCTTTATTTTTAAAAAAAACACAAAAATTGGTACTTACTGTATGCCAAATTATGTCCTAGGGAATGGAGAAATGAAGATGATTAATACATGGTTCTCATTGTTAATGATCTACCAGTGTGATTGAGAAACTCTGAGAACAGAATTTCAGTATAATGTGGTAAAGTGTCATGTTGATAGTGTAGTTTGTAAGGGCCACAACTTGTATTTTATGCATTATGTCCTGTCTTTTTTAGGTTAAGTTTATAGTGTTTTTGAACCTTGTAAGGTAGAGTTTGCTTTTTTGTAAAAAAAAAAAAAAAATTCACCAATGAAAAAGACAAGGTATAGCTAACTCTGTGTTTAAGTGGGGTTTTCTCTATCATGGAAAGTATGTTCCGTGTATGTGCACACATGTATGTGTGTGTGTGTGTGTGTGTGAGAGAGAGAGAGAGAAAGAGAGAGATCAGTTCTGTATCACAAAGGGATACATTTCCATATCTATAATGTAATTTTAGCCACACTCAAGCTATATTCTGTGAAGGGTCTGGCATATTTCTCTGACACATCTGGTAGATATGTGTGGCATTAATTAGCATAGGTATTGCTATAAATGACATGTCAGTCCAAAACAACAAAAAGTATTTGTTACTGATGTCAATCATTCATCCTTTGTCAGTTCAAAAGGCTTCCCTAAAGGAATGCACATTGATCTTCACGGATCCAAAATACAGCAAAATCATTTCTGTGTTCTAGAAACAAAAGTGGAACTACCTATGTTTGAAAAGCCATATGGAGATACTCATACAAAAGTGCGCATTTATAAATTTGAGTAGTAAGACTGTTAAATTAGGCCAAGATTAATTGAATCTTTTGAAAAGAAAACAGGGTTTTCTGTAATTCTAATCTTGTCTTGAGTGTTTTCTTCCTCAAAGCCTTAATTTTTGGGAGCCTAATTTGTGTTTTTGTCTCACCTTGAAATAATTTTGAGGTATGCCAAGTAAATGATTACAAGTATCCCTTACAGTGTTTAAAAACAAAAGTGATCACACAGGTATCAATTTGTGACTATATTGATGTCTGAAAGAGGTACTTCTGTCTACACATATCTGGTTTTGTGGTTGGCTATTCTGGAATAGATATGGATGGACTTTACTACAATCCCATCACATTTATCTTTTTGTAATTATAATCACAAGTGTAATACTCTTATATTTCTAAGCAAAAACTGGCTTTAAAGGACACATTTCCCCCCCCGAAAATCTATATTTTATTTACAACTCTTTTCCAAATGCTCCCCCTCCATTCTAATTTATTATTAACTGGAGAGCAATATGAATGACTTTAAGATAAGGCAAGAGAGTGTGGTCTAGGGTGTGGTACAGTTGAAGACATTTATCTTAATATTTCATTTTAATGAGGCAGAAAATATCCATTATTAGAAAACTACAATTTGATAACGTTTGTAGAATACAATTAATTCTCTTAAAATTATGAATGTTCATACCACCAAAGGGCAGATAACCACATGTCACATTTCTGTGTCCTTGTTAAGGGTTGTATGTGTTATATTTTTACATCTTACAGATTTGCTAGAGAATTAACATGAAATGGGATTTAGGATGTACGCATATTATACACTTTAATTTGATCAACATGCTTTGTTTAAATAGCAGTTCCTAACCTTTGTCCCATCTTTAAAATTTTCACTCCAGATCTCTTGCCCTGCCTACAGATCCTCTGCTGTCTGTTTCCAGTCTGTCTCATGCTCTTGAAATCATCTTTTTTTATTATTCCATTAAAATTTTTAAAAATGGGTTTTCCTTTACACTTTTCTAATCATCCTGTAATTCTTTAGCTCTAAGACATTAAAATGAATGAGTAAAAATATTTGATACCTAATCGTCTCTGCCAGTCCATTCAAACTCATGGATTTGCAAAATTATGTTAAAGTCTTTTAAAAATACATTTGAGTAGGCTTTTGTAGTCATTTGGATTTTGAATATTAATTTTCTCTTGCTATGCTGCTTAGCCATAAAAATGAAAAAGAAGATAGATGTGGGTTTCTTTTAGTGGTGTTAATTTAAAGTACTTGATTTATTTATTATAATATTCAACAATGGCAATTCCTATTTTCTCTGTTCACATCAGATCCAACAGAAAATAATGAGAAGCCCCCACCCACCAGCACAGTAAGAAAAAGTTTGATGCATTTTGTAATAATTGATTAAAAGTATAATTTCCCCCTAGATCAAACAAATAATAGAAGTCTGTTGAAGCTTTGTCCTGACCTATTCTGGAAGTAGAAGAATACCCTGGAGAAAGGAGCATTGTAAGCACAAAGAATAAGACTCCTCAATCCTGGGAGAGAGAATTAAAGTCTAACCCTCCAAATGTAAGTCATCTGTACTCTCTATTTTCCATCCCTCAGTTTTTGTTAGCTATTCAGGTATTAGGAGAGAAATATGTAATAAAAATATTTGGATTCTTTTCTGTACAAAATATACAGGTGTTTTGCTTGGTAACTTTAAATTCCTATTTGTGTTAACATTTTCTAAATAGTAACATAAGGTAATGCTTTGCAATAATAATATTTAATGCAAAATGTATTATTTTTAATTTTATCTTCTGGCAGAGAACTGGTAAGAATTTTGAGAGTATTCTGATGAAAAGAAGGTAACTTCCTTTGATTTAATATCTGCAGTTGTGCCATCATAATCCCTTTTTGCTCTAAACTTTAGTTCTTTCTTTTTCTTTTATATTTCTTTATATCTGAGAATAAGACTATCTTAATATATCTATTTAAATCCACCTTCCAGTAAAAGAGACATTAAGTCCTTTTTTCACTTCGGATAGTGAAACTGAATTGGAATGAATTTGTATCCATAATCCACTATAAAAATATATAAATTTTGTCAGCTCAGTGTCCTGGAAAGACTGATTCCCTATCTTGTTAGGAAGAACTTAAAAGATGTGTTTTTGTGATTATAAAGAAAGACAGAATTCAGTTGTGGTTTAGAAATTAGTAGAAAGATTGATAATCAAAGACAATACTTGTTTTGGGAAAATTATTGGGAAGAAATTTCTTGGCAATCACAACTTTTATCTGAAAGGTTATTTAGTGCATCATCCTTGTGATAAGGCACTTGATATGTTGTATAATGGCTTAACTGCTAGAAATCTGACTTTTGCTTACCAGTTGATAACCCTTCTCACTCTTCAGTGAAAAGAATCAGTGGGAGAGTATTTTTTTGATTTTTAAAAGTCTGAAGCATGAAAATCAATATTTATTAGAGTTGGGTACAACCAGATTATATGTTTCCCCACCCCAATTACCTTAAAAATTGAAACATGAATTTGTATAGGTCTTGAATGTGATACTCTTATTGATATAGCATCTGACAAAGTTGTCAAAGTAGTCTGCAGTAAGAAATTTTCAAAATATCTAGGTTCACATTTAATCTTTTGTTTAGAACATCTGATAGAGCCTTGAAACACTGTGGCCATTCTTGATAGTCTATAATTGTAAGTTAGGATTTTTTAATTTAGCAGAATCCATTTATAAAAAAAGAAATTTTTGTTTATGGTCTTAGATAAAATTTTCTATCATTGAACTCTATAGCGATGCCTTGGAGAAACACTACAAACATTATTATTCCTTTCACTGACATGACACAATTGCTCCTCATTTACAACTTTAGTATTTGTTATTGAAAAGTACTGCAAAATTTTTAAAAAGTTATTTAAATTTGGTGAGTGAGTAATGAATTCTTATTTACAAGTTTGAGGTTGATGAAGGATTGGAAAATATTGTTTACAGAAAAATTCTGTGATCCTCTACTCTACAGCAATGAAAATAGGTAAAAGTATAGCATCAGTAACATGGTTGAATTCCATAAACATAATGTTGAGTAAAAAAAACTAAACATGTATGTATGAGTTCTTCTTTATAAAGTTCAAGAACTAGAGTATAGTGTGTAGGATGCAAAAAGTTATTACAACAAAATTATAGATAATAGTTAAATTCTAGGTAGGTACTAGAAACTAGGGTGGTTTCTTGGAGCTTCTGGTGTGTCAGCTACGTTCTGTTTTTTCACTAGGCTGGTGGTTGCATGGGTATTTATGCTATGAAAAGCCATTAATGAAAAGCTAGGTGTGTCTCTGCTAAGATCAGGTACAAGGCAAGGAGTCCTTACCATTTCTATTTAATATTATACTGGAATATACTTAATATTATACTGGAAGTCCTAGCGAAGGTAGTAAGATAAGAAAAGGAAATAAAAGGCAATACAGATTGGGAAGGAATAAATACAACTGTAAATTTGCAGATAACATGATTGTCTATGTAAAATCTCAAAGAATCAACCAAAGAAAACCTCCTGTAACCAATAAACGATTTTAACAAGGTTGCAGAAAACAAGATTAATATACAAGTCAATTGCTTTCCTGTGTACCAGCAGTGAACAACTGGGATTTGAAATTAAGAATACAGTACCATTATATTAGCACCAACAAAGCAGAAACCCAAGTATAAATCTAATTATGTGTGTGTGTGTGTGTGTATTAGGAAAACTACAAAAATTCTGATTAAAGAAAATCAAAGCTCCAAATAAATGGGGAGATATTCCATGTCCCTGGAAAAACATACACAATATATGGTTATAATGTCATGTCTTCCTTTCTTGATCTATGTATTCAGTATAATCCCAATAAAATCCCAACAAGTTATTTTGTGAATATTGATAAACTGGTTCTTAAGTTTATATGAAAAGACCAAAGACCGTAAATCACCAATATAATATTGAAGAAGAGGAAAGTTAGAGGGCTACACTCCCTGACTTCAAGACTTTGTATAAAGCTACAGTAAGCAAGATGGTATGATATTGATGAAAGAATAGACAGATCATTGGAATGTGAAAGAGAGCCCAGTAATAGACCTCACAAGTATAACCAACTGATGTTTGACAGTTATAAAGGCAATTCATTGGAGAAAGGACAGTTCTTTCAAAAGTGGTACTGGAGCAATTGGACATTCATATGCAAAAAAATCTAGACTCAAACCTTACACCATTTACAAAAATAAATTCAGAGTGGGTCATGGGGCTAACTGTAAAATGAAACATTATAAAACTGTTGAAAATCTAAGTGGCCTTGGGCTTTGAGATGACTTTTTAGATAAAATGGTCAAAGCTCAATTCATGAAAGAAAAAAATGAAAAATTGGACTTCATTGAAATGAAAAACTTATACTCTAAGGAGAACACTGCTAAGAGAATGAAAAGACAAGTCACAGACTGGGAGAATATATTTGATAGAACCCAGGGCTGTTAAAAGACTTGTATCTAAAATATACAAAGAACTCAACAATAAGAAAGCACATAATTCAGCTAAAAAGTGAAAAGAGCTTTAAATAGAGTTAATGAAAGAAGACACAGAGATGGCAAATAAGCGTATGAAAAGATGCTCAGCATTTATTTCATTAGGGAATTGCGAATTAAAACAATGAGATACCACTGCATACCTGTTAGAATGGCTAAGGTCCAAAACACTGACAGTACCAAGTGCTGTCAAGGATGTGGAGCATCCAGCACTCTCATTCATTTTGCCAGGAAGGCAAAGTGATATAGCCATGTTGGAAAACAGTTTGGCAGATTATTAGGAAGCCAGACATGCATACATGCATACTACCATCCAGTCTAGCTATTGCAGTACTCGGTAATTACCCAAATGAGTTGAAAACTTATGTCCACATGAAAATTTGCGGGAGAATGTTTATAGAAGCTTTATTCCTAATTGCCTAAACTTGGAAGCAACTAGTATGTTGTCCTTCCATTGGTGAATGAATAAACTAGCTGTGATATATACATTCAATGGACTCTTCAGTGATACAGAGAAATGACCTATTAAGCCACAAAAAGGCATGGAGGAAACATAAGTGAATGTTACGGAGTGAATGAAGCCATCTGAAAAGGCTACATACTGTATGATTCCAACTGTACGACGTTCTGGAAAAGGCAAAACTATGGAGACTGAGAAAAGATCAGTGGTTTCCAGGGTTGAGGGGAGGGATTGGTGAATAGGTGGATTTTTAAAATTTTTACTGATTTATTTTTGAATAGGTGGGTCTTTAGAGTAGTGAAACTGTTCTGTATAGTAATGTAAGTGCAGATACATGACATTAAAAATCCAAAGAGCTGTACAACGCTAACAGTGAACCCTAATGTGAACTCTCTACTTTAGTTAATGACCGTGCTTTAATATGAGTTCATCAGTTGTGGAAAATGTACCACATTAATGCAAAATGTTAATAATAGTAGAAAGTTTATGTATTCTGGAGATAAGGAAGAGAATGTATATGGGAACTCTGTGCTTTCTGCTACACTTCTCTGTAAATATAAAACTGCTCTAAAAAATAACATCTTTTAGATAATTTTTTGCAAATCTGATATGATTTAAAAGATTAAAAAGCAGTCTCAATGATTCTGTTAATTAGAATTCTGAGAAAAGGTGAGATAACTTCAGATTTGATCTATGTACTCTGAATATTCAAAGTTAAAAAGATATAACTTAAAATCAATATTTTGTGATCTCACAAACTAGTGTATTTTATTTAGGGGAAGTGCTAATGTCCATAAAGTCAGTCTTCCATACTTGAATATATTTAGTAACATTTTATGACTATTTATTTATGTAGCATAAACTTGTCTTTATTTTAAGGTAGACATTTCAGTTTTGACTTTAAAAATAGATATTTTTTCAATAATATACCCCAACCTCATTCTGTAATAATGAAATACTCATCTTTATTGAGTCGTTCATAGCTTCTTTCCTTAAATTTAATGCATTTTATGCAGTGGTCTGTCATCCTCAAAAATGCTTTCTTACTTAAGTGGGACTTTAATTTGTTAATTTTAACATTAGTATGTTGTAAAAGAAATGGAAAACACAGATGCTCTTTGTATTCCTTTTTTGAATACAAATTTTCAAATACAGATTCAGTTTAAAAATACCAGATAGAGACTTCTTCCTAGTCCCTTTTTAATTTTTCTTTCCTACTTCTTTCTTCCCCTCTTCCTTTTTCCTTTCTACTTTCTCCTTTCTCTCTCAGTATATTCTATTGTTTAATTTTCTAAGGAGTGAATATAATCTTATTTAACTGGTTGACATTAACAGAAACCAGGAATTTATTATTCATAAAAATGAAATAGAAATATCCCCCTTTTCTTCAGATTCTGGATATAGCTAGGCTCAACACAAATGTCTAGGGAGAATGCATCTGTTGCTATTGCATTTTTTTTTGTTTCTCTGAAAACTTGGCATTTGTAATATATCTATGATTTTGATTTGTCTTGGCCAAAACCCAGATTACCAAGGAATTACATTTTGAACATATTCAACTAAGAATTATCTTTGTAGCAACTTTTCCTTTGCCATATTGAAATTTTGGGAATAAAATCAGATTTTGTTTCAGAAACCAGCTATGTTTCTTCAGAGTGCCAGAATGATTTTTTTTTTATGTTAAAGAGACACAAAGCAATACTTAAAATCTAAAACTTATTTTAAGCATACCGTGTAGGAAAGAGTCCCGTTTTTGCATTTGACAGACCTGGGTTCAAATGTTTGTTCTGCCATGTAATTTTTTTAATATTGATCTTGGGTAAGTTTGGTATGTGAGGAAAAAAAAACAATAATTTATAGGGTTAGATAAAGATTAAATCACCAAACAAAAAATACCTGCACATAACAGGTACTTAATTAATGGTAGTGGTCTCTCTCTTACTTATTTTCTATGTATATAGAAGTTTGTGTATAAATAAATGTGTATATGTGTTAATATGTATGTATATGTTTATATGTATGTATGTGTTTTTACATATGTATATTTATCTCTGTTTCTCTTTCTCTTTCTCTCTCTATATCCATCTATATATCTCTATCTCTATATACAGCAATATGTAGTCATTTATTTCACTTGTTAAGTTCTGAAGCAGAGAATTCTTCTCTGCTTCAGAGGATAGAGTTCTGGAATTTAGGAAATATGCTTTCTGTTACCACATGGAAATATTTAAAGACTTATTATTTCTTCATGCCCTAGTATTTCTATAACTTTATATTAATATACCTAGAATGTTTATAAAGTTTTAAAAGAAGATACAAAGAATATGTTTCCTTCATAAATTCCCAGCAGACAATAGAATTCTTTTTTTAAATCTCATTCAGTGTGTAATTCAGAGAATGATGTATTAGTACATTTTGATTGCAGTTCAAAAAATATGCATTGGTCAGTTCGAGAAGATGTATGAGAATATGGAAAATAAAATAACTTATTAATGCCTGAAAAGAGACATGTCAGTTTTAACAAGACAAAAAATGCAAGGTGGAAGTTGAGTCTTTCTGAAAAATTGGTATTTGCTATGATTTAGTTTTCGCTAAATAGCAAAACACCTGTTTCTTGGGGCAGTTTTGTACAACTGTCTCCATAACTGATAAGAATCTTTCTAGAGTAGAAATTCAACAAAATAAAGTATTAACTCTCCGTGTTCTCTTACAATAATATAGACTTTTTAAAAAGCAATTCCTAATATCTTAAGAAAGTAGCTCATATATCTTGCCCGAATATCTTACCTGAATTTGTGTCTTGTGACTTCTGAATAACTACCTTAAATTTTAACTAATTGGCTGCTCTCTGACACTGAAAGGAGGGTCATGACAAAGAACAGAATGCTTAAAGAGGCAGAAGTGAAATCCATCAGGCACGGAAGCCTGAGTAATTGTTTTGAAGTGATTATTATTTTTTTAAAAGGCAAAAAACTAGTTAAAACTTATTTTTCCTATACCTCTTCATATTTTAAAGAAAAAGTAGTGAAGGCAAAACTTGTTGTTAAACCCAAAGTGGTAGGTAGCCTCCAAATTCTTTTGAAAGATCAGTTAGTTATACATTGGATCCTCTTCCAAGTTAATGATGCAAAATCATATCTGGGACAAGGGCCTCAGGATTCCTGGAATGAATAATTTCTTTTAGTGGGCCTATTGGTGATCTAGTTTTGTAGAGTTGACAATTCTATCCATGCAACCACTATTACTTATGTGCCCCATTTTGATTCTAGCCCTGTGGAACAACATAAAGGAGCAACAAATTGCTCTTGAATCAGGTATCAAAGAGTAGTTTGAAGGTGTATGTTCTCCACAGATAGGTTTATCTAAAGGTCATTTCTCCTGGACGTTCTTAAATGTTTAATGATTTTATTATAGAACAACTTAAAAGACTGAAGTTCTCTTTTGGCAAATCAGAGTATACCATTTTTTCTATACATGGCCCATATTTTAGGTTTGTCTGAAAGGCATTACATTTACTAAGACTTATTAATATCTTTACCTTAAGTAAACATCCATCAGCCATCTCAGATAACTCAAGCTATATTAAAACATTTGTTAATGGGCAAATTTGTTAAGAATGCTTTTCACTAAAACATATTTTGAGTATTCTCCCAGAATCCAAAGTGATAGCTTTCTTTAAGATTTTTAAGATATTGTAGGGGCACCTGGGTGGCTCAGTGGGTTGAGGCCTCTGCCTTCAGCTCAGGTCATAATCCCGGGGTCCTGGGATCGAGCCCCGCATCGGGCTCTCTGCTCAGCGGGGAGCCTGCTTCCCTTCCTCTCTCTCTGCCTGCCTCTCTGCCTACTTGTGATCTCTGTCTGTCAAGTAAATAAATAAATAAAATCTTAAAAAAAAAATAAAAGCTATCTGCAACCAAATCCATTTTCAAAAAAAAAAAAGAGAAGATATTGTAAATGTTCAGAAAATAACACAGTAGGCACCTAAATACCCAAATTTGACATTTTAATATCTTGTTATAATTTCTTCAGATTTCACTCTTTTTAAGAAATGCAATATGGGGAAATGGACCTTGGGGAGGGTATGTGCTATGATGAGTGCTGTGAAATGTGTAAACCTGGAGATTCACAGACCTGTATCCCTGGGGATAAAAATACATTATATGTTTATTAAAATAAAAAAAAAGAAAAAAAAGAAATGCAATACCACCAATACAGTAAAAGCTATGTGCTTTCATCCTTTTCCTTTCTCTTTGTTTAAAGATACTACACTGAAGTTGGTGTTTATCTCGATTGTTACACTTTTTTTTTCTTTTTAGTTTTTAAGGTGTTTTGTTTTGTTTTTAATTTTTATTTTGAGAAAAAGGCGGGAGAGGGGTTGGGGAGAGAGAGAATCTCAAGCAGACTCCACACTGAGTGCGGATCTGGACATCAGGCTCCATGTCACAACTCTGAGATCGTGACATGAGCTGAAATCAAGATTCATCTACTTAACCAACTGAGCCAACCAGATGTCCCAAACTTTTTTGGTTTTTTTGGTGACTTTAAAATTTATGCAGCTGGCATTGTATCACGTCTGCCCTTCTGAGAAATTTTTTCCTTCAAAATTATATTTAGGGGATCTACCCATGTTGATATACACAGGTTTGATTTTTTAGTATTTTTAGTAAGCTTTTATTGATACACACACACATAGTACATTTATGATTTTTTGCAGTTATATGATGAAAACTGCAAAAATCATACATTATATCTTGATGAGTTTTCACAGAATGAATGCATCTGTGTAACTAGTACCCAGCTCAAGAAGTAGCACGTTACTGGTACTGTTAGGTTCCCCATCCTCCACCAGGGAAACCTTATCCTGACCTCACACAACATAGATGAGTTCTGTCTGTTTTTGAACTTTTTATAAATGGAACAATCTAGCACATAGTCTTCTGTGTCTGGCTTCTGTTTTTCATATTAGGCATATGAGCTTCCTCCATGTCATTGTGTCCTTCTAAGTATCTGTCCTGAGTGCTGTCTAGTATTCCATTACATAAATATGCCATTGTTTATTTCCATTTTATTTTGGGACATTCACATTGTTTTCTTGTTTTTAACTGTTAGGCATAATACTACTCTGAAGATTTGTGTACATGCCCTTGACATATAATGTGCTTCTCTATAATTAGGAGTAGAATTTTTGTATGACAGGATGTCTACATCGTAATGTCAATCTAGTGTTTGCATCATAGGTTACCTGTATCATAGTGTCAACATTAGCAGACACTTTGAGCAGAGTTTACCTTCTCACCATCATTGTATGGGAGTTTGAGTTGCTCCCTGTCTTGCCAACACCGAGGTGGTCTTTTTCCATTTTTGCTCTTTTGGTGGGTAATAGTTAATTAGCTTTAACCGCTTTATAACATTCCATGGTTTAAATAAAGCATGCTTGCTTTAAAATCCTTTCCTTGGTAGATGAACATTTTGTTTTTCATTTTGTACCATTTCGAACAGTACTATAGTGAATATATCTGTATGTATCTCTTTATGCACATGCTTGACAGTTTTGCTAAGGTTATAACTTGAAGTAGCATGTCTGAGTTTTATAATGCCATGTATTTATTTTTTCAATAGACTGCTATATTTCTCTCTAATGGGGTTATACTGTGAAATGGTAATTTTGGTTTTATTATAAATCATACTCCTCAAGTACAGAGAATAAATGTTGCTTATTTAAAAGGCATTATGTAAAACTTAGTATCCTAGAATTTGGGGAAATATTAGTGGGGAGAGATGAAACATGCTTCCCAGCACCTGGCACATAGATTAAATAAAGCTTCTGTTACTGTTGTCACTGTTAAAATTACTCATGATTATATTGCTATAAAATGCTCATTCTAATGTCCATGCAATTCATGTAAATTCTCCCACCATCCATTTAAAGGTAGCTTCCTTCAGTCTTTGAAACTTCTTTCTTTAATAGAGTTCTATTTTTCCTGCATAATGGAGTCACTGCATCCATTTGATCTTGGTTTTTGATTACCCAGCTGCAAATATACTGGGACAGTTTAGGCAGTTTATATAATTTGAAAAGTTTATGTAATTTGATTAATAGATTTACACATTTGTGACGTTCTTACTGAAGATTTGATCCTGAGCAAAATGGTGATATGGAGCCCAAATTTTGCTTTATTGTTCCCGTTCAGATTTATGAAAATGACATGTATTTTTATGGTTTTTAGTAGATTACAAGACCTTTAATTTAGATTAAATTAAAGTGAGGTGGGTCACCATTTGTCTCAAAGAAAGGAAACAAATCAGTTTATTTGTTGCCATTACTTTTTTTTAAATAATTTTCATTTCTCTCATGACAGTTTTTTCCATAATCCTTAATTAGTCTTGATCTAGTCGACCCCTAGTTTTTCTCTTAAGATGAGAAATGCATATTGCTATACAGAGTCTCTTTTAGTCATCCCTCTTGTTCATCATGGACATCAGCACTGTTTTCACTAACAAATATGTTTTGAATTAACAAACCAAACTTTAATTCAAAAATGCCATGTTTATTTTTTCAGAATAAAATTGTACACGTAAATTTTATCTAAGAACTCAATTTTTGCCAGTTTCTTAATTTTTCAAAATTTTTTCTACTTAACTGCTTACTAGCATGCTAGTGCAAAAGATAATTTTGATTTTCTTGCACAGTTTTAAAATAACATTTTTATTGCATTCCTATTTTTATGGATATTTTCTTATGTTTAAAGTCATCTGAATTTGAATTTGTCAGTTATTATTTCAAATTAAGTTATATTTGAATTTATATCTACATAGATCATGAATTTAGGTGGTTTAAAAAATACATTTTCTCAGTAGTTTCATTATAGAGTTGAATGCTAATGTATATGCTTTTTAAATTCAAATACCTGGAAAGAGTAATTCTTGTTTTCCACTAGATTTTAAGAATCAGTGTCTAGGGCATTTCCCACTCTCATTATTTCCATGCAGTATTTCTTCAACCCTGTGTCCCCAGTGCCCAGAGTGGTGCTGGTATACAGTCCTCATTCAATAAATATTTGGAGAGTAAATTGCTTTTAATGTTCTTTTTCAGAAAAGGACAGTGTCTCTTTACCCTGCACTACTAAGTGACTGTTAGCCTTCTACATTGAGGTGCATAGTCTTTGGAAGACTATGTTGAAATTAATATGAATTTTAATGGCTGAGCAGTTAACATCCTTTAAGGCTGCCCTTGAAGAAAATGATCTTTGTTAAGTGAGCCAAAAATAGTTCTTTTGAGTTAAAAAAAAAAAGGTGCAAATCAAAAAAACTATCAAGTATTATGGTGGGTTCTTGTTTAGCTTTTTAAAAATGTAGCAATAAAAGCATTGTTAGTTTAAGTCTACCCTGGGGGAGATAGGGATGGTGTCATCAGTGTTGAGAACTTTTTCTAAGGTATAACTTCTCTGTGATTTCTCTTCAACATTTTTATTTTGACTTCTGGACAAGTTTCCTGATGTACAAGATGGGATTGAATGATTGAAAAAGGTACTAATTGATTCCTTGACCAGCTTTCATTGAGGATCTGTGCTAGACCATGTGGTAGTACATACAAGGATGTGTTGGGATGCTGTAGTGCTTTCTACCTCTTCTGTGATCTTGGTCATGATTTCATAAATTGTTATTCTAGTATTGCCATTATATATTATTTTGGGAAGGAATGGATATAATTGTATATGTTTACTGATATGCTAAACTAGAAGTCCTTCAATGATATTTTTAAAAAAGATTTCATTTATTTATTTGACGCAGAGAGATACAACGAGAGAGGGAACACAAGCAGGGGGAGTGGGAGAGGGAGAAGTAGGCTTCCCACAGAGCAGGCCTCCCAATGCAGGGCTCGATCCCAGGACCTCAGAATCATGACCTGAGCCAAAGGTAGATGCCTAAGGACTGAGCCACCCAGGTGCTGCCTTCGATGATATTGTTGATAAATCTGTAGGACAGTTTTAATCTGTTACCTTCCTTGAAAATTTTTTTTTAAAGATTTTATTTATTTATTTGACAGACAGAGATCACAAGTAGGCAGCGAGGCAGGCAGAGAGAGAGGAGGAAGCAGGCTCCCCGCTGAGCAGAGAGCCCGATGTGGGGGTCGATCCCAGGACCCCAGGATTATGACCTGAGCCGAAAGCAGAGGCTTTAGCCCACTGAGCCACCCAGGTGCCCCACCTTCCTTGAAATTTTAACACTGCCGACTGCTTCCTCCTGTATCCTCTCCTGTTCTCATGTCATCTTCTCTCACTTACTCCTCTTGCTAAGTCTCTTTTGTGAGTCCTTTCTTTACCCACCACTTAAATTTAGGTTTTTTCCTATGTTCTGTCTTCATCTAGTTACTCTGTATGTACATCATTCTAGGTGAGTTCACTTATCCTGAAACCTTTGAGCTTAGTGTTGGGACTCCTGCTTTTGTATTTCTAGCTTCTGATACTTAACATGTCCTATAGGAATCTATCTAAAATTAAGCTTATTGTAAGGGATGAATCACTACATTCTACTCCTGAAACCACCAGTACTATACTATATGTTAACTAACTTGAATTAAAAAATAATAATAAGATCAATCTCCTTGCCATCTCCTGTCTCACCTATTAAAAACATGCTCTTAATGATATTTTCTGTTTTAGTGAGTAACAAGCACTGTCAGACACTCAGTTGCCTATGTCAGAGATACTGGATCACCAGTATTAGGCCACCTGGACATCTCCCCCTTCTCTTCTTCACTCTCCTGGGTCTGTGAAGGCTAGACTCCAAATTTGATTGCTAATTTCTTTCTTTCTGTACATCCCACTGATACAACCCTAGTCTAAAACTTTTACTTTGACAACTGCAATGACTGTTCTCAATTCTCCATGCCTTTTCTTCCCTTAACTCAGTAGGTAGCAAGACTTAACTTTAAAAATAAAAATTAGGGGCGCCTGGGTGGCTCAGTGGGTTAAAGCCTCTGCCTTCGGCTCGGGTCATGGTCCCAGGGTCCTGGGATCGGGCTCTCTGCTCGGCGGGGAGCCTGCTTCTCCCTCTCTCTCTGCCTGCCTCTCTGCCTACTTGTGATCTCTGTCTGTGAAATAAATAGGTAGAATCTTTAAAAAAATAAAAAATAAAAAATAAAAATTAACTGGGGCTCCTGGGTGGCTCAGTGGGTTAAAGCCTCTGCCTTCAGCTCAGGTCATGATCCCAGGGTCCTGGGATCGAGCCCCACATCGGGCTCTCCGCCCAGCGGGGAGCCTGCTTCCTCCTCTCTCTCTCTCTGCCTGCCTCTCTGCCTACTTGTGATCTCTGTCTGTCAAATAAAAAAAATCTAAAAATAAAATAAAATAAAAATAAAAATTAACTGATTTCTGCTTTCTTACTAAAATCTTACATTTGTTTTTCCTTGAATTTAGGGTAAACTACAAATGAGCTCTTCAGAGTACAAGCCCTTGCAAGGATTGGACCATGCCTCCCCTCCCCACCTCTCACCCAGCATCATCTTCCTCTACTCAGCATATTTCTGACTCTTCTTTCTTACTTCACTTACTCTGGCCTAATTTTATTAATTGATGACGTCAAGGTTTTTTTGTGCCTTGTGGCTTTTGTGAATTTTGTTCCTTCTGTGGGACTCGGAAATGGATGCATAGAGTAAAAGATCAGGATGATCCTAAGATTTCAAACTTGGTAATTATGTTTCCTTTCTCATAGACTTTATGCTAGTAAATTAATATACATACAGTCAAGCATCAAAGACCTTCTACAACCTAAAATATTTAAGAACTCCTCTCTCTGTAGGGATTCCCACAGATATCTTAAATTCCTTGTTTCTCTGCATGTTCTGTTCTCCTTGGACAGTGCTTCTCTGCTTGTGTGGTAGATGAGCTCCTACTGTCCTTTAACACCCAGTCCAAACACAGCTCCTTGGAGGCTCTGAGCCTCCACAGCTGTTGATGGCAGTTTCCTTGATGTCACCTGTGTATATTTATTTTGCAGCGGTACCTGGGACTTAGCAAAGTTAAGTAGCTTGTTCAGTTACTAAGTGACAGAACCATGATTTGAACCTTCGCTTCTCTGACTTGAAAGCATGTCTTTATCTTTTGGTAGACACTGTCATTATTTAATAAGTACTTATTAAATACATAGATTAATAAAAAATAAAATACTATACGACCTAATCACTAAGAAAGGCTTTTATGGCATCAGTGAGATGAAATAACTCGAATGACAGAGAAGATAAAGATTTGGCAGGAAGAAAAAAGGAAATCCCTATCTGTAAGATGGTTCAATTTCTAAGCCGGTTAGGTTCCACCTTACTTTATAACTCCCCAAGATACCCAGGTTCTAAAAAAAGGTATGAGGCTAAACTTTGGTGAAATAGACCATGAAATGAATAAATTCATTTTTATTAAAAGAGATAAACATATATCATATATATTCTTCTTGTGTTTTAATTGCTTTATGCATTTATGTCTTGCTTCCCTCAACTTGATTGTTAGCTTCTTTTGAACAAAGATATGCATCTTTGTTCTTAGCATCTCCTATAATGTCTGGTTCTACTTGATAATTATTTTTTGTGTATAAAGTATACGATGGTGTCTTATCTCTTTTTAACTTAATTTTAGGGACAAAATTTCAAATATTTTCGCAGAGTAATGCCACTGATAATTCATTTATACATACTAATAGTTGGAAGCATTGATGTATAAATGAAAACTAGAACTAACTCTTCACTACTGGGTTTAATATCTTTCTGAGAAAGAAAAATACTCTGGTATGTATAATGTCAAGGACATACTCAGTGAAGAAAAGCAGTTTATGTTGGATCTAGGCGAGAAGAATGCTCTATTCTAGCATTTAACTAGTAGGTGAGTTTAAATATCTACGCAGTTCTATCTTAGGACTTATTTTGCCTCTTACTTTTCGTTTTCTTTTGAATATCAAAAGATATTCACATTTGGAAGGACATATTCTTATTAGCTCTAATGAGTTTTTTTGGTAAATGAATTGAATATAAACAACTATTGTGTTTGTCTTTTTTTATAAGAAAGATTTCAAGCTGAAGATCCTAGTCATATAATTAAAAGGACTAATCCCATTCAATCCTCGAATCCGTCTATAGAAATAGAATTCTTAAAACATATACACAAAAGGGAATATGGTGCCTGTTGAATTTTATATTATGTTCCGTTGGACTATTATACTTCTAAAACAAATTTAATTTTGATTAGGAAAAATGATTCCCTTTTTTGCGCATTTATAAATGTGGACATTGTAGATCATGCCTGCACTAGGGAAGTTAAGGAGGGGGAAGAAGTAACACTTGTATTATGTTAAAATCAGAGAAATAATTGCACTTGGCAGTTTTTGTTTGCAGAATGCAGGAAAGGCTGAGGGCTTTTGTACAGTTCAAAGAGCACATTCCACAGATACAGCAGTTGTTGGCTGCCTGCAGGGGTCGTCAGGATGGGGGGTGGTGGTAGAGGTCTGTATCACAGAAGTCCAGGCTATTGGGCTGTGTGTTTGTAAAGGAAAAAAAAAAAAAATGCTTGCACCTTTTTGAAAAGTTGTTCAGCAATTGCCTCCTATCATTTATTTTAAATATAGCACTTTTGCCTCTGAGTTTACTCTGTGCCATAAGCAGATGCCATTCTTGTGTAGCCTTTGCTACCTCTGGTTCTTTAATCATCTGTTTTCAGATTTAGGTTTACATGTTCAAACGTGGAAGCATAGAGCTGCTGACTGTTAATCTCTCAGTTAAAGTACATAGAAAAGTGTAACTATATTGATTATATTTCACAACCATCTATTCAACTATCACTTATACAACAAGCATATTAAACAATTTCAGCAAGTTAACTCAAGACTCGTGAGAGAGGCTTCTTTAACTTAATTAAATATGCCAAAGGTTAGCATTTTCAGCTGGCATGTCAAGACTTACGCCGAATTAACACCTGTATCATTTCCCTATAGAATATGCAAGTTACAGTTTCTACTGTGAAGTGCACTAATACAGCTGGAAGTTCTCTGAAAGCTGTACATTGTAGGGCAGACATAAATTAGCATTATTAACTTTCTTGAAATGTCCAGTTTACATGATCCTATATAACTTATGTATGCTTTTTTTTCATATTAAAGATTTTTTTTTTTTAATTTGACAGAGATCACAAGTAGGCAGAAAGAGGGAAAAACAGGCTCCCTGCTGAGCAGAGAACCCAGTGCAGGGCTAGATCCCAGGACCCTGGGATCATGACCTGAGCTGAAGGCAGAGGCTTTAACCCACTGAGCCACCCAGGCACCCCTGTGCTTTATTTTTTATACCAAATTTTGGCCTAGTATATCAATATGGTTTCATTAGCTGTTTTCTTGGATTTAAAAAAATGGCTAATTAATGATGTTCTGTTATAATTTTGTTTTTAGGAAAAGCCCCCAAAGCTTTTTCTTGACCTAGTCTTGAATTCATAAGAATTTGGGATAAAGTATTTTGTTACATCCAGATGTGTTTTATCTAACCTGTCATACTCAATTGCCAGACGATTAGTTAGTGTGGTACAAAGCAAGAGAGACATCAGAATTAGAATTATCTGCTGAATAGCTTCTGTGTCCATTGTCATAAGAACGTCTTTGTTTTCACCTTTTAAGATTTGTGACTTTCAGGTTAGGAAATACTGAAAACACATCAAAAACGACGGAAACTAATTCAGCAGAATCCATGTACCCACTGTTCAGATTTAATAGATATTGCTATTTTGCCATTTTAATTTTAGATCTCTTTATTAAGAAATCCTCAAAGATCAAAGCCTTTTTTTAAATAGTGTTGAAATACCCATTTCTGAATTGGTTATTTGACAGCAACATCCTAAGGTTCTTAACTGAGGTCTTTCCGGTTTTAGGATCGGCCTTGTTCATATCGTTTCCTCAGAACTGCCACAGCTCCTTAAAGTATGACTTAAAGAGGACTCACGGCCCTTGTGTCCCAGAATTTCAGCTTTCTTCCTCATTATTTCCATAAGACCTGAAGCTGTTTTATTTTTCAGTTTTCAGCTATGGGACACTGGGGGCTGTTATTAAATATAAGTGCTTTATGGAGGGAATAACACATTAAGCCATTATTAGCCATTATCATCATCATTCAGAAGCTGGGGTGATAGAGCTAGATGCTGAGAAGAGAGTGGCTGGGAGGAAGGGGGTGCTTCGTGTCGGGTCCGCCTACAGCGTTCCATAGATGTGTGAAATAAGTTCCAAATGAACATACAACAAAGAATCATTTAATCTATCTCAGAAATTTTCGCTGGGGCTATATGGGAAAGAGAAACAAATGACAGCAACATTATGTGTGGTCACTGACTTTTTGCAAAGTTAAGACCAGCCGTTTCCATGCTGTTTAGTAGATCTGTGAAACTGCTTAGGGAGGCTGCCTTTTGGTTTGCAGCACACATTCCTATAATTTCCCAAGTAGATGGTGTTAAATCCATTTTACCAGTGAGAATATTGAGTAACAAGGGAGTTAGGTAGCTTTCTAAAATCTTACAGCTAGGAGGTGAAAAACCCAGAATTTCTGCCAAGAAGTCCTTCTACTGACTGTTCCCTAATACTTTGTGTGATTCATTGCCTTCATTACCAAAATGTACTTCTGCCACTTTAAGCTTATCCAAAGCTTATCTAGTTTTAAAGAAACAGTTTAAGACGTATATTTTCCTTAAAACATCCTCCTCCCCACCCTCTCCATGTCAGTGCTGTCCATTCTGTGAATGCTTACAGAACAGAAGTAAGCAAAGACTTTTATGGTCTCCCATATTCCACTAATGTATGCATGTTTGTTATCCTGTGAAACTCTTTGCTTGGCCCCTTAAGATCTGGTCGTTGGCTTATTCTTTTTTGGGTTCCAGTTATTGCCAGCACAGCACTAAGCACTTACTGAATGCTCAGTAATGCCTGCTTCTGGATTTAGTTCAGGGCTTGGTTCCCAGTACTGACAATTACCAGCTGTGTGATATCAGACAAGTCACTTACTATCTCTGAGCTTTAATTCCCTTGCTTGTAAAAAGGGGATAATAATAAAGCTTATCTCAAAGGGTTGTTATGGGAATTACGCCAGACATTGCAATAAAAACACTTAGCTTTGTGCCTGGAACACAATAGCGTAATAAACATAAACAAGTAATCATAACTCAATAAATGCTAGCTCTTGTTGTTGTTTTTTTTTTAAAGATTTTATTTATTCCTTTGACAGAGATCACAAGTAGGCAGAAAGGCAGGCAGAGAGAGAGAGAGAGAGAGAAGCAGGCTCCCCGCTGAGCAGAGAGCCCGATGCGGGACTCAATCCCAGAACGCTGGGATCGTGACCTGAGCTGAAGGCAGAGGCTTTAACCCACTGAGCCACCCAGGTGCCCACTCTTGTTATTGTTGATCAGTGCAATCAATCAATGCTTACAGAGCAAAGGATTGCCCATAAGAACAACTTCTATTAGAAAAAAATCTCTGATTTCAACTTTTGGGTCCCGTTTGACAAAATATGTCCCTCTTTGAAATAAACAAATTCATAGTTCATAGAAGTTTGACTGATTAAAGAGAACCACACACATACATACACACATCCTCCATGCTTAGAAATTTGGACCATATTTAATAGGCAAACAACCCCAGAATCCGAGTTTTTTCTTGAAGTCATCCATCCTCTCCATATCTATTGCAACAGCCTTCTAACTCTCTACCTTCACTCCTGTCCACCAACAGGAGTCCTTAACCTTGGGTCATTTGCCTCTAGGGTTCATGATAGAACTGAATTTCTACATCATTAGTTTCCTTTGTAATTCTATGTATTTTATTGTATGCATTTAACAGTAGTATTCCGAGGAACACTGTGTAGGCTTCCCTAGATGGACAGAAGGCCTCACGGCACCCACACAACTAAGAATCTCCACCAGAAATTGAATTTATTTTCTATAGAGCATGGTTATGGTGCTCTACTAAAAAATTTAAATTGGATTATGTCACTCCTCAGTGTTAAAGCCTTTATGTGTACTTGGAATAAAACAGAAGCTTTTTTCCTTGGCTTGGAAAGGGCCTCTTGCCTAGCCTTAAATCATCTCTTTCCACTGTGCTCCTTGCTTACTCTGGCTTTCTGCCAGTTCTTGAAACCCTTCCTGACTCAGGGCCTTTGCACTTGCTGTTTCCACTGTTTGGAATGTTTCTCTTCATGCTTGGCCTGCCCCTTATACTTCAGGTCTTAGTAAATTTAGGTGATGCCTTCTCTGGGAGTTTTTGCTGGCCTTCCTATCTGAGGGAACTCACCGTTCTTCTTTTTTCTTGTTCCTTTCCACAGCTCATTTCATTTATTTAGTTATATGTAACAAACAAATACCTTTGTTTATGCCTATTTTTATACTAATTTGTAAATTCTGTGGGGGGCGTAGAATATATAAGTCTTATTTAGGCTGCCATTCAGTATAAAACCTTACCCTTTGTAGATCAGTAAATATCTGTTGAATGAATGAATGAATTGGGGGAACATGAATGGTCTGCTATTTGGAATATATGAACTCATGTGTTTATTCATAAACTCATTTATTAGACAAAGAAAAATGAGAGACCAGCTATAACATTTAAATTCCGAATAGCTTTCAGAGTAATTCATGAGCTACACATGAATGCTTTAATCTCCTCAGTTATTCAGAAATGAAATGTAATAGTTCATTATATGACAAGGGGAACCACCCAGAAAATCAGAATTCAAAAAAACGTGCTTAACTTCTTTTCATATGTTACACCTTCCATCTGCCATACCCTAAGCCTATACCCTATTAACTCTGTTTCGTGATAACCTTATCATATGATTGACTCACTTGATTACCATACACCAGAATCATGTGTGCATCCATTGCAACTCCTTTTCTTTCATTTATAACATTCATTATTTAAAAAAAAAAAACATCATTTTTATAGAAAGCTGTATCTCAAACTTATGGTAATTAAATACTTTTGCTCCCGTTGCAGTCAGTCAGTATCACCTTTTATTATTATTCTCTAACTTAAAGTATGTTTATTGAACTGATTCTTCTATTAAAATGGAACTTCATTTCAGTGATATATAGATTTGAACAGTAACCCTTTAATATATGTGGAAATAAAACCCTCTTTATTTCCCACCTCTCTTTTAGGGAAAAGTATTCTTCAGTAGAGTTGGAGAAGGTTTGTGTAGTTTCTTCCTCTAACTAGGTCAATGACAACCTGGAATATCTTCTTTATTATCTTAAATAATCAGTGGTTATCTTATCCTAGGTGATCTTGTGACTTATAAAAGTAAAACAGCAGAATGTAGTTTATACCCTGATCATTATTTAGAAGACTTTTGTGGCCTAGAAAATTAGGTAGTTCTTTTCTCGAAGGGAAATGACTGGTTTTTTTTTTTCCTTTTCCTAGTATTCCTTTATTTTTTAAGAAGTATCGTTATGTGAATAATAAACTTTTCATGACCCCTTGGGGAAAAAAAAAAAAAAAAGAAGTATCGAAAGGCCTGGTAGTTCCGATAATAATTAAGGCTATTCTCTTTTCTTACTTCACTTGTGGCTCAATATAATTTCATGAAAGATTGCTTTTAGTGTTATTCTTTTCTTGGCCATACTAATTATTTGTAGAGAATTTCATGCAAATGAATAAATGTATATAAATGCATACTTATCCATTTGTTTTTTAGATTTTACATACGAGTGAAATCATATGGCACTTGTCTTTCTCATTCTGACTTATTTCACTTAGCACAATATCCTCTAGGTCCATCCACGTTGTCACAAATGGCAAAATCTTATCCTTTCTTATGACTGTGTAATATTCCATTGTAGATCTATGCCCTATCTTCTTTATCCACTCATCTGTCAACAAATACATATTTATTGAAGAACCTCATTTTACGTTAGTTGGGGTATAAGGGGAAGGAAAAAGAAAGCGTATACATTTTTGTGATGTATCCCACTATTTCTTTTAGAGAACAAAAGGGCAATATTATGCTTCTACTTAAATGATAAATGCCATCTGCTCCTATTATTTCCCTCCTCATCACTGCCACAGCTAAGTCATTTCTGATCCCAGTTCTGAATATTTTTGTGTTTTACCAGTCTCTTGCCTCTGTCCCTCCTTTCTTCTTTTTTTTCCTCCCTGCCTCTTCCCTTTCTCTCTCTCTATCCATTCCTATCCCTTTTCCAAAAGAGATATAGAATAAATAAATTCATTTTCAGAAAATATCAGGAAACAAACTCATCAATACAAGAAGATACTGCAGTGTCAGATAGTAAAATCAGTTTCTGCTTGGGATAAAGGGCTGTTGTCTGGTTATATGGAATGAGGGGAGGGGAAGCAGGAGAGTGTAATTCTTCTTAAATGTCTTCAGTCTTATACCAGATGTACCTAGAGCTCCATAGTTGTGGGCCTCTGCCTTATGGATTCGTAGCTTCTTGGCTTTGTCCCTGGGGTCGGCCCAAGGTTCAGCTTTTTCAACAAAACTCATTTGCTTTCCAGCTTCTAACATTTGTTTCTCTTGTCTTCTCTTTTGAACTTTCTAACCTAGTAGGTTTGTTCCTTTGTTGAACAGGCCTTAGTTGTCATTTTTGTATGGTTTATAAAGGGATCAATGCATGTGGTCCATTCTGTTTTGAACTGGAAATTCTCATTTTGTTTTTTGACAGAGATATATGAGGTATCTGTTTACAGATGGAGGAAGAGAGAGAAGCTCTCTTGGATAATAAAAAATCCCAAGAGAGAGAGCAGGCCTTGTGGCCTGATAAAAGTATTTAACTTCTCCTATTAGTTCCCCACCTCCCTAGAGTGTGGTTTGAGGTGAGGATGGGGATTAAAAACCGAGTTTTCTCTAGAGGCCCCGACGCAGCAGGACACTTAAGCACAAGTGCTTAGGGAGCATATGGTATCAGTCCATTCATAAACTTTTTCCATCGAAGGATTATAAGCATATAACCTGATTTATTAACTTCTTTTTTTTAATGAATAGACTTTATTTGTTGGAGAAGTTTTAGGTTTACAGAAGAAATGATCACTTAGTACAGAGAATTCCCTTTTTTACCCCCTTTCTCCCAAATACTTTGGTTTGTTAACATCTTGCATTAGTGTGGTGCATTTGCTACAAGTGGTGAACCAAAATTGATACAGAATGGATACTATTATGAACTAAATTCCAGAGTTCACATCAGGGTTCCTATTTTGTGTGGCATAGTTCTGTGAGTTTTGACAAATACATACTGTCATTTATCCATCATTATAGTATTATACAGAATAATTCCACTGCCCTAAAAATCCCTTGTGTTCCATCTATTTTGTCTCTCCCTTACTCCTTTTCAAAGCCCTGCTGACAACTGATCTTTTATTATCTTTATAGTTTTACAGAGTGTCGTGTAGTTGAAATCATATCGTATGTAGCATTTTCAGACTGACTTCTTTGACTTAGCAGTATGCATTTAAGTTTCCCCCGTGTCTTGTCATGGTTTCATATGATATCTCATTTCTTTTTATTGTTGAATAACATTCCCTTATATGGATGTATAACAGTTTGTTTATCCATTCACTTGTTGAAGGACATATTGGTTGCTTCCAAGTTTCAGCAATTATAAAGCTTCTATAAACACTCTTGCGCAGATTTTTGTGTGGACATAACTTTTCAACTCATTTGGGGAAATACCTGCAGAATAATTTCTGGGTTGCATGGTAAGACTGTAATAAACTAGGAAACTATCTTCCAAAGTGGTTATACATTAACTTGTTTTTATATTTTAGAAACAGTGTAGATTGTTTTATGGAGCAGTGTATATGGAAATTGATAGTAATTTGTATTTCATTTATCTTTTTTTACACAAGTAAAAAGTCATTGTAGAGGCTTTATGATTTTAGTATTTACTGCTACATTACTATTTAATGTTGCATTGACCCTAACATTGCTAGAAGAGAAGTGAAAAGAAGGTGCTGTATAAATTTAATCACATCAGTATACTTTTCACGTAGTGGAAACATTCCCTGTACCTTCATAGACATAAGCATGCACTAATGGAGAACTATGGGCTATGTTAGAAAGATGATTTTTTTATTTGCTTTATAGTTAATTTACTCATTTAGTAAACATGCACTGAGTACCTATGGTCCCTGATCTTAGAGGCGTGAGTAAGTATAAACATGTTTATACCTAAAATAATGTTCCCCAGGAAGTTGCCGGACATCTAGCGTCTCTCACCCTTAGTGATTCTTATCAATTATTATAGGACAACTAAGAGTGCCCTCTCAAATTCTTGAAATTCTCAGTGGTACCGCTATTGTTGAGAAAGACTGTGTTTGATTATTTATAGGTGAGTCTCTTTGTAATTCAGTTTTTCCTTTACGACACATTTTATTTATCCATAAGTTAGTGGTTTCAGAAATCAGATTCAGTGATGGATTATGAATAAAGTCACATTTACTCAGCTAAGGACATTAGAAATAAGGTGAGCATTGCTCTGATGCTCAGCATAGAGAATTGAAAGATGTAGTGTGGGGCAGAAAAGGGAAGTTCCTTTTGCAACATCACAAAGCATGCTAGGGGCAAAGCACTTTTTACTGACCTGTGCTGTGTCCCTGGACATTGGAATTACTGTTCTTAATCTCCTGTGTATTAAGACTGATTTTATTTTTATCAATAACAGAGCCAAGAATATGAAAAAAAATTAAAGCCCATTAATATTGTATCTTTCCTATATTGTGTTTAAAATTAATTTACAACTGCTTTTATTTTACTCTCCTTTTTTCTCTCTTTTCATTACTTCGAGTATCTTTGCTTTGGCACTTGCTATTTCTTTGTCATCACTGCTTGTCTTTTCTTTTTACTGGCTTCTTAAATCCTGCTGCATTGCTTTTTGCCTTTCCTTCTTTAATCTTTTCTCTTCTGTTTAATTTTTAAATCCTTTGCCCTTTATCTTTCTTTCAGTCTTTTTCGCTGTTCTCTCTTCCTTTGATTCCCTCTTAAACGTTACTTCTTCTTAACATTGTGTTATTTATTGATTTTTCTTTTTGTTTTATCTTTTTAATTTTACGTTTTCCTTTGTATATAAGGAAAACCTACTCTGCCTACCTATACTGAATCAAAGAGAGAAATGCTAGTAAATCCTCCATACCACATGGAAAAAAACAACCATATTTATTCAAACTTACTGTGTGGATACTGAAAGATTTATATGACACATTTTCTCCTCTTGTTTTTATTCTTTTGCTTTGAATCAAAGCCCAAATAATTGATGTGCTGATAGATAGCAAATTGAATTTTATCCCATCTTTCTAATATGCTAACTTCAGCTGTATACAAAATATACTTTTGAGATGTAAACATTTGTATGTAGTTTGACCACAGGTAATTTTGCCTTTTATTAAATCTTTGGGCTTAACTGGAATACATTTATAATACTATTATGAGGGGCGCCTGGGTGGCTCAGTGGGCTAAAGCCTCTGCCTTCGGCTCGGGTCATGATCCCAGGGTCCTGGGATCGAGCCCCACATCGGGCTCTCTGCTGCATAGCAGGGATCCTGCTTCCTCCTCTCTCTCTGCCTGCCTCTCTGCCTACTTGTGATCTCTGTCTGTCAAATAAATAAATAAAATCTTTAAAAAAAAAAAATACTATTATGAGCACAGATCAAGGGTTATAATAAAAAATAAGAAATTATAATGAAATTATAATTCTTGCACAAAAGTACTTTGTTCAAATATCCTATGAATTTGGTTTAATAAGTGCTAGATTTTTAGTAGTAATTTTATTTATAACCCACTTTTCTTGGAATTTTAGAAAGATCTGAAGGAAATACATTATCAGCTTTGCACAGTGGCAGTGTCCAAGGTGCGATTATTGCTAATTAAATGAAATACATTAACAAAACTCCACTAAGCGGGGTTGGTTTTTGGTGTAGGAGTCTGTCCATAGGCAATCTAAGTAATAACTGTGAGGTGGAGATCTAGATAGCCACTTTTCACAGAGGAAAAAGGAAAAGCAGAAGTGCCTGAAATCTTGGGTGTATCGCTTCTGCTTCGAGCAAGACATTTCTTCAGGAACATTCTTTGGTTGAAGAGAGACCAGGACAGATCAAGTGTCTTGCTTTAGTTCACACACAGAAATGGCTGAGGTAGGAATTGAATTCAGATTTATCAATCATCTTGCTTTACATTTATCTTCTGTATTTATGCATTCTGTTGATTACAGTTCCTGTCTGTACCCAAGTTTAATATTACTTGTAGTTCATTGGGTAGACAGAAATGTAGTATTCTCAAACATCTCTTCATTGCTTCTTATGATAGCTTTATATACATATGTAATAAATCATTATATGTATAAGTAATATATATTATTCATTTTATATACACCTATTTTTGATACTATTTTGAACAAGAGCTCTCTTGTCCATTAATGTCACTGAACAAACATTACTGATACTTACTATTTTAAAGACTAACAGAGTTGGGGTGCCTGGGTGGCTCAGTGGGTTAAGCCTCTGCCATTGGCTCAGGTCATGATCTCAGGGTCCTGGGATCGAGCCCTGCATCAGGCTCTCTGCTCAGCAGGGAGCCTGCCCCCCCCCACCCCCATGTCTGCCTCTCTGCCTACTTGTGATCTCCGTCTGTCAAATAAACAAAGAAAATCTTAAAAAAAAAAAAAAAGATAAAAGACTAACAGAGTTGTTTTTCTCTGTTAGGTGATCATCTTTAAATTCTCACTTTTTTTTTTTTTTTTTTTTTAATAATGTTGCTGTATCTGTATCTGTTGGTTTCCCTCTGCCTAGGGTTAGACTAGTTCGCATTTATCCTGCCCAGGAAGAAAGGGCTTATTAAGTAAATGGGTAATGTCCACAGAATTTTAGTGATGCATATCAAATATATTTAAAATAGCAAACTATTTTCTGACTAGTGACTTTAGAAATAAAAACTTGGTATTTTAATTGTATATTTCATGTTAAAATTTAAAGAGCCTTTTACTGAGTAACATTTTCTTGACCTAGTTTTTCCATTGCTACTAGGTAAAGGAATGAAACTTACTTCCTTTGCTAATTTGATAATTTTAGACTATTAATTCCCCAAACCTGATGAAATTTTTGAAAACTTCGCTTTGCAAACATGTCTCACTCAAGATACCCAGGGTTAAAATCTTAGAAATCCAGTTTGGTGTTCTGTGCATATGTGTGTGCTTAAAACGCATTTGTGATACTCTTAATATATTGTGATTTACACCTGCAATCAGTTTGTGTCAGTCATTTACAAAATATGGTTCAGCATCATTATCATCTGAGAATTTCTGTTAGAAATGCAATTTTTTGGCCCCCACCTGGACTTGTTGAGTCATGCACTGTGGGTGTGGGGTCAGCACTCAATCTTTGTTTATGTAAACTTTGCAGGCAATTCTGATACAGCCTCATATCCTAGTTCCGCTTACTTACCCGACCTTCCTCTTTAGTTAGTACAATTTTGCTTGTATTTTAAAATAAATTCTCTTAATATGTAATCTCTGAGTGAGTTGTAATATTCAGTGACACCCAATGTGTGTAAGTCCATATATTGGTTAATACTTGCTGCCGTAAAGAATACCATAGACTGACTGGCAGGCTTAAGCAACAGAAATTTATTTATCACTATCCTGGAGACTAGAACACCAAGATTAGGGTGCCAATATGGTTTGGTTCTGGTTAGAGCTTTCAACCTGGATTGCCTTCTCACTGTATCCTCACTTGGAGAAAGAGCTAGGGAGAGAGAAAGAGAGAGAGAGGGCACTAATCCTATCAAGAAGAGTCTACTCTCATGACCTCATCTAAACCTAATTTAGATGAGGCTCCATCTCCAAATAGCATCACATTGGTGATTATGGCTTCAGCATATGAATTTGGGATTGAGGGGGGACAAAATTCAGTCCACAGCAGTCCAATTTTGTTGTCTTTATTCCTTGTATAAAATAAGAAGTGATACTAGAGTTAAAAGACTCCTAAGGTCAAGTCCAAATTTCTTCTTTAAGTAACAGTGTACGTCTTTAATCTTGTTTTCTTTTTTTGAAATTGTCATAAAAGTGTAGGTGATATGCATCAAAGGATTATTGGGAAATTAAAAAGTAATGGATATATGAATGAATGGTATTAGGCTAAATATTGTATAACTGTAATAAAGGTTATGATCAATATTTTTTTGTTTCATTTTGTATGTTAGCTGCCTGTGTTTCATTCAGTAACCTAATCAGCCCATCTAAGCAATGAACTGTATGACACCCAAAGAATATAATGATTGGAATGATCACAGAAATCATCCCGACTACCTTCTACCTGATACAGAAGTCCCTTCTAGAGCACCCCGACTTTGTCTTGAATGATGTCAGTCCCTGTAATAGGGTTCCTCAGAGAAACAGAACCAATAGGTTATCTGCTGGCGGGGTGGTGGGGGAGAGGAAGGGGAAAGAGAAAGGGAGGCAGGGAGGGAAAGAGAGATTTGTTTTAAAGAATTGCAGGGCAGACACCTAGGCTGGAGATCCTGGGAAGAGTCAATGTTGTAGTTCATGTCCGAAGGCAATTTGAAGGCAGAAGTCCCTCTTCTTTGGGACATCTCTGTCTTTTTGTCTTTAAGACTTTCAACAGTTTGGATAAAGTCCACCTATATTATGGAGGGTAATCTACTTAATTCAAATGTTAGTTCCATCCAAAAATTAGCTCCTCGGTGACCTCTAGACTAGTGTTTAACCAAATATCTGAGTACCATGGCCTAGCAAAGTTGACACATAAACTTAACTATCACAGCATCCTTTAATATTTAGAGTCAGTTCTACTTTAAAAATATTGGGGGACCTGGGTGGCTCAGTGGGTTAAGCCTCTGCCTTAGACTCGGGTCATGATCTCATAGTCCTGGAATTAAGCCCTACATCAGGCCCTCTGCTCAGCAGGGAGCCTGCTTCCCCCTCTCTCTTTTATTATTTAATTTCTTCTCCATGCAAGACACCATGCTAACATGCGCAGCTTACAGGGTTATAAGGCATAGATTCAAAAAGGTCATTACCTGTTTCAGGTCTAGCACAAGTATCCAGATAATTTTGCAAAGGAGTCATTTTAGTATATATTCACAACTGAGCACTGAATCTGAAAAATTTAAAATTTTTCTTCATATCTTGTCACCTTTTATTATTCCCTAATTTTTTTTCTCTTAAACAAAGACTTTTTTAAGAGCAGTTTTAGGTTCACAGCAAAATGGATTGGAAGGTGCACGGATTTCCCATTTATTTCCTGACTCCACACACATGTAGCCTCCCCCATGAACAGTATCCCCCACCAGTGTTGCAATAAATTGTAACCTTTGTTACAACTGATGAACCTACTGAATGTAATTACCTTACAGTTTACCTTACAGTTGAGTTTAGGTGTTGTATATTCTACGGATTTGGACAAATGTATAATGACATGTAACTATCATTATGGTATTGTGCAGAGTAGTTTGCTGTAAAAATTTTTTGTGCTTCCCTCTCTGCCTACTTGTGATCTCTGTCTGTAAAGTAAATAAATAAAATCTTTAAAAAAAATTAGGTACCCTTCTAACTTTCAAGTGATATGAAAATAATATATAATAAATAGATATATATGTAAATGAATGAATGAAGAAGTGAGTGGATAAATAGATAAATGCTAGCCAATACCAGATATATTAACTTTACTTATTAATTAAAAAAAAAAAAGATTCAACTCCCTCTCAACTCTGCAAAGTTCAGCTAACAGGAGTGTGTGTAGAGCACATTGGTTGATTCACTGACACAGTAGTGAATCACAGAGCTCTTTGACCTTACCTCATATGGTTATCATGTTAAGGTAGCTATGTGCTGAATATCTGAATTGAGATCCAAGAAAGATTTTTGGTACAGTGTTGTGAGAATAGGAAGATGAAAATTAATGAGATGAATGTAAAATCTTGTTCTTAACTTTCAGAAAAGTTGTAGAAGTGTGGGTAAAAAAGGCACCTTAGAAAGGTACCTCAGTGACTCAGTTGGTTAAGTGTAGGACTCTTGATCTCAGCTCAGGTCTACATCTCAGGGTCGTGAGTTCAATCCCCACGTTGGGCTCCATGACAAAAACAAAACAAAAACAAAAAAAGCAGGAAAAAAAATCCAAACAAACCAACTCAAAATACCACAGATTAGAGGAATCTGGTAAAACAAACTCTCTTCAACACAGCCGTTGCCTAATATGGATAGATTTGACACATTATAATCTACTCTTGGTAGAACTTTTTATGTTAGAGAGAGAGAAAAAAAAAGCGTGTGCCTACGTGGAATGAGGAGGGCGGAGGGAGAGGGAATATTAAGCAGGCTCCATGCCTACCGTGAAAGCCAACACGGGGCTTGAACTCATGACCCTGAGATAAGATGAGAGCTGAGCTCAGGAGTCAGAGTCTTAACTGACTGAGCCACCCAGGGCCCTGAAGATATGTTGGTTAAATTATTTTATTATAACTAATAAGTTGAACATTCTACTATATTTTTCTTTTATATTAGGGAATTAATTTCATCCTATAGTTAGTGCCATACACAAAAAATCAGCCCTCAGTTAACGTTAGTTCAGTTGACCTCAGAGTTAGCATCATGGGGTGCCTGGGTAGCTCAGTTGGTTAACTAGGTGTCTGCCTTCAGCTTAGGTCCTTATCCCTGGGATTGAGACCCTCATCAGTCTCCCTGCTTGGTGGGGAGTCTGCTTCTTCTTCTCTCTTTGCCCTTCCCTCTGCTTGTGTGTACTTTCTCTCACTCTCAAATAGATTTTTTTTAATCTTTGGAAAAAAATTAAACACTATCATTGGGGTGCCTGGGTGGCCCAGCTGGTTCAACATCAGGCTCAGATCATGATTTCAGGGTTGTGAGATGGAGCCCCATGTTGGGCTCCCTGCTCAGTGAGGAGTCTGCTTGGGATTCTCTCTTTATCTCCCTCTGCCCCTCCCCCTGCTCACCTCTTCAATAAATAAATAAATAAATAAGTAAGTAAGTAAAATCTTAAAAAAAATGTTAGCATTGCCAAATAGCTTTGGGAACAATAACTTCATGTGATATTCTCTAATGGTAAGCTGATTGGTAAGATAGCAGAACTGCAATCAAGCAAATAAGTCATTAAGGGAGAGGTTTTGGTGGAATAGCACCTAAAGAATCTTGATCAGCCTGTAACTCTTTTTAAGTTTTTCTTAAAACCACTTCTATATGTCTCTGAGTTTTGATCCTGACACATAAAATATTTAACCTCTTGAACAATTTATCCAAAGTTATTGTGAGCCCTCTATCATGTCCCCTATACCTGGCATAACTGGAGAACACATTGTACTGAGGTGTCTGAGAATTTCCATATGGTGAATAGGGAGACAAGAAACACTGTCAAATGAATACATTATTACATCTTGATCTGTTCTGCGGAATTGTCATTTTTAAATCTCATAGTGCCTCCAGCTTTTGTAAAAGCCAGATGTGGAACAATTTAGTTAATACCAGTATTGATAGGCATATTAGATTAGAGGAATTGCCAGTACAATGTGGGAATTTCAGTTGATGTCATTTGACCAAGAACTGTGAAGCAATGTTATATTTTAGCCCCACATCCCTTCTGACTTCATTTAAATTACATAATTTTAAGATTATGCATCTTGGAATTTTCCTTCAGTTTGTTCTTATAAATCACTCTTTTTCCTTTTATAACAATATGACCTTACTACTTAAACTGTTTTTTTCCAAATATTGACCATTGCCAAGAGGTGTCTTTAATAATCAATAGAAAACCTAATTGAAAGAATTTGAAGAGACATAGAAACTTTGAATTGACAATTTTACTGATATATTTTTGTTTGTTTCTTATTTAGTTTTACCTTATGTTGTTCATAAAAGAATTATAGTTGTTTTCTGATTAATTCATACAGTCTAGGGATTTAGTATCGTTAAAGGTATTTCTGGAACCATACCCTTGATAATACAGTGCTGGTCACTATAAAGGTTGCAATCATATTAAATTTCTGTTGAACAAAATGTGACCTGTCTACTGTGTCCAGCACTAAAATTGTGTAGTTAAGCAATGGCTGAAAATTCCATGAAGAGAATTCCATAAGGAAATGGGGCAATTAACTTGTTATAAATCTGAAAGCATATTTGATAGTACCCTAAAGCAGTCAAATATTTGGACTTACATGCCTTGTCAGTTCTGAGTCAAAGGATTTCAGAGAATTTGGTCATAGTCAAACTTTTTAGGAATTGGAACGTTTTCCAAGAAAACTGTTTTCTTTCTCTCATCTCTTTCTCTCTGCCCTTCTGTGTATATCTTTTTCTTATCCCCTTCTTCCTTCTCCTTTCCTTCCCTTCATCCCACCCTCTCTCTATTTTCCTTTAAGAAGTATTTATTTAATTTCTTCTCCATGCAAGACACCATGCTAACATGCGCAGCTTACAGGGTTATAAGGCATAGATTCAAAAAGGTCATTACCTGTTTCAGGTCTAGCACAAGTATCCAGATAATTTTGCAAAGGAGTCATTTTAGTATATATTCACAACTGAGCACTGAATCTGAAAAATTTAAAATTTTTCTTCATATCTTGTCACCTTTTATTATTCCCTAATTTTTTTTCTCTTAAACAAAGACTTTTTTAAGAGCAGTTTCAGGTTCACAGCAAAATGGATTGGAAGGTGCACGGATTTCCCATTTATTTCCTGACTCCACACACATGTAGGCTCCCCCATGAACAGTATCCCCCACCAGTGTTGCAATAAATTGTAACCTTTGTTACAACTGATGAACCTACTGAATGTAATTACCTTACAGTTTACCTTACAGTTGAGTTTAGGTGTTGTATATTCTACGGATTTGGACAAATGTATAATGACATGTAACTATCATTATGGTATTGTGCAGAGTAGTTTGCTGTAAAAATTTTTTGTGCTCTGCCTATTTATCCCTCTCTGTAAACCCTGGCAACTAGTGATCTTTCCACTGTCCTAATCTTTCCCGGAATGTAATATAAATTATTCCAAAATAATTTCTTTTACTTAGTAGTATGCATTTAAGATTCTTTTCATATGTTTTTTCCGTGTCCTTTCATAGCTTGATAGCGCATTTTTTTAAAGCACTGAATAATATTCAGTGGTCTGGCTATATTATAGTTTATTTTTCTGGATCGCAAATTTTGAAATAGACCTGGCATTGGCAGGAATTATTTTTGAGATCTTAGATAGTCACTTCAAGCTCTTTAGGCCTCGGTGTATCTTCATTTCTAAGAAAGATGCCTTCTTATGTTGTAACAGAATGGAATTTCAGATTGTTAACATTACAGTGACATTGGAGACCTGGTTAAATGGCTTGGGACAGATAGAAGTGGATTTGAATCATGCCTCTGTGATGAAAGGTCAAGCTACTTAATCTCTAATTTGCATGTATAATATGGAGATTTATAATTATACTCACCTAATTAGATGTCTTGAGGATTAAATGAGAAAATGCATATAAAATGTTCAGCCAGTGGCTGGTACATAATAAGAGCTCAATAAATTTTATCTAGTTTTACTATTTAATGGGTGTTTAGCACCTCTTACCAGTCCTTTTACTGCCTCCAGCTCCCTCCCTTCCTTTCATTTCTGTGGCCACTACAAATTTTTTTTTTCTATTCTTAAGTTCCTTACCCATTTTCAGTGTTTCAGGCTCAAAACAAAATCATCATTTATTTAAATAAAAATAAAGATATAGTAAGTCCAGACTTTCCTATCACCTCTTCCCAAATTATTTGCATCAGTATCCATCTTTTTCATTCTCTTCAGTTTCTGAGGATAAATTGCCAACTGTGTCATCATGAAAGATTTCTTTATTTTTGTGTTTCTTTTTTAGCTATAAATGATGACACCAAATTAAATACAGTGAGTAAAACACTATCAAAAATATGGAACTCAACAAATGTTAGGTTTTTCCCCTGACCTTCCCAACTTTTCTTCACTTCAGTGTCCCTGTATTCTAGACAGTAAGAGCTATCTTTATAAATTACAGATTAGATTATATCCCTTTCCTTCTGTGATTCTCCAAGATCTTTTGAATAAAGGTAAAGTGTCTTTTCTTGGCTTACAAACCCGATATAGCTACCCTTTATTTCTTCTTTTCTTCCTACATTTCATTCTGCAGTTATTTTTGCCATGCTACTGTTGGGTACACTTTTCCTCTCTCTGTGTTTCTTTCTCATATTTTCCTCATTTCTCTTTATTCCTTAAGATGTAGCATAACACCGTAAATAGAACAATAACCTTGAGGTTATGGATAAGGTTGACCTTTGCTATCATAGTGTCTTATATAACTCTGTTATTAAATCTGAGTGTTATATTGTAAATTGTTCTTTATATGTTCATGTTTAAAAAATCAAAGCGTACATGAGAATATAAAGACAAATTAAAATGTAAAAAAATCACTTTTTCCCTTCCCTCAATGTCATTCTGCAGTGGAAGTATCCTTTTTTTCACTTGTCTACCTTCTCCTATAGATAAATCTGCCAGATAGACATGTAATGCAAGCCACATATGTAATTTAGAATTTTTGAATAATAACATTAAAAAATTAAGAATCAGTGAAACTCATTTTCAAAGTACATTTAACTAATATATCTAAAAATATTATTAACATGGAATTGATGTAATAATTGCTGTTGAGTTATTTTTGCATTATTTTTCCAACATTCTCCTTTGAAATCCAGTGTGTATTTTGTACTTAGAGTTCAATTCAGTTCAGACTAGCCCCGTTTCAGGAGCTCAGTATTGTCACATGGCTAGTGACTACTATATGGTGCAGGGCAGCTATAGAAGAACTCTGAGAACTGAGTTAGTAAGGCAAGGATTTGACGCAAAGCTTTGCAGCTTAGTAGCAATAGGACTTTGGATATGTTGTATACTGTCCCTGAAACTCATTTCCTCTCCCCCCATTTTTAACAGTATTTCATAACACTGCTGTGAAGGTTGAACAATAGACGCTCCATGTGGTCTTCTGATTTTTACTGACTTCCTTATACTTGGTTTTCAAATACACTCTTTTAGTCCGGGAAATTTGTGTATGCAGAAACACAGAGTTAAAGGATTTTCCTTTTTGGTTTCTTTGGTTGAATGCTGCGTTCTAGGCTCCATGTGACACACTAACATAAGATTTCCCACCCTCAAGGGGCTCATGGTCATATGTAACTTATTGCCTGGTCATTTCAAAAATACAGCAAGAAATTATTTTATGAAGTGAAAATATGGACACATATTTCCAAATTTAATAAAGAATGTTACTGATTTTAAATCTGTGAAATCCTCTCTTTGCTCTATTTTGATCTTCATAACTCACATTAAGGATCACACTGTACCTTCTATTTGCTCTGGAAATCTTGCAATGGCCTTGGGCAAAAGGCAGTAAAATTCTGATCTGGTCTGAAACTGCAGAGAAAAGACCTTTCAGTAATTTTTTGCAAACACTACCAACGGTAAACTCTAAGTTATTTAAGACATAGAATACTTTGAGGATTATTTAGGGGCTTTGCTACTTCTGACTTAATTCTCTCATGTTGCTGCCTTTTGGCCATTTCACTGATGCTTTAGAATCTTTATGAAATAGGAAAATAAAAAATAAAATAAAATTAAAATAAAAAATAAAAAATAAAAAAAATAAAAAATAAAAAAAATTATTTAGCAGTCTTGGAAAATTGTTTGATAGGCAAGAAGATTATACTTGATCAGTTAAATGGGGTAGATTTAAGTGATACATTTCTGCCACTATGAATTAATTGAAATTTGATGAAATATTATCTTGTGTACATCAAATTATTTCAAAAACTATATACCTTGCAGATACAGAGAGTGACCCTTGTTTGAAAGAAAGGAGTTGCATGTGCAAATTTTGAATGTTTTTCTGGTTGTAGGAAATAATGTTCCAGACTAATAGAAACATGGTGCTCCATTGAATTTTACTTTTAATTGGTATAGGGTGAGATACTAGGTTTCAGTTATAATGGCAATGGCAAATAATGCTTTGTCTTCTTATCTACAATAAATGATACCTAGGAGATTTGTCTACTTTTTTCTTTAGGTTCTTCAAATTGGTAGATAAAATTTATTTCACCATTTATTATATTTTTTTTACTGTTGCCTTTGCTAAAATAACATTCAAATGTGTTTACAAACAAGAAATTTAATTAAAATACATGTAAAATTAGTGGACTATAGTAAAAATAACATAATGTGTAGAGTCTAACTACTTTGTTAGGATTCTTTTAAGTGACATGTTATTACTTCTGGTTTAGTTGTGTTTATAAATTGACCATCTTTAGAAGTAAACTGAGGAGCACGTACTGAGTTTTATTAAACCAGTGTCATAGTTTGAGCTCTCTGGGAAGCAGATTTAAGAGATGGAGATCAGCATACAGTACAGTGGTGAGGGAATGCTCCTGAGATAAAAACCTTTGGGAGGGAAAGAAAGGAAGCAGGACTGGGATCAGGGATGTAGTACCAATGAAGCATCGTGTACCTCATGGGGAACGCTGAAGCTGGATGGCCCTTCAGGTTGCCCCTCATTCAGGCATGGGACAAGCCTTTATACCCCTGCACTGACCATTGGATGAAGGCTGCTTCGGGAGATCCCTGCAGCTAAGGCTGCAGCTGGAGAAAGAAGTGTTCATCCCAGAAGTGAGTGTAGGCCACGTATCACAGTATCCACCACACTTAGGTAGGTTAGGACCTAATTACCTAAAAAGAATCCCAGTTCTGGTACAATTCAGAGGTATAATCTTGCCAGGACTACAAGAGAACCACCTATTTCTTCTTTCTGTTTTTGTTATTGCTCTCTTTTAATCCATTCTCTGCATGATGGACAAAACAAGCTTTTAAAAATGTGAATCAGATAGTGTCACTACTCTGCTTAAAATGTTCCCACGGCTTCCAGTTGGAGGAAGGATAAAATCCAAATTCAGTACTATGGCCTCCAGGCTCTGCCTTATTTAAACTCTTGTCTATTTCTGCAGCATTATCTTGTGCCACTTTTCTTCTCACGTATTATGTTTTAGACACACTGGCCTTCTGTCAGATTTTTAAACATGCCAGCTTGTCTCCTCATTGAGGGCATTTATACTTCTTGTTTCTCCAGGCAGGCAGGCATGCCTCATTACTTTTTATGTGATTGTTTCCTTTTTATTCTTTTAGATCAAATCCCCATAGAGTCTTTTCCTGACTACCTTGTAGCCTTTTATAGTTTTTCTTGTCGTATCACTCTGTTTTCCTTCATGGCCCTTGTTACAACCTGTACTTATCTTGTTTATTTGTTTCAGTATTTTCTGTCTTCCCCTCTTGGAATGAAAGCTCTATGAGCCTTTTCCCCCTCTATACATCTTCCTATAATAGTTCCTTGATAAGTCCCATTATTTGTTACTGAATGGTTTCTGATTATTTCTACATTCTGGCTGTTACAAATAATGTTGCAACAAACATTCCTTTTTTTTTTTTTTTTGGTGGACATGTGTTTTGAGTTCTCTTAGGTATATACTTAGAAGTTGCATAATACCTATGTTTAACATTTTGAAGAATTGCCAAACTGCTTTTTGAAGTGGATGCACCATTTTACAATCCTACTAGCAACATAGGAGGATTCCACTTATTGTAGTCCATGTTTTTAAAATTTCTTAATTTTTTAAATTCCAGTGTAGTTAACATACAGTGCTATATTATATATTTTATTTAAACTTCAGCTTTCTTAGTAGGCATGGAGTAGTATTTCATTGTGTTTCTTTTTTCCATTTCACTAATGACCAGTAATGTTGGCATCTTTTCTTATGCTAATATTGACCATCTCTTCTTTGGAGAAATATCTTCTTAAATCTTACACTAACGTAAAAAAAAAAAAATTATGTTGTATTCCTATTTGTTGAGTTTGTAAGAATTCCTTATACATTTTATTATTTATTTATTTATTTTATTTATTTTTAAAGATTTTATTCATTTGTTTGACAGACAGAGATCACAAGTAGGCAGAGAGGCAGGCAGAGAGAGAGGAGGAAGCAGGCTCCCTGCTGAGCAGAGAGCCTGATGCAGGGCCTCAATCCCAGGACACTGGGATCATGACCTGAGCTGAAGGCAGAGGCTTTAACCCACTGAGCCACCCAAGCACCCCTCCTTATATATTTTAGATACTAGTCCTTTATCAGATATGTGAATTGCAAATATTTTTCTCTATTTTTCTGGGTTAGCATCTCAGTTTATTTTTTCTTATATCACTTGTGTTTTTGATGCCATATCTAAGAAATCATTGCCTAATTTAAGGTCACAAAGATTTATCCTGTGTGTTCTTCAAAGAATTTTATAGTTGTAGCTCTTACATTTAGGTCTGTGATTCAGTTTGAATCCAGTGTCTTACCAGGAAGTGGTTCTAAGGTCGTTCTTTTGCATTTGGATATCCAGGGTTCCAGTCCCATTTGTTGAAAATAGTTCTTTTATTATTGAATTGTCTTCCCTCATCCAACTGATCATAAATGAAAGGGTTTATTTTTGTACTTTGGATTTTATTCCAAGATCTGTGTGTCTGTCTTTATGTTGGTACTGCATTATCTTGCTTATGTAGCTTGGTGGTAAGTTTTGAAATCAGGAAGTATGAGTTCTTGATCTTTGCTCTATTTCAATATTGTTTTGGCATTTCTATATGGATTTTAGAGTTAGCTTGTCAATCTCTGAAAAATAAAGGCAGCTGGGATTCTGATGAGGATTATGTTGGTGCTATACATCAATTTTGGGAATATTGCCATTTAACAGTATTAAGTCTTCAAATCCATAAACATTGGATGTCTTTCTATTTATTTAGGTCTTCTGTGATTTTTTCAATGATATTTAGTATTTTTCAATGTACAAGTCTTGCATTTATTTTGATGAGTTTATTTCTAAGTATTTTATTCTTTTTGGTGCTGTTGTTAGTATAAAAAATACAGTTCACTTTTATATGTTGATCTTACGTGTTACTGCCTTGCTAAACTCATTTATTAGTTCTAACAGACTTTTTTGTGGGTGCCTTAGGATTTGTATATGTAAGATCATGTCATTTACAAAAACAGATATATTTACTCCTTTTCCAGTCTTAAAGCCTTTTCATTGTGTGTGTGTGTGTGTGTGTGTGTGTATAATTGCCCTAGCTAGAACCCCCAGTACCATGTTAAACAGATGTGGCAATAGCTGACATTTTCTTCTTTCTGATCTTAGAGGGAAGGCATTTTATTTTTTACTATTAAGTGTGTTGTAAACTGTGTGTGTTGTAGGTGCCTTGTATCAAGTTCAGAAAGTTCCTTTCTATTTCTTGTTTTCTGAGTGTTTTTAACGTGAAATGTTGTTAGATTTTGTCAAATGTATTTTCTTTGTTTATTGAGATGATCATTTTAAATTGTTTGAAAAAGAAACAGAGCTAATTGAACACACACACATACACACACACACACACTCATGCATAACCAAGAGCAAGCTGATCACCATTAGTTGTTATTGGCCAGTTCAGCTACGTCTTCTTGCCACGTTTAATATCTCATGTCTTTAATGAGTAAAATAACTGAGTTAATCCAAAATGTGAAGTTAGAAAAGTATAAATCTAAAATAAAATGTATGCACACATATTTATAGTATTCTCTGGTCTTGATCAAGGTGGAACATGTCACTATAAAGCTATAAAGATATTTGTTGTGAGTTTATTAAAATAAGCATTGCTTTACTAAAACTACAGGGTTGCCAGGGCAAAATTGTAGTCTCAGAAATCTCAGAAATTTCACTGTAATTATAAGCATGTATTTCTTTCTACTAACATCATATCTGTCTATTTTAAAAGATGCCAGTGTATCCTGTCCACTCCTCCACCACTCCTCTTCCCAAAGCTGTCCAAAAAAAAGCATGTATGCTACTACAGAGATAATTCCTGAAATAATAGTTTTACCCAAGCCCAGGTCAGATGTTTCTCAAGGCAATAAGAGATTTATTTTAACGATAAGTAACTGTTACAACAGCACAACAGGTATATAATTCTACTCAATTTTGTACTGTTGAAATTATTTTTTTTAGAAAATGAATAAAATAGTCTTTATCAATACTTTACTCCTTAAATTTAAAAAAAAATCTTTGATAATTTTTTTGAAAATATGTATCCCGAAGTCTTATTAAATCATAAAATAGTTTTATTGTCTATAATGTGACCATCAATGCTAGGGCAGTTAGACTAAGTTTCCCTGAATAGTGGGCCTGGGCTAATCTCAATGTATTTATCGGGAACTTTGGCAGCCTTATCTCCAGACTCCTTAAATATCTGGATCATCAGCCAAGTAGAGGCTCTGTCCTAGCCTGGACTGGACTATGATTTTTGTCTTTGGGTGAATCTAGTTGTTTTAGGGCTGCCTCTTTATAATTATATCAGTTTATGGGAAGAAATGAAAATCATAATAGTGTGCTAGAAATGAAAGTAATTTTGCAGATCATCTGGTTTATCATTCAGTTCTATTCCATATAGGCATTTTCTCTGAACAGTTTTCAGTCATTGATTAATTAACCATCTTAAACAGTTTTAGTAACAAGAAATAGGCTGACTCATGGAACAGCCTGTTGATTTCACCCAGCTCTTACTTTTTTAGAAACTTTGGCTCTTATTTTTAGAGAGTTCTTCTGTATATTGATTTGTATTTGGATTCTTGTAATCTATTCTAATTAAGATCCAGTAGTCTTAGTTATCCTCTTTTTTTTTTTTTAATTTTATTTCTTTATTTGACAGACATAGATCACAAGTAGGCAGAGAGGCAGGCAGAGAGAGAGAGGGGAGGAAGCAGGCTCCCCGCCGAGCAGAGAGCCCGACGCGGGGCTCGATCCCAGGACCCCGGGACCATGACCAGAGCCGAAGGCAGAGGCTCTAACCCACTGAGCCACCCAGGCGCCCCCTTAGTTATCCTCTTAAGAGTGTATTTCATATGTATACAACTACATCGTATGTTACAGGTATGTCAAGTGTTTGAAAATAGTTGTATTTCCACTTTGTTCTCTTCTTTGGGTTAAACATCTCGGGCTACTAATTCATTGATTAATCATTGCAAAATGGTTTGTGGCTCTAATTTAGAACTTTGCACACTCAATGTCTGATTGTTGTTACTGTTTTATCTTAACAACTTAATGAGGTATAATTTTCATACCATAAAAATCACCCATTGCAATTATATAATTCAATGATTTTGATATATTTGGATTTGTATAATCATCACCAGATCCAGTTCTAAAACACATCCATTACTCCCCCAAATTCCCTCATGTTCATTTGCAGTCATACCCTGCTACTACTCCCATCCAGGCAATTGCCGATCTACATTATGTGTTCATAGATTTGCCTTTCCTGGAAAATTTTTATAAATAGAATCTTACATTATGTAATCTTTTGTGTCTGGCTTCTTTCAATTAGCATAATGTTTTTGAGACTCATCAACGTTATGGTGTGTTTAGAAATGTTTTCCTTTTATTGTTGAGAAGTATTATATGGGTCAAATTTTATTAGTTCACCACTTGATGGACATTTGGATTGCTTTCTGTGTTTGAGTAATGCTGCTATGAACATCTGTGTATAGGTCTTTGTATGGACATATAGATAGTTTTCAAGGAGTATAAATGCAGGGTTCAATGATAAATCTGTGTTTGTCCATTCAGAAACTATTAAGCTGTAGCTGTTTCGTGGTATTTGGTTTTTTTGTCTTGTTTTTTTGTGTGTTTTACATTCCCATCAGAAATGTATAAGGATCCCAGTTTCTCCTCATCCTTGCCAGTTTCTGCTACTTTCGGTCTTTTTGAGAAGAGCCATTCTTGTGGGTATATAATGGCATCTCATTGTGATTTTAATTTGTATTTTCTTAGGGACAATAGTCACGCGGCCTTTTGTATTTTTTCTTTGGCAAATTGTTCATTCAGTCTCTTGCCCATTTTTTAACTGGGTTGTTTGCCTTTTTGTTATTAAGTTATAAGTGTTCTTTATATACTCTGGATATAAGTCCTTTATCAGATATATGATTTCCATAAATTTTCTCCTAGCAAGTGCTATTTTCTTAATGGTGTTTTAGGGAGCAAAATATTTTAATTTCAGTTAAGTCCAATTCATCAACTTTTTTTCTTTATAGATTATCTTTTTGGTGTTTTATGTAAAGAAGTTGTTGCCTAATCTAAGATCATAAAGATTTTCTATTGTATTTATTTTTGAAGTTTTATAGTTTTAGCTCTTATGTTTAATCTGATCCATTTTGTGTCAGTCTTTGCATATGATCTGAAGGGGTTGTCTGTTGAAAAGACCACCCTTTATCCTTAAATTGCCTTGGCTCTATTGTAAAAAATCAGTTAACTGTACCCATTAAGGGCATATTTCTGTACTTTCTCGTCTGTTTCAATGATTTCTATGTCTATCTTTATACCAGTACCACTGTTTTAATTACTTCAGCTTTATATTAAGTTTTGAAGCCAGATTGTGTAAGTACTCCAACTTTTTACTTCTTTTAAAAATTGTTTTGGATATTCTGAGTTCTTTGAATTTCCATATACATTTTAGATTCAGCTTGTCAATTTTAACAACAACAACAAAAAGCCTGCTGAGATTTTGGTAAGGATTGTTTAAAATATATAGATCAATCTGGGGAGAATTGCCTGAAAGAGTCTCCCACAAATGAAAGTTATTATTGATATCTCAGGATTTTAAAAAAAATTTTTCAAGGAAATCTTGAATCCTATTTTGTAATCAACTATACTAGTTTTATATGAAAATGTATGTTGATGATTTTTCAAAAATAATGCAACAGGAAAATGTTCATCTTGAGGTTATTTATGTACCCCATGTGGGGGGTCATATATGTACTCTGACTCAGACACAGAAGTTTAGAGAAAGTAATGGACTATTTTTTATTCCTTAAAAAATAACTTTGTTTCATTCTGCAAAGTATTTGAAATTGATGTAGCAACTGTAAGAAAACGTGGGCTGGATTTTAAAATAAGCTTTATCTTGATTTTGTTGTTTTTAGTGTCTTAATTATTTTATCTGTGTTCTGATTTTACATTTGTTCTGCTTTTGCTATCAGGGCATGCCATGTTGTTGACTAACATCTTAGTGCAGTATTAGTGTAACAGACAGCTAATGAGTTTGTAAAGGAAGGAAATTGTTTTCTGTTACACCGTTCTTAAGATCAGCTACTTCGTGATATGTAGCCAAAGTCCTGTGACATGGCTGTTTCTGCCTTTACTTATAGATGTTAAAAACTGAGGTTTAGTGAGGGTCAGAATCATGTCTAAAATTTCATATATATTGAGGTAGCATTAAAATCTATTTATTCTGATTCCAAGGCCAGTATGGAGGCTGAGAAAGAGTTTGACGTTTGAAGATTTGACTTTCAAGTATGTCCTGACTTTTATTTTTCTGTGTTTGTTTTTTGTTTCTTTATACCCTGTTTCATTGTAGAATGGTCTTAAGGCAACTTAAGACTGCATAAAATACAACAAGATGGCATAAATTAAAAATAGGAATAAAATGAGACACAAAAACAAGGGTGGGGAAAGTCCTTTTCCCAGAAAAACAACAACAACATCCTGTAAGTGAGTATTGCTGGGAGACTGGAAAAAATTTGAGCTGGAAAAGGCTGTGGAAGTAAATGGGCTGACTTGGTGTGAGCTTTGGCATCTGCCCTAATCATAATACATGTGAGGAAGTGAGGTCGTATTTGCTTTTGCTTCCTCTAAGTGCCGAGCACAGTGCCTTCTACATGGTAAGCCCTTCCTCTAAGTGCCCAGCTCCATTCACTAATGAGGTTTACTGTCAGCATTCCAACGCTGCTAAGCTGTTGGAAATCTTTTTCTTCAAAGTCAAATAGTCAGGAATTTTAGAGTTCCCTGTTAGTGTATTTATTGTAAGCACCATTTCATTGTTTCCTTGATCCATACTATATTTGAAAGTGTTATTTCAGAAATGCTTATAACTCATTTACACATGTACGTCTAGAAATTGCCTCATATGGGAGTGTCCCAGAAAGACATAAGCTCCACTGGTTGAGTGTGTCTGTAAGTTTTGTGCTTCTGAAGGCTGTACCATGATCATTTGCTTTCTATTTGCAGTTATCTCTACTGGATTTTTAAAACGAAGACTGCACATTTTGGAGAATTTAAAATTCGTAAATGTAAAGCGTTTCAGTTTTTAAGTGCACCAAAGAATATTAAGAGAGATAAAGTTCATGTTGACTCAAATAAAACTCCTAAGTTCATAATGCCTGCTGATGCCATCTAAATTATTGTTTGACCTGCTTAAATTATAAACATTTCTTCCTATGGATTGAATTTTATCGTCCTGCCTCAGATCTTTTCTAGAAAGTTTTCAAATGTATATTAAGGTTTACAGCAACTTAATTTTGTCCTTTAAAAAAGGTGTTTTGTCAGTTTGTCCTCAGATAACTCTTAAATACGACCCAACTGTCAGTTACCTGAACCATTGTATTTATTTTGACTCAGCTTCATTTGAATGCTGCGATTTAAAATAACTGAAAAGTATCTACATAAAATGGTGTATTTTCTATTTTGAAGTTAATTCAGTGTCAGAAAAAGTAGAAAGGGTTGACCTTAGAGAAAACCAATAAAACCTCCGCCAACCTTGATAAGCATAGATCTAGGTATTTGAACTATACCTGAGATCTCCCTTTGCAACAGATGATAGTGAAAATGTACTACTAAACCATCTCAGTTAATCTCTTAGAGAGGAAGAATAAGGGGTTAGGATGTGCTGCAAGTTTCTGTAGATCATGCTTGTTTTAAACTATAATTTCTTCGTTCTGAAATGTTATCATCCTTCTGGACTCTTCAAGATCGTATCTCCAACTGAGATTTCAGAGATGAAAAATCATCTAAGGAAGTAGCTGCCTAAGATTTTGTAAAATTTCTTAACTCTTTTTCAGGAAATCATCTTTTATCCTCTTTATTTTGTCTACTCTTGAAGTTGAGAGATTTGTAATAAACTAGCATGCTTGCTCACAGTGTGTTTTAATAGAGATGGGTGCAGTGACAGATGAATTGGGGCGGTGGTGGGCACACCCCCAGCTGGCCTGGGGAGCCTGGGGGACCTGGGTCCCCTGCAGGCTGATTCCATCTCTTTTGGGGGAACTGCCCTGTGACTCACTTTCTCCCCTGCTCCTACGGATGAATCCATTCTTTTTCCTGGGCTTACCTTCACTCCCTAACTTTAAATAATTCTTTACTGAGTATACAATTTAAAGAATTTTGTTAATTTGCTGGGGAGCAGAACAGTTCTCAGACTAGCTGGGAAAATGCCTCTTCCTTTCTGTTAGGATCCTGGTGATTATAATCTTTTAAAAGTATAGAAAACTGTTGTATTTTGTGTCTTTGTGGTTAACAATTGGTCAGGATTTTAGTCAAGTCTCCTGTTTTCAGATGTATAGAGCATTATGGATATGGACTAGCTTTGAAACATGAAAATTAACTATCTTGGATTGACACTATTAATGATTTTCCAGAATTAATATTTGTAAAGTACTTTAAATATGAGATACATTTTAGAAGGGATATTAATATTGTTATTAATATTAATCCTTAATAATCAATTGTATTAAAAGTAAATCAGTGCTGCTTTTGATACTTAATCTTTAATATTCAGTTGTATTAAAAGAACATTGATACAGCTTTTGTTAGTTTGTCATGGGAAAGGAAATGATATTATTACCCAGAATTGTTAAGATCCAATCAATTTGTAAAAGTAAATTCTCACATCAAGCCCTATTTTATCTATTTATTTTAAACCCTATTTTAAATTAAAATTTCTCTTTGTAATCATTAATTAAGTTAATTTTATTTCAAATTTTCCAATATTTGTATGGTCTTTTGTGTGGTTCCAAGAAGATGGGATTTGCCTGCTTATTTTTGTACAAGAAATTAATTATTAGACTCCACCATAAGACAGTTGCTCTTTTTGTGGGTCAAAATGTTTGACTCTCTGCAGTTTTGTATCTTCTTATTGTTTTTTGTTATAATCAATATATTGAAATACTGTAATTCATGCTCCCAAATCCACAAAAAAGAAAACACAGATGTGTTCCTTTTCCTATATCCCTACTGATTGACCTGTAGCTTGGTGGTGTGTGCTTAGTGTTGGTTTCCTAAGATAACTGGGTTTTGGGGTTTTTTTCTCTGCCATGTCCCTATGCCTAGGCAGTACTTGGCATGTAGTAAGTGACCGAATGAATAAGAATAGGCAGTCTGACTGTGGACTATGTAGAGCTCTACTTCTATTTTAGCAGACCTCTCTGTTAGGGTTTTAGAGGTTGCAAAAATCGTATTACTCACAACTCCAGATTTTGGAAACTTCTGAGACAGACACAGATGCCAGGCAGATGGAGATCAAAGTAGCAGTTTTATCACCAGTAGAAGATGAATCAGAGAACATGCATTACCTGTGCAGATTAAATGGGGCTCACATCTGAATTAGGCATTTATATCCTCCCAGCCTCTGGAAGGGTTGGACAGACATCCACAGTCCTCTGCCATAGGGAAATGGATAAAAACAGGCCTGAATGCAGAACTGAGAAAAAGGAGTTGAACTGGATATGTTCAGTAAGTTCTCTTAAACGCACCAATGAGATGAGTTTCTGCCCTCCTCATGATAAACAGCAAAGGGACAAAATGAAGCTACTAGCATTTTTTTTTTTTATCAAAAACCTGCTCATGAGGGATGCCTGGGTGGCTTAGTTGGTTAACCGTCTGCCTTTGGCTCCGGTTCTGATCCCAGGGTTCTAGGATTGAGTCCCACATGGAGCTCCTTGCTCAGTGGAGAGCCTGCTTCTCCTTCTGCCTGCTGCTCTCCCTGCTTATGTACTTTCTCTCTAACAAATAAATAAATAAAATCTTAAAAAAACCACAAACCTGCTCATGAAAATATGAGGAAAGGATAGAGGTTCCCCACAAGACACTCTGATTAAAACATAAATCCCTTCAAACATTACTTTTTTCTGCAGTTCTTTTGTTCGGTATTTTTAAAGCCAATTTAAATTACTGTTATATATCTCAACACTTACAAATCATGAAAATGAATATTTTGTATAGTAGTCGACATAGGTAAACACTGAACTAATATAGCAGAATAGAAGCTTGGGCAAAGTAGGTTTAACAGTAAAATAATAAACAAGAAAAGCATTTTCATGTTCCCATTTTTATATATGATATGCACAATATATTCATTCACTGCAATCTTGGTTTCTAGTAAAAATACTCTTAGGTTTATCTCCTAAGTGCACATCTGTAATATCTAGTTAGCTGAGTTGGTGTTCTATTTTGTGAATCACTACTGCGAGTTAAAGTATTTGGGTCTTCCATATTTTCTGTCTCTACTTTCCATCTGAAACAAAATAAAACTTTATAAAGAAGTAGAGAATATTACTAAAGACTACTTTTATACAAATGTCATAAGTAAATGATCCTTACCAAATAAAATGATAAGCATTATCATTTAAAAATATAATAAAAGCATTTTGATTTGGTAATATTAAAAATGATTTTAACCTTAAACATTAAAATCTCGCTTTTCTGTTGACGACTAGTAGGACTTGAAGACAATAACATTTATTTCTTGTTATTGTCTGGGATGTAGTCTTTGGCCTGTAAAATTGACTCACCTTATAGACCCATGTTAACCAAGCTCATGAAATTAATGTTTACAACTGAAAAGATTAGTTTGTTGATTTATGGTATAAATTATTTTAGTAAGGACAAAATGATTAGAATATGCAGAATCTGTGAGTTCTGTCTGGGTATATAAAAATTAAAATGAGGAATTTGGTTATTGGAATCTCTTTTTTCCCTAAAGGCAGAACAGCACTGGAAGCTAAATAATAATCACAATCACAAGGTTGATTGGGAATTGTGGAATCAGAATTAGAGGGAGGCTGATATATTGGATGTTTTATGGGATTGGAGGAAGGGAAGCTGGTGTAGCTATATCCACCATAGGTATGGTCTTGCTGCTAGTTAGAATAATGAAGTTTATTGGCCCCAAACCTTGCTAGTTTGGGGAAGAATATTTCAAATATGATATCTAAAATACTCCTCAAATAGTGATTAAGTGAACATCTCAGTTATCTCTGTGACTTACTTGCTTCTACACTTTAATGTCTAGAAATGGAATCTCTATAAAAACTAACCTAATTTTAGGAAAATTATCCAAACAGAATCATGCACTGAGTACATTAAGTTTTAAAGTATAACCTTTGCTTTTCTGGCAGAATTATAATATGCTCATATGATATTTTACTTGTACATCTTGGGCAGTGTCAACCATTAAAGTTGGCCAGCTTCCTCCTGGCCTTGGAATTTACGTATGTAATTATAATGTAATGCAATGTAATTCTTACTAGAGTGTATGCAAGTACAAAATAGAGGGGAACATAGGCAGAAGAATTAGCTCATTTTATTATATACTAGTTTTATAACCCAGGGAAGTCAAATGAAACCAAGACAATATCAAATAAATGTTTACTATAGCAAAGCTCTGTGCTTTAAGTGGGGGTAAATAGAAGAATAACATGCTTGTTTACTCTAGAATGCTTTTAAAATCATCACAGTATAGGCCAATTATGATGTATTTGATCAATACCATTACAACGGAATATAGAGCAGGAAAAAATATATAATACTTAGGTTTACAAGAACTTTTCCTGGATGGGGCAGCAGTAGAGTTGAATCTTGCAAGGTTGACACTTGAAAGTTGAATTTTATAGGTAAATATTAGGGTTGGGAAGGGAATAGTACAGTGTTTAGAGAAGAAAAATGTGAGCAATGCAGAATCTTGGAGTCACTTGTGGGAGAAACATGAAGTGATCTGTTGGTTCTAGAGAGTAGATAATTGAAGAGTAGAAAAAGAGGTAATGATGGTAATGTGAAAGACCTTCCATGTGAACTGATGTAAAGCCAATAGACCTTCCTGACCTCTGAAGTGCATATCATGGTCCATTCTATGCACTAGAAAGATGAATAAGGCGTAGTGCTTGGCCCTTCCGGAAATTCTCAGCACAGGTTCAGGTTGATGTAACATATTATAATACAAGGTTCACCATGGAAGTGCTTCGAGAGAAGGTTAAATGTAACACTCTAGGAACCGGAATGATGAATTATCTTGGAGGTATTGGGGAAGGCAGAAAATGTGAACTGGGTTCTGTCAAAGAATAAAATTTGAACCACTGAAAGCTGGTAAGGTCACTAGGCACATAGAACGCAGGTGATGGAATGTGACAAGGTATAATTTATCTGGACTGTGAGGTGTGTGGCAGGGAGAAGGGAGACTTGTGAAGCTGGAATGACTGGTTGAATCTGAGTACTAGTCAGTATAGAGTTGGAAAGCTAGTTGAGGTTCGAGCCAGACACCTCCATTCAAATTCCATTCTTGCCATATACTGAATTTTTAATCTCTAGTAACTGCCTTTCTTTAATTAGTTTCCTAATTTGAATAATGGGGATGATAATATCAACTTAGAGGTATTGTTGTGACTAAAAATTAATCTACATAAAACACATGGCATGAACTCTTTCAATAACACATATGAGTCAATAATCCTTTATCTGTAGGGTTGTGGTAAGAACTGAATAACACTGGTTATTGGTAAGAGCAGATAACACGATGCTCATGCTGAAATAACACCACTAAAAATAAAACTTTAAAAATTATTCTATTCAGTTAATAGAACATTGCTTTTATAGATAATAATTCCCAGAATTTAGAAAAAGTTTTATCATCGTCTCTGTGAAACTTGGTCTTTAAATATATTAGCCTGTGTTGATTCTAGGTCCCTCTTCTCAGTTTAGGCCTGGACTCCATGACAGTGGGCTTTATTGACCTGTATGATTTTAAGATAATAATTTGTGCATGTATGCCCTTATAATACATATATTACAAATAATTGTTATTTTACCTTTTTTCTCCACTAGACAGTGAGTGCTCTATCCCCAATGCTTCAGAAAATGTTAGGCTTATATAAATGTTGGTTGTAATGATCTTCAGTTCAGAAAGGGTTAACATGCATATGTGTTCTTAGTGTATACTATAAAAGACTATTTTTTTTACTTTGATATTTAAAAGCCTTGGTGTAAATGCGTTATAGTACCCTTTACTCTCTGAGTATGACCTCTTTCTGTATTCCCAAATTCATGGGTGTAGATGCATGTATTATTATTAGAGTAATAGAGATGACCCTCAGCCTTACCCCCGAAGAATTCTTCTCTCTACTACATCCCTGCTCACCAAGCAGCAAGAATGATAAGGCAGCTCTTAACTATAGGTCTTATTTATAGCAGTTCAGTGTGCAAAAATGCCCCTAGGCCATCTGAAAAGACTATTTTCCACACAATGAGAGTGACTCTTCAGAGCTGTGTAGTATTTAAAGACAGGAACCTCATCGAGAAAGCTACATTCTCTATTCCAACACATAATAAGCAATAATGGGATCGATACAGGAAAGAAGATAGAATAAGAACAAATAAAAAATAACCTAATTGAAGCAAAATTGAAATAGTGTCAAGCACTGAATATATTAACTATGAAAGAATAGTCTTCATTTGTCTGGCAGAATTGCAGTGAGGTGCTATTGTGTGCTATTTCAGTTGCATACATTGGACTGTGTCAGTCATTAAGGGAAGTATTATTTATCCTGAGCATCCACATTTCTATAGCAACAGTATACCTGTTTATGCAATTATATATTATTATCGTAAATCATGCTTGATGTATTTTGGTACCAGTTCCTGTTCTAAACTCATCCAAGTTTTGTATATATTCACTGCCTGTTGAAAATCTGTATCTGCCTTCTTTCTTCAGTCTAGGCAAGTAACACGTGAAATGAAGCAGTAACTTGAAATTCAGCATCTAGGGGCGCCTGGGTGGCTCAGTGGGTTAAAGCCTCTGCCTTTGGCTCAGGTCATGATCCGAGAGACGGGGGATCGAGCCCCGCGTCGGGATCGAGCCCCGCGTCGGGATCGAACCCCGCGTCCGGATCGAGCCCTGCGTGGGGCTCTCTGCTCAGCGGGGAGTCTGCTTCTTTCCTCTCTCTCTGCCTCCCTCTCTGCCTACTTGTGATCTCTGTCTGTCAAATAAATAAATAAAATCTTAAAAAAAAAAAAAAACTTGGAAAAAAGAAAAAGAAATTCAGCTTCTAGACCAAATCCAAAAACTCAAGTCTTGTTTTATTTTAGTTTAAAAGCTACTAGTCTCTGAAATAGATTATACTAATTTTCATAAGGAAGTTATACAGTAATCAGATTCTTAATATTATAGTTTTCCAACTATAAAGAATTATATAAAATTTTAACCATATCACATAAACAGTAGATCCATTTTAATGATAATAATTCATTACTCAATAGAAGGAAGAGCATAGGATTGATTTTAATGATAATAAAAATAATAGAAATAGTTCTTTATTATATAATAGAGTTAGCTAAGAAAATAGAGCTTTAAAGGGATATAATAACACATGATCTTTACCTCTTAGAAGAGAGTTAGCATTTTAATGTATATGCTAAACTATATTCTTTTCCCTGCTTTTGAGTTTCTCTTACCAGTAGAAGAGCTGTATTTGTTTTATATAATTACCAGAACTTTAGAACCACCTACTTTATTAGATAAAACTTCTTCCATATTGTAATTTTAAGTCACCTTATTTTGTGAATATGATTGTTTAACCTGTTTGTATTTAGTTTTATTAGCAAGACTCATTTTACTCCTGTGTAAAATAACTTTATTAAAATTTTAAATCACTTTAATGGATGCCATTTTTTTAACCTCTCCAGTGTATTGCTCCTTCATTCATTAGTATTTGATGAATAATTTCTGCCTCTTATCTACCTATTTATTTAGTTTCATTGTCCTACCACAGGCTAATCACATTATAGTTATAGCTGACCTGAGATTTCTGTTTCTGTAATGCTGTGTTAAAAAGTCATATATAAAGTTTTATTGTGGGAGCTGTGGCAGTTATTTCTCCTCTTCTCCTAAAAATATTATAGTATACAAGAAAAACTAGGAAAAATATTGATAAACTTACGTTTTATGTAATAGTGTCTGTTGTCCATATATTTACATGGACTCATAACTGCACTCATCAAATAGATCCATTTCATAATCCTAATCTTTCCTTAATTTTATATTAATACATTATTTTGATAATCATTAATTTTAATGGACATATACCATTCCTTCTTATTTATAATGGGATATTTACTTACTTCAAATGAACATTATTCCTAGTACATCATTTATCTGAAATGAACACTATTTCAGTCAACTTCCCTTTCCCTTTGGTGGTAGTCCTTATTTGATCTACTTCAGACCATCTCTGCATAGGACAAACATGAAGAGAAAAATAGCAATTCAGACTTTGCTTTTCAAGCAGGTTTTTAAAAAATTAATATAATTAATATATTTTTATTTGAATATAGTTGACATACAGAGTTACATTAGTTTCAGGTGTAAAGCTGACCAATTTGACAAATTTATATATTATGTTCACCACAAGTATATCAAGCTGTTTTTTAGTCAAAGAAACATCCCCACGTTCACCACCACTACCATAACAGTAATAGAAATATATTCAATATTTACTCTAATTAAGATAGTTCTAAGGTTAATGGATTAATGTCACTTTTTGAATGTCTGTTCTTTTTTCTTAAACATTATCTGAAGAAGGCATCAATTCAGACTTCTTTTGATTGAAAAAACTCAGGTTCCTTCTGAATTATAAATTAAGTTAGTTTCTATTAAGTGATATTGGGTGATCATCATCATCATTCTTAGAAGTGGTAGGAACAGTGATAGCATGATAGTATGTCAGTTTTAGGACACATTTATGATACAGTAAATTTGCAGTGTCTGCTGATTTTTATATGTCTTACAGTATATTCTATAATCAGTATTTTAAATATCTGTCACCAATCTGTGGTTATTGAAGTTTAATTTATGATTTAAATGACTAAATTTTATGACTTTATGATTTTAGTTTTACTGACTTAGCCTTTCTGTCATTATTTTTTCATAACTTTAATACAAAGCCCTTAAGTCAGGATTCAACTCTGAATTATAATATTCTTCATATGGGTAAAAACAGTTCACTTTGTGGTTTTCTATTTTATGATGCAATTTCCAGGAAATTGCTGGGGGGAAATGGATACTGCCAAGACATTTTTTTTTTTTTTTGCACTTCAAAATGTCCTAAAATTCATGGCCTAGAAGTAAATAAATAATTCCAATATTTTTTAAAGAAATCTTTGGTTGTACTCTACTTAGGGCAAAAAGAGCCAAGGGGAAAAGAGGTATAAGGATCAGTCCTAGGCAAAACAGAAAAGTATTATTTTTTTCATGACTATTCTATTTTTTGATGATCCCCTTTCTTTTCCCAGCCACTGGGTAATGTCTCTTCCAACTTCTCCACATGGCACCTATTGGCCCCCTTGTCTCCCTAAGGCTGTGTACTGTATACTTAAGCATATTTTTTGTGTCATTATTATGGGACCTTTTTAAACTGAATGACTTTAAATATCTAATAAATTAATGATGCCGTGAGGCTCCTGATCTTAGGCTCTGCTGGTAGAACTCTGGCCATGACTCAAGATAAATAACTATTCTCAAGACTTGTTGGGTTCATTCTTCATGATCTTCTCCTAAGCTCTGCTCCAGTTCCACTCCCCCAAGACCAAGCCACCGGCTGCTTGTTCCTCTCAAGGATATACTACTGACTGTTTGAGTCAGAAAGAAAGGGTTTGTGGCAAAAGGAGATGCAGCTGTTTGTTCATGTGAACCAGAATAGCCCCTGTCCTCTAGGAGAGGAATGGACCACTTCAGATGAACTTCCCAAGAAAATCTATGTTCAAGTGCTATACAGTGGCTTGGAGTAATCCTTGACATTGTCTCCATACTTCATGTTCATTTATTCAACCATTCATTTATTGACTTTGTATTTATTTCAGTTTGTAATATATATACACACACATATATATAAGATTTGTGTGTGTAATATATATGGACACATAGTTAATATTTAATTAGTGTGTAATATATATTACATATGTGTAATATTACACATGTAATATATATGTAATACACAGGTGCATTATATATGTAATATGTAACACATATGCAATATATATATATATATATTACACACACTAATTAAATATTAGCTATGTGTCCATCAATATGTACCATGCCAGGGATATAAATAATTCTCTTCACCTTTTGCAGTTTGCTTATAGTGTAGTAGAATCACTAGAGTATAAATGTCTATGGAAAGAAGAGGTGAGCAAATATGTTCATATTAAGATATGTTTCATATTAAAAGGAGTTTTCATGAGTAACTTCAGGGCATAAAGGCAGTATTTTAAAGTAATCCCAAGGATGTAATGGTTCTGGAAGAAGGTACATTTTAGTTGACTCTTGATGGATATGAAAAATTAGTTACAAGATGAAGAGGAAAGGAATCTCAGAGGAAAATGAGGACTGAGATAATCTCAGAGACCTAAAAAGAGTGTAGAATAAATGAACAAAAGGATTACTCTTACTAGTGACATGTGAGATGCCAGTTTTCCTGCAGCTTTGCCCACAAATACCATCGTAATTTATAAAAATTTTTATTGCTAGTTGAATGAACAAAACAATTAGCATTGATATCTAAATTTGCATATCTTTGCTAGCAAGGATAAACATTATTTTCCATGTTGTCTTCCAGCAGTACTACTTTGGTTCATGTATTTTTGGATTTTAGTGTTTTCAATTTGTTTAACCTCTGAATATTAAAGACAGTAACTTAACTGTTTTTTTTCCCTGTAAATACTTATTTATAATCTATTTTTATTACTTAAAAATAGGCGTTTTTCATAAAATGTTCAATTATTGCTATTTAGTATTTTGTTAGAAATGTGTGTTAAAATTTATCTTATACCTGTTCATAGGCATATTCATGTGAATTAAGATACGGAAGATATGTACATAGAATAGGTCCATGGTTTTTCCTATGAGAAAATAGTGTGCAGATTTGACTCCCTTTGGCTCTTGGGTGTAAGTCACCCTCGTAATTCATTGTCTATGATATCTAGTATAGGTATCTTTAAATTGGAGCTTTAGAACCTAAAAACCCTTGGAATACAATTTGGGGTAAAATCCTTCAAGGTCTTCATTATTTTTGCCTTACTTTTTTTTTTTAAGATTTTATTTATTTATTTGACAGAGAGAGAGAGATCACAAGTAGGCAGAGAGGGGTGGGGAGGAAGCAGGCTCCCTGCTGAGCAGAGAGCCCGATGTGGGGCTCAATCCCAGGACCCTGAGATCATGCCCTGAGCTGAAGGCAGAGGCTTAACCCACTGAGCCACCCAGGTGCCCCTGCCTTCCTTTTTATATTTTCTCATCCTTACCTAATTTAACAATAGTTTTTTTTTTAATTGACTTAGCTTTATTTTTCCAAAGTATTCAATTCAGTTTTTAAAGCATTCTGCTTTTCTATTTTTGAATTTATCTTTTATTCTAATACCTAATGTTTAATCATGAAATCACAACAAGTTCAATAGGAATAAACAAGTTCAGACAGTAGGAAACAGATGGCATACTCAGATTAATTCAAGGAGAGTTTAATAAAGGACTTCTGTGCAAAAATATAGTCAGAGTGTAGGGAAACCAGAAGGGATTATGCAACATCCAAGAACAGTTACCCTAAGGTCATGCTACTTCTGACTTCTCACCAGTTGGCCCAACAGGAAGCCAGAGATGTCTATTAATGTGTGGTGTAGCTCACTTTGGTAGGACAAACCAGGGAATGAGAAGAGTAGAGAATAACTCTGAATAGATAAGTGAAAGGTATCTGACACACTTGGGAACCAATGCAGTGGGTCCTGATTTAGCAGGCTGGAGAACTCTATAGGGGTCACAAATGCTCAGATTCACTATGCTATGGACATCAGTAGGAGTGTTTCATAAAAGAAATGAGGAACGCTGTAAATGCAGAGAGGAGTTAAGAGGGCTTTTTCTCCGTTTGGCCCCCTAAACTGTTAGTAATATACATACTTTCCCAAATTTGTTCTGGGTCTTCATATCCAGATTAATCTGGATTTCTGTCTTGATTTTTCTAACTCTTACCAAATTAGTGTAGCTTTCTTATTCCTCTTGGCTCCAGTTTCCATATCTGTATTAAATACTCCATCAAATAAATTGGGCTGTTAGGATTTTTAAAAATCCTATTCAAGAAAATTTCAATTAAAAATTTGGGAAAAGTTTTCCCTGGTGGTTTGACTATTTCTAGGGAGTTGCTTTAATTATGGTTATTGGGTTAGTTTCTTTCTCCCTGTTTATAATGTTAGTTGATACATACAAAAGAAGATATGTAATGTTTTTTTAAGCTCTAAAACATAATAAAACAAACATTGTGAATCCACACCCACTAAAAGAATTAAAACATTACCAATAAAATGCATTAATTCATTTTTACTATTTAATATTCTGCTTCATGACTATCCAACTGTTTACTTATCATGTTTTATTATCTATAGACATTTTTTGTTTGTTATGCTAATGTGAACTACAATAAAATTTTTGTTACATTTCATATATACTTGTTGGAATACATAAGCAAGATTTTCCATAGAGTCTTTCTTTAGGAATGAAATAGTTCAGTCAAAGAATATGCCTATTCCCCTTTAGAAGACTGTGTGACATTATTTTCCAAAATGATGCATCAGTTTACACTTCTACCAGCATATATGAGTGTTCTACTTGCTGTGTGTGTTCATCAGCATTTGTAGGACAACTCTTTTATCATTTTCTAAATTACTCGGAGGGATAAAAAGATAGCTCACAGGTCTTAATTTGCATTTCTTGGATTACTAATCAGGTTGATCACACTTTCATTTGTTTATTGGTCATTGGGTATTCATGTTTCTTCTGTCTTTTTCCCATTTTTTTTTTTCCTTTTGGGTTATGGGTCTGTTGTATATTGATTGGAAGGGGTTCTTTGTATACAATATATACAAATAATTGTTGGGTGAGAAATAGAGAGAGAATTAGTAGATAGTGAAAGCAGTCTCCTATTTTATGAGTATATATAGTAACTAAATTCTCCCAATTTTATGGTATATATTTTTACTTTCTTTAGGAGACTTCTTTCTTTCTTTCTTTCTCTTTCTTTCTTTCTTTCTTGCAAGAGGAAGAAGCTGGGAGGAGAGGAGCAGAGGGAGAGAGAGAATCTCAAGCAGGCTCCACAACCAGCACACAGAGCATGACTCGGGGCTTGATTTCATAACCCTGAGAGCATGACCTGAACTAAATCAAGAGTCAGATGCTTACCCGACTGAGCCACCCGGGCATCCCTTCTTTAGAAGACTTTCGATGAAGTTCTTCAGTTTATCAATTTTTTATGATTGCAATCCTACAAATCACAAAGTTACTTCCCTTTATTTCCTTCAAAAAGTTTCAAGTTTTACCTTTCTTAATGAAGTCTTTCATCCACTGGGAGTATATTTTTTGTGGATAGGGTGATGGAGCTGAATTTCATTTTATTCTCTATATCTAACCAATAATTCTAATTTTGAATAGCCTATGTCGTCTTTGTCATATACTGTTTCCGTTTATATATGACCTTACTTCTAGGCTTTATTCTATTCTATTGGTTAATCAGCTCATTTCTGAACCTCACTACATTAATTACTGTAGATTTCCTTTTTCTTAGAAGTGTCTTGCCTATCCCTAGGCAGTTGCTTTTCTATATGCATTTTTCAATCAGCTTGTCAGTTTGCATGAAAACCTTTGGGATATCCATGGGAATAACATTCACTCCCTTAATCAATGTTGGGGAAACTCTAAGCGGTATTTGGTCTTCCACTGATGAGCATTTTATTCCTTACTGTATATTCTTCTTTTAATAAAGTTTTACAATTTTCTTTATAAAAAAATGTACAGGGGCGCCTGGGTGGCTCAGTTGGTTAAGCGGCTGCCTTCGGCTCAGGTCATGATCCCAGCATCCTGGGATCGAGTCCCGCATCGGACTCCTTGCTCGGCAGGGAGCCTGCTTCTCCTGCCTCTGCCTGCCACTCTGTCTGCCTGTGCTCGCTCTCTCGCTCTCTCTCTCTCTCTCTCTGACAAATAAATAAATAAAATCTTTAAAAAAATGTACAAATTTCTAAATATCTGTTTTTTAGAATCCTTATGCCTCTTTTAGTTATTTTCGAAAAATAGAATTCCTATGTTAACAATTATATCATGTACAAATCACTATAGTTTTATTGCTTCCTTCCCAAATCTTCTACCTGTTATTGTAATTGTCCTTATTTCTCAGCTGACAAGAATTTCTACTAGTATTGAAAGAAGCACTCATAGTGGGCATTTCTGTTTTATTCATGACTTAAAGGTAGCATTTAGAGTGTCTTTGGAAGATAGTTAATAAGATTAAAGAAGTTCTGTTGCTAATTTTTAAGAGTTATAAAAATCTGAATAGATGTTGATTCCTATCAAATGTGGGTTTTTTTTTGCAGTTGAGAAGAGGTTCCCCCCTTTCTATTGAATTTAAATTATAGCTTTCCTGTTGCTAAATTTCCCTTGCATATTGTGATTAAACCCTCCTTGATCGTAATAGATAATCTGTTGTTCTTAAATCCTGCTGACTTTGCTAAAATTTGTTCAAGATTTGGCCTATAATTTACCTTTCTCATACAATACTTTTTTGAATGAGGTATTAGGGTGAGAGTGGTTTTTTCGTTTTTGTTTTGTTTTATAGCATAGTATACAAGATTAGAAAGATTAGTTCCTTCAAAGTTGGGTAGTTTGGTAGAATTTGCCTCTGGGTCTTGTATGGCTTTATTTATTTATTTATTTTTTTAAGGAAATACTAACTCGTTCATCTTATTTTGCTTGATAATTTCTCCTTGATAATTTGCTTGATGGTTTCTCCTTGAATAAGTTTGATGATAATTTCTCCTTGAGTAAGTTACATTTTTCAGCAATTTTTAACTTTCCTCTAAATTTTGAAATATTTTATTATAATATTCATATTACTCTGGTATTTTTCCACTGAATTTTTTGTTTGTTGTTTTGTTATTCTGTTTTCTCTTTAAATTTGTAGTAAATGCTTCATATGTGCCAGGCTGTCTGCCAAAAAACTTTACAAAAATCATACACTATTTTTCCTGTTTTACTTATAAGAGACTCCAAGAGGGTAAGTAACTGTCCCGAAGTCACATAGTTGGTGGTGGAGCTGAATTGTACATGTTCCTTTAAGAATCACACATGCCCTTATGGGTAGAACATAATATCCATTTACTAATCCTTGAGTTGAAGTGAGCCATGACATTTGTCTAAAAGAGTCAACTTGGGGAGGGAAAAACTCACAAAATTTTTTGCCTTCCATTTATGACTTTGAAGCACATTTTATTTTTTATTTTTTATTTTTGTTTAGTTAAAATGAACTCAGTTTGTGTTTAAGAAGCACATTTTAAACCACTTCAGTTTACATTTTTATTCTTTATTGAAAATCATAATAAACTTTTTTTTGAGCTTTTAAGAAAATGTTGTTATGGAAATATTCTTATTGTAGCTTTTCCCTTTGTATACCAAATAAACCTCAGATCATTTGTTTGACTCACAGGAACCTACTTGGTGACTCTGGATCCCTTTGTGCAATGACTTGATGGTTTTCTTCTCCCAAATATAGTCATTAGTAGTTCTCAGTCACTCCCTTGGAGATGGAAAAATTCACGTGAAACTTGAAACTGTTCACCACTTTTTATATGCCCACTAACCTTTGGCACCTTTCTTTACAATGGCTAGGCTATTTTATGTTCCTGTAAATATTTACTTGGTCTCATCTTCATTTTAGTGTGCTTCAGCGAGAACAGCATGCTCTTAGAATCTCTTTGTCTAGCAGATTAGAAAACTAGAATTTCCACCTTTCCAGGATATTTAATTTGGAAGCACTCATTTGCCATTTATGCTTTCAGCTTTTGAAAATTTGCCATTTCATTATCTCTCTTCCATTTTTTATCGGACAAGATAGTATGAATATCATTATTGTGTCTGTCTTATTTATCTAAAACTTCCTTTTCATTGTTTTGATAATTTTTTGGGTTTATGCAGAGAACATCACTGGTATGTATTTCTCTTACAGTCTTTCCCAATATTGATTTCTGCTTGAGTTAACCTACATAGTTATCCTTACTTAACGTTAGTAGTAAGCTGCACTAACACAGGCTTCATTGAAATCCATTTTATTTACAGCTGCTTGATTATTTTGAAATGATACACTCCAACATGTTGAGCCACTGAAATCTTTGCAATCATTTTCTACCTCTGAATCTTTGGTTTACTAAATTAAAATGTTCTGTGTCAGGTTTCATGCAGATCAGAAATTTCGGTAATGCAGTTGTAATAATTACGTGTTAATTGTAATCATTCATAAAAATAGGGAATATTATTTAGAGTGTTTCAATAATTATAGACATTATAGGTAGGCTACAACACATCCTTTATTTTGTTATGGTGGAATTGCTATGAGCATGGAAGAAATTCAAAGGATTTGTGGCTTGACTTCAGGGTTGAGGTTCAGTTACCTTCTAGCTGACGTTTTATATTTTAAATCAGTCTGTCTTTATTTATTTTTTTAGTGTTTCTAGGGAAAAAAAAAGTTTTATGCTTGAAGCAAAGACCCCCAAACACCCAAACAGTATTCTGATTTGTCTCTCTTCAAGTCCCCAGTGCATTTATTTTCCTGAAGCTTTGTGCTTTCTTTTTCTTTAATAAACACTTAAAAAATATATTGCTTGCAGTTGTAATTCAACACAAGGACCTCAGAGTTGTAAGCCTTTCATGAAAACTTGTCTTAGATTTCTGCATTTTACTTACATTGTAAAACTTCATTTTTACAAAGTTAGAGCAATATTTTATTTATTTATTTAGGTAGTATTTTTTTTAAGATTTTTATTTATTTATTTGACAGAGATCACAAGTAGGCAGAGAGGCAGGCAGAGTGAGAGGAGGAAGCAGGCTCCCTGCTGAGCAGACAGCCTGATGTGGGGCTTGATCCCAGGACTCTGGAATCATGACCTGAGCTGAAGGCAGAGGCTTTAACCCACTGAGCCACCCAGGCGCCCCTGTTTTTCGTTTCTCTTATAATAATTTATTTCTACCCTTGTTCAAAAAAGATTTGAGTCATTTAGTACAAAAAATGATGAAGTGAAGAAGTCAAGCAAAAGAAAAATATCAGTGCAAAATTTAAAATGAAAAAAGGAGCAAAATTAATACAAACATGGACAACATCAAGTCTAATGTACTTCCTAGAGATGGACCACATACTGAGCTCTTTCTAACCACAGATGCCAAAAGAAATATGGTAATTTATATGACTCATACAGTATCTGAAATACCATGGGTACTGAGGGTATGGTGAAATAAACACTTTCAATAATACTACTACCTTAAATGCAATAATATATTTCACTAGGCTTTTTTAAAAACATGTTTCTTAAGTTATTCCAATGGTGTATCAGGAAAGACTGACTCATAGCAACAAATTTAGTTCTTTGAAATACCAACTACTCTAGTACGATACTAACTGATCATCTGACCAAGTCATTTGTTAAGTTTCATAGGATGCAAATATATAGTCTCCAAGGTGGAATGGACAAGAATATCTTTGAGTGTTGCTGAAATGCCATATTAGGACTTTTTTGGGGGGGTATTTTTATTTTGTTTTAGTTTTAATTTAAAAAAAATAAGCTTTATTAGTACCACAATCTATATAGATTAAGACTGGTTCCCTCAATTGGTGCCTCTGTTAGATTTTCACATGTCCTTTTAGATCTGAGAGTCACCTATGAGGAGAGGGCACCCTATGACTCACGGGATTTAACAGGTATATCTTCACTATTTAGTTTATTACACTTAGACAATTTCTGGTTAAGTGGATTTTCAGAAATGCTTAATTTTGTGTTACCTGAACTAATCATCATGATCTCAGGGCCCTGGGATTGAGCCCCGCATCGGGCTCTCTGCTTGGCGGGGAGCCTACTTCCCCCGTCTCTCTCTCTGCCTGCTGCTCTGCCTACTTGTGATCTCTATCAAATAAATAAATAAAATCTTAAAAAAAAAAAAAAAAAACCATCTAAGTAGTTCTGGCAAAAAGTCATCTAAAAATATCTGGTTATCAGAAAGACTATGATAAGTAGTCTTGAAACAGTAGATACTATGAATCCATTATAAAGTATATGATACATTTAGAACGAAATATCCAGAACATGAAGACAAATCACATTTTATTCAGTAGAATTTAGATTCAATTGATATTCAATCAAGTATTGCACAAAATTTCACCAAACAAATGATAAATATTCAAAGGTCCTATTTGTGGTTTTAATAGCAAAAGGCAAAAAGCATACCATCTGGGAAATTTCATATCCTCCCTACTATAAGAAATTTGCTATTTAATTTGATGAAACTACCAATGTCACTAATGTACCTCAGCTTACATTATTTCTAATTTTTAAGTGTATTAATGAGTGAGGAAAAGAGTTACTGGAAAAAATTAACATTCTAAAAATATATGTTGTTTTCAAAAACATTTTTGAAAATGTTTCCATCATTATTATGTTTTTGGGGGGTGAAAACAATATTGTGCCATCTCTAGAAACTCCTACTCCTATATACTTAAATTAAAAATAACTTTTCTGATCTATTATAAAGATCTACAATATTAAATGTTTTCATGAGCTTTGAAGCCATTTGTCAAATATGTAAGTTCCAAATAGTTTGCAAAATCAATAGGCTGTAGAGAATATGAAAGTTCTGTAGATGAAATACAACAAAAACCTTTATGGAGCTCATAAAAGAGACTGGAAATCATGATCCATGTGAGTCATATTTATAAAATTATGTCATCTCATGAAACCAAATATGATATAAAATGTGAAATTAGAAAAAATTTAAAAATATAGAAACCTAGAACTGGACCTAATATAAAGATACCCAAAAAGGGAAGCATGATTGGAAGTCAGGTAAGCAAGATGGTGGAATAGGAAGACCCTGGCCTACTTTTCTTGCACAGAAACAAAGATTCAACAATACTTGAATTGATGTCCTTTATGAGAAATTCAGAAACAAATTAAAAGATTCCTGGCCCCAACTAAGCATGAAATCAGCACATTTATGCTAACAGGAACTTTGTTGCACCCTCTCATTATACTCCCTCCCCTTGGCACGGTGCCATGTGATGAGGAGGAAACACCCAATCCCAGTTTTTCCCTGGAGAGGAAACTAAGAGACTGGACCATATGTCCAATGTTATGACTTTTTGTGGGGCTGCCTGAGAACTGACTTCTGTTTCACCTGTCTCAGAGTGCTAATGGAACAAGACATACCCTAGCTGAAAATAAAAAAAGTGTTGGGCACCATAATTCTGCTCCGGAGAACCTATAGTACAGCATACAGAGGGCAATACAATTCTGTGATCTCTTCCTCAGGGAGAAGGAGAACAGTGAAATGTATATAACCAATGTTCTAGCTTTGGGAGGGACTGCCTAAGGAACTGACTTCTGACTAGCTCAACTCAGTTGCTGATGGGATCTGGCATACTCTAGATGCCTGGGGATGCTTCTGAGAACCAAAAAAAAAAAGCAGGGCAGCATGCTGGTGTTTAACAGAATCCACACAGACCCCAAGAAAGAATAAGAGATTACAAATCTAAAAAAAGAAGAAGAAGAAGAAAGAAAGAAAGAAACTAACAAATCCCTCTAATTAAGAACAGCAGGTACAATCCAGAGAAGACACACCCATAGAAAAGATTTGAAAGGCTTATAGAAACTTGAGCCTGGCAGATTGGTGAAGGACCTTTCCTTGTACAAAACTAGTCTATAAAGACTGAAAGAGGTGACTGTTTTTCCAAATACTTACACACCAACAAAATTACAAGGAACATGAAGAAACTGAGAAATGGCTCAGTCAAAGAATAAAATAAATCTCCAGAAATGAACTCTAAAGAAATGGAGGTATATGAAGGACCTGACAAAGTATTCAAAATAACCATTATAAAGACGATCACGCAGATTAAGGAAACAATGCATGAACAAAATGAGATTTCTGAATAAGCCTCATCTGTTAAAGAAACTTCATCCATTATGAATAATCTTCCAAACAAAAAGCACCTGGCCTATATAAATTCACTGGTGACTTCCATCCAGCTTTTAGGGAGGAAATTATACCAGTTCTCTAGAATTCTTTCAGAAAACAGAAGCAGAGGGGATACTTCCTAAATCATCCAAAGATTCAACAACAACACATGAATTAATTTCCTTTATGAGAAATTCAGAAACCAGTTAAAAGATTCTTGGCCCCCAAGCAAGCATGAAACCAGCACATTTATGCTACTACGAAGCATAGGCCACCATTACCCTAACACTAAAACCAGATAAAGATATTTCAGGAAAAGAAAACTTTTCTTTTCCTGAAAATAGAAAACTATTATGCTAATAGGAAGCTAATAGCCCACCATTACCCTAACACCAAAACCAGATAAAGATATTTCATGAAAAGAAAACTACTGATCATTATCTCTCATGAACATATATGTAAAAATCCTCAATGAAATATTGTCAAATTATATCGAACAATGTATGAAAAAAATTATACACCATGACCAACTGGGGTTTATCCTGAGTGTGTGAAACTGTTTCAACATTCAAAAATCAGATAATGTAATCTATCACAACAAACTAAAGAACAAAAATCACATGATCGTACCAATAGAAATAGAAAAAGCATGAAAAAGCATGACATGAGCCATAATAAAAGACTCTCAGTAAACTAGGAATAGAAGAGAACCTTCTCAGCTTGATAAAGAACATATATAAAAAATGTAACACTAACATTATACTTAATGGTGAGAAACCAAAATCTTTACCACTAAGATCAGGAACAAGGCAAAGGATATATTCTCTTACTGCTCCTTTTCAATGTACTGGAAGTCCTGACTTACATAATAAAACAAGAAAAATAAATAGAAAATATGTAGATTAGGAAGGGGAAAGTAAAACTTTTTGTTTACAGATAACATGATCATCTATGTAGAAAATCTGAATGAACCAACAAAAAAGCTCCTAGAACTAATGATAACAGCAAGGTTGCAGGATACAAGGTTAATTGTATACAAAAACTAATTGCTTTCCTGTATGCCAGGATCGAACAAGTGGAATTTGAAATTAAAAACACACTATTTTTTACATTAGCACAACCAAAAATGAAATACTTAGGTATTAATCTAACAAAATATGTGCAGGATATGTATTGAGATCTATGAATTCTGATGAAGTTAATCAAGTAAAGAAGTAGATATTCCATGTTCATGGATAGAAAGATTCAATACTATCAGAATGTCAGTTCTTCCCAATTTTTTGTGTAGATTCAATGTAATCACAATTAGAATCCCAGCAAGTTATTTTGTAGGTATTCACAAACTGATTCTAGGGTTTATATGGAGACACAAAAGACTCAAAATAGCCAACACAATATCGAAGAAGAGCAAAGTTGGAGGAGTGACACTACCTGACCTTAAAACTTACTACTGTAAAGCTGTAGTAACCAAGGAAGTGTGGTATTGGCAAAAGAATAGACAAACAGAACAATAGAGTAGAAGACAGAGCCCCAGAACTGACCACTATAAACACAGTCACCTGATCTTTGACAAAGGAGTAAAGGCGAGTCAATGGAGAAAAGGTAGTCTTTTCAACAAATGGCATTGGAACAACTGGACATCCGCAGTAAAAAAAAAAAAAAAAAAAGTGCATCTAGACACATGTTTTACACTCTTGACAAAACTCAAAATGACTCATAGACCTGAATGTAAAATGCAAAACTAGAAAATAACATAGGTGAAAATCTAGATGACCATGTGTTTGACCGTGAGTTTTTAGATACAACAGTAAAGGCATGATTCATGAAAGAAAGAGTTGATAAGCTGAAATTAATTTAAATTAAAAATTTCTACTGTATAAAAAATACTGTCAGTATAATGGGGGAAAAAGGCACAGACTTGTAAAAGATGTATCTGATAAAGTACTGTTATCCAAAATATACAAATAACCTTTATAACTCAATAAAAAGACAAACACCCAGTTAAAGAATAGGGCAAAGACCTTAACAGACACCTTAGAAAAGAAGGTGTCTAGATAGCAGATAAACACACAAATAGATGCTTGACACCATATATTATCAGGTAAATGCCAATTAAAACAATGAGATTGTCACTACATGATTATTAGAATAGCCAAAATTCAGATCCCTGACAACACCAAATGCTGGAGAGGATGTGGAGTCTCATTCATTGCTACTGATAATGCAAAATGGTACAGTTGCTTCGAAAGATAGTTTGGTGGTTTCTTATATACAATACTAAACATACTCTTACCACTTGATCTGACACTTATTCTCCTTCATATTTATCCAACAGAGTTGAAAACTTACGTCCACACAAAAACTTGCACACAGATAGTTGTTGAAGCTTTATTTATGATTGTCCAACCTTAGAAACAACCAAGTTGTCCTTCAGAGGATGAATGTGTAAGCTGTGGTACATCCAATCAATGAAATATTATTCAGTGCTAAAAAGAAATGAGCTGTTAAGCCATGAAAAGACATGGAGGAACTTTATTTTTACTTTTTGTAAGATTTTATTTATTTAGAGAGGGAAAGAGAGAGAGCATAGGGGGATGGAGGGAGGGGCAGTGGGAAAGGGAGAAAGAGTCTTAAAGCAGACTCTGCATTGAGTGTGGAGCCCAACGAGGGGCTGAATCTCAGGACCAAGACTAAGAGGCTTAACTGACTGCACCACCCAATGGAAAGACTTTAAATGCATGATAGGAAGTGAAAGAAAGCATTCTGAAAAGGCTGCATACTCCATGGTTCCAATTATATAACATTCTGGAAAGGCTAAAAAATAGATACCATAAAAAAGATCAGTGATTGCCAGAGATTGCAGGGAGAGAGGGATGAATTGTAAGAGCACAGGAGCTTTAGGACAGTATAACTACTCAGTATGATGTTATAATGGTGAGTACATGTTATAAATTTGTCCAAACTCAGAGAATGTACAACATTATGAGCACAACCTAATATAAACTTTAGACACTGTATGCTAATAGAATGCCAGTGTAGTACATTGGTTGTAACAAATATACCATGGAGGGGGGCGTGGCGCGGGGATGTTGATAATGTTTGAGGCTATGCATGTGTGGAGATAGGGAGCATAGAGAAATCTCTTTGTACTTTTCTCTCAGTTTTACTCTGAACCTAAAACTACTCTAAGAAATAACCTATTAAATAGCATCCTTTAGAAATTCAGTATTTATGGTTCAAAATGCAGCTTTTCAAACTTACATTTGGTAAAAATGCTGCACAAAAATAATTATTTAGTGACTGTTTCCTAATGGCTGGGTGAATTGACTGATTCATCTATTTTCACAAATGAGACAAACTATTATAGCAGCTCTTCTTTTGTTTAATTTTTTAAAAGTGAGGGAGAAACAAGTTCTACATTTATAAAGTTCCTTCTGTTTTATTCTTTTTGTGATTCAGAAGTGTTAACATTTAGTGAATAAATTGCCACATTGTATTGTTATTAATTCTGCTGGATATTTTGATTGGGGAGAGTTAGCAAAATATGTAGCATTACAATGGGTAGTTGGACTGAGGCATCTTTATCATAAGGATATAAGTCATGAATTTCAAGTAGTAGATGTGTAGGTACAGTTCTATATTGCTAGTCTTTGTAAAATGCCTGCAAATAATTGTGCTGATGTTTTCATTTTAAGGTCAAAAACTTCTGTGAGTTCCACCTCCTTTTTCCTGTTTTATGCATCGATATAGGTATTTTTATTTGTTTTGGTAGAAAATGTTCATGTATTAAATGTGGCAGCAACTGGTTTTGAAACATACTGGTTTCAGGGAAAAAAAAAAAAACATCTGTAGAAGAAATTGTGTATTTGGTTTGGTTGAAATGTGGGTGGAAGACAGCTGCTTTTAGACTTTCTTCATAAATCATTCCACCCCGGTGGATATAAAATGCTAGAGAGAATTTCAGACACGGGGTAGATTGCCTACTCAGCCAAAAAAGCGTAAACAAAATAGTTAAAAGATATCATCATGTTACCATAGTTACATGAGCATCTTCGTTTCAGAAGTTAAAAAAAAAATTAAAAAAAAAAAAAAAGATCTGTATAAGAGTCTTCTACAGGGAACGACTCTCCTTACGTGGAATTCTAAGGTCTGGACTAAGTTAAAATTTATTTAAAACGTATTATATATTCTGTGACGTTCATGTGGAAATTTTTATGTGTGTATATGTCTGTGTATGGCACGCCTGATTTGGAAAACAAAATATACTTAACATGTATTTTGCAAAATATAGGCAAGAATTTAAAGCAACTGTTTACCCTCAAAGCAAGATCTAGTATGAAGACAAATGTAGCATTTAAGCTTTCCCATATCAAGCCTCCTTCATGAAATAGTCACATGATTGGGGTTGGAATTGTCCTAATTTTTATCTTAATAAATGTTAAAAGATGTGCTGACTTCCTTGCTTCTGTAGAAGCCAAAAAAAGAAAAAAAAAAGCACTGAGAATTATGTACTTCACCTTTTTAAATAGGAAAACCTATACTTCTTTATTTATATTCATCCTGAGATTGTTAAAAATAATTCTCTTCAAATTCTAAACTACATGAATTTTCCCTGTATTATTCATGTTTTATATTTGCTTCATATTTCATATATTACCTTGAAATATTTGAATTTTATGTCTACAGATTTTTTTTTCAGTAGAATACTACATTCACAAAATGTGGATAAAAACTCTGATATGTCTTTTCCTTAAGAATTTATTTCCTTCAAACTATAAAAGCCATGCATTATTTTCATTTTGTTTCTTTCTTTAAAAACATACTTTCATTTCATGGGTATTGTGTACATCATTATACGAGGGGTCACTATGAGAATTGTTTTAATCATTTATTATTATAGTTAAATTAGAGAAGAAAAATTGCATCATAGCTTTAAGACCTCTACCTAATTTTGCTGTAAATATTACTAAAAAGATTTCTTAAAAAAATAGTTTTCTTTCAAAGTTTAAGCTGCTCTTCGCAGGCAGTAATGACTTTTAGACTTTAATCTTACTCATTTCCACTTTCCTTAAAGTTGATTTTTTTCTTTAAATTTTAGTTGGATAACTGATGTTTCAGGACTTTCTAGCCAAATATGTTACATGAATATTTATATCACTGTTGATACCACTTCAGTGTTTCTTTTATTTCTATATTTAATATTTAAGATGTTTATTGATTATTCTACTGCAAGTTATTAGGATCATACTTGCCAATAAAGTCATATAAAGATGTCAGGTATTTCTATATTGGATTTTTATAACTTCCTCCATAGGATCATTCTGTTAATAAGTATTGAAAATTAGATAAAATATGATCAGTGAATCTGAGATATTTAATTCTCCATGAGCTCCTTAATGCTTTTCTGATATTCTGATGACATAAATGGTCATCATTTTATAATAAGGGTTAATAATGAATTTAATTTTAATATTCTGTACCACAACCAAGCATTTCTTATAAACAATTTTATGGACTTTAATGCAAAGATAACAACACATAAGACATATTCTGCCTTTTAAGACCTTTTATTCTAGTTTAAGAGGAGAGGATGTTTATATTCCATTTTCTTGTTCTGTACATTCATTCAGTAAGGTTTTTTTTTTTTTTTAAATATCCATTGTAAGTATGCCAGGTAGATCTGAGACTATACATGATGAATAATACTTAATTTCTTTTCTCAAAGAGCCAAAATAAACTTAAGTAAAGGATTAACTCTGCTAATTATTACTGAGTTAAAAATACCGAATTTGAGGTGTACACAAGCTATGATATTGCAGAAGGCTAAAGAATTAATGTTGGGCATAATAATGGAAAATTCCACAGATGGTTTGACATGGGCATTGGCCTTGGTAAGAGTAGGGTTTGTCCTACCACAGAATGTCAAGAAAAGCATTTTAGTCTATGTGAACTTTATGATCACACATTTTAAAATGTGTGAAAATATATGATGAGCTCAAGGATTATAAGAAATCTGGTGTGGCTGTAATCCTGGGTACATAGCGGAATGATGAGAAATAAAACTTAAAAGGGAGATTTGGAACCATGTTAAAAAATTTATTTTATTCTATAGGTAATAGGAAACCATTAAGGAACTTTATTTTATTTTTTTAAGTTAAAAAAAAAACAAACCTAGTTAACATATAGTATAATATTATTGGTTTCAGTGGTAGAATTTAGTGATTCATCACTTACATATAACACCCAGTGCTCATCACAAGTGCCCTCCTTAATATCCATCCCCCCATTTAGCCCATCCCCCACCTACCTCCCTTCCAGCAACCTGCAGCTGGTTTTTGTTTTCTTTTAAATTAACATATAATGTATTATCTGTTTCAGAGGAACAGGTCTGTGATTCATCAGTCTTACACAAGTCACAGCACTCTCCATTATTTGCTCTATATAGTTGCTCTATATAGTTAAGAGTCTCTTATGGTTTGACTCCCCCTCTTTTTTCCCCTTCCCCATGTTTATTCGTTTTGTTTTTTAAATTCTACATATAAATGAAATTACATTATATTTGTTTTTCTTTAACTGACTTAATTTGCTTAACATAATACAGTCTAGCTCCATCCACATCATTGCAAATGGCAAGATTTCATTCTTTTTTACGGCTAAGTAATATTCCATTACATATATATGTATGTACACATGTATGTGTGTATATATGTGTGCACACATACACACACATGTATGTATGTATACGTATATGCATACATGTGTACATACACATGTGTATATATGTGTATATACACATATGTAAAATGTGTGTGTGTGTGTGTATGTATTCTTTATCCATTCATCAGTCGATGGATGTTTGGGCTCTCTCCATAATTTGGCTATTGTTGGTAATACTGCTATAAACATCAGGTATATGTGCCCCTTTATTTTATTTTATTTTTTTTAAGATTTTATTTATTTGTTTGACAGACAGAGATCACAAGTAGGCAGAGAGGCAGGCAGAGAGAAAGGAGGAAACAGGCTCCCTGCTGAGCAGAGAGCCCGATGCGGGGCTTGCCAGAACGCTGAGATCATGACCTGAGCCGAAGGCAGAGGCTTTAACCCACTGAGCCACCCAGGCACCCCTATATGTGCCCCTTTAAATCAGTATTTTGTATCCTTTAGGTAAATACCTAGTAGTGCAATTTCTGGGTTATAGAATAGTTCAATTTTTTTTTTGGTAAATATTTTATTTATTTATGTATTGTATTTGAAAGAGGGGGCAAGTGAGAAAGAAGATGAGGGTTGGGGAGGGGCAAAGGGAGAAGGAGAAGCAGACTCTGGGCTGAGCAGGGAGCCCAACATGGGGCTTGATTCCAGGACCCCGGGACCATGACCTGAGCCAAAGGCAGAGGCTTAACCAACTGAGCCACCCAAGTGTCCCAAGATACTTCTATTTTTAACCTTTAAGAAAAAAAAAATTATTTATTTATTTGTCAGAGAGAGAAAGGGAGCATACAAGAAGGGGGAGTGGCAGGCAGAGGGAGAAGCAGGCTGCCTGCTGAGCAAGAAGCCTGATTAGGGACTAGAACCCAGGACCCTGGGATCATGACCTGAGCCACAGGCAGACACTTAACTGACTGAGCCCCCCAGGCATCCCTATTTTTACCTTTTTAGAAAGCTCTATACTGTTTTCCAGAGTGGCTACACCAGTTTGCATTCCCATCAACGGTGTAAGGGGGTTCCCCTTTCTCCACATCCTCATCAACATCTGTTGTCTCCTGTGTTGTTAATTTTAGCCATTCTGACTGGTGTGCGGTGGTATCTCATCGTGGTTTTGATTTGTATTTTCCTGATGGTGAGTGATGTTGAGCATCTTTTCATGTGTCTGTTAGTCATCTGTATGTCTTCTTTGGAAAATGTCCATTCATGTCTTTTGCCCATTCTTAACTGGAGTATTTGTTTTTTAGGTGTTGAGTTTGATAAATCCTTTATGCATTTTGAATAGTAACCATTTTTCAGATATGTCACTTGCAGATATCTTCTCCCATTCCATAGGTTGACTTTTAGTTTTGTTGATTATTTCCTTTGCTGTACAGAAGCTTTTTATCTTATTGAAGTCCCAATAATCCATCTTTGCTTTTGTTTCCCTTGCCTCTGGAGACATGTCCAGCAGGAAGTTGCTGCAGCCGAGTCAAAGACGTTGCTACCTATGTTCTCCTCTAGGTTTTTGATGGTTTCCTGTCTCACATTTAGGTCTTTCATCCATTTTGAATTTATTTTTGTGTGTAGTGTAAAAAAGTGGTCCAATTTCATTCTTTTGCATGTAGCTGTCCAATTTGTGGAAAAGACTGTCTTTTTTTCCATTGGATATTCTTCCCTGCTTTGTTGAAGATGAGAGGACCATTTAGTCGTGGGTCCATTTCTGGGTTCTCTGTTCTGTTCCATTGATCTATGTCTCTGTTTCTGTGACAGGACCATACTGTCTTGATGATTTCGGCTTTGTAATATAACTTGAAGTCTGGAATTGTGATGCCTGCAGCTTTGCTTTTTTCCCCAATGTTGCTTTGGCTATTCTGGATCTTTTGTGGTTCCATACAAATTTCAGGATTGTTTGTACTAGCTCTGTGAAAAATGCTGGTGGTATTTTGGCAAAGATTGCATTAAATGTGGAGATTACTTTGGGTAGTATAGACATTTTATCAGTATTTGTTCTTCTAATCCATGAGAATGGAATTTTTTTTTCCATTTCTTTGGGTCCTCTTCAGTTTCTTTCATAAGTCTTCTATAGTTTTCAGAGTACAGATCTTTTACCTCTTTGATTATGTTTATTCCTACATATCTTATGGTCTAGGTACAATTGTAAATGGGATGGATTTCTTGATTTCTTTTTCTGATGCTTCATTACTGGTGTATAGAAATGCAACAGATTTCTGTACATTGATTTTGTATCCTGCAACTTTGCCGAATTCATGTGTCAGATGTAGCAGTTTTTGGTGGAGTCTTTTGGGTTTTCTACATAGAGTATCCTGTCTTCGAGAATAGTGAAGGTTCGACTTCTTCCTTGCCAATTTGGATGCCTTTAATTGTTTTTGTTTCTGATTGCTGAGACTAGGACTTCCAGTACTATGTTAAATAACAGTGGTGGACATTCCTGTATTGTTCCTGACCTTAGAGTAAAAGCTCTCACTTTTTTCTCCATTGAGGATGATTTTGGATGTGGACCTTTAAATGACCTTTAAAGGACTTTTTAAAATAGGGAATGGCATAATTAGATGACTTCCATTAATACTTGCCCAATCTAAACCACCAATGTTATTCTCATTACTGCTCTCCCTGATTTCATTTTTTTTTAAATTTTTTTTATTTTTTTTAAAAGATTTTATTTATTTATTTGACAGACAGAGATCACAAGTAGGCAGAGAGGCAGCCAGAGAGGCAGGCAGAGAGAGAGGGGGGGGGTAGCAGGCTCCCCGCTGAGCAGAGAGCCCGATGCGGGACTCGATCCCAGGACCCTGAGATCATGACCCGAGCCGAAAGCAGAGGCTTTAACCCACTGAGCCACCCAGGCACCCCTCCCTGATTTCATTTTTTCCTCTCAGCTGAAATCACTCTTAGGCTTGAAATCTTGCAGGGCCTCCCATTGTGCTTAATGCAACAACTTTCTGGTTATTCATAGTTACACAGAGATGATTTTTGCTCTTATCTACTTCTCTAGTATTTTAGCTGTTTTCCAACCCACTAAGGTCCAGCCATGGAGTGGAGAAGTGTAGAGACGGAAGACCGATATATCGTAAGACTGTTGGAGTACTTTAGGTGGAAGATACATGGGGCTGAACTGGAGTCATGTTAGTAATGATGAGATCGAAAGGATGTAACTTGAAAAATACAACCTGTAGGAGATGTATTGGAAAGAAAGATGAAAAAGACATGAAAGATGACTTCCATGATATGAAAGAAGTTTAAACTAGGTTGCCAGAAAAAAATGATGGTTTCATTGATAAAATTAGGAAAGTAGTACAAATAGTTAGTTTGGAATTAAGTACCATATACTTATTGGGATGTCTGATTTGCTTGCAATGTTTTCTATAATTTGTCTGTGTCACTGCCATACTCTCTGCCATAAAAGTTTTTACAAAGGCAGAATCTTGAGTCAAATTTACTACTTGACCCTAACCCCATGGCCATTTTTTATTGGGTTAGAAATTAGCTTCCAGATTTGAAGACTGGGACGATGAGTGTCAATATCTTTGTTTCTGGGACCATTATATTGTGAATTTGGAGCTCAAAGATTCCTTTAATCCACTATACTTTGTGAACTAACAACATAGCTGAAAAGTTATTCCCTATAAAGAGGAATCAAAGAGGTGAGAAACAGATGCCAGGAGAGAAAGGGATCATACTCTCCTCTCTCATACTTCTTGAGATGTGGCTACATTGTTACCTCTGAATTCCTTTAATAAAGTCCTCCTTTGTACTAAAGCTAGCTGAAGCTTGTTTGTGCACTTATAAAAAAATGTACTGCCTAATGCAGTTGATTTTGGAGTTGTCAAATCTGAGCATCTGGTAGGATTCCTAGATTGGAGTATCTAGCACCTCCATAAAACCACAGGCCTTAGAGTCAGAAGAGAATTCTGTCTTGGGTGTAGAAATTTAAAAGTCTTTCAGATTCAGATTGCATTACTTTTTTCAGGCACTTCCTGTTATCGCCTTAGTGTTGCGCCAGTCATTTTTATACTTACCCATACAACAATGCAGTGATATTCTGATTCTCTCAGGGGAGCAAGGTGTGTGGGGCTGGGACTGAGGGTTGGATCTCAAGGTGTTGGTCAGGACTCACTGAAGTAATAAAAATTGAAGGTAACTAGCTCAACCCACTGAAGATCAATGTACAGATTCATGAACCTGAAAAATACAAAAACAAAGGTGAAGTTTGAGGAGAAGGTGAGGGATAACATATCCAAAATAACATTGAATTTACTTGTCATGTCTGCTTAGGTTCCTCTTGACTGGACAGATCTGATTTCCCTTTTACCTCCAAAATTATTTAGGAAAATATCTATAATTTCTACTGGCTGGGGCACTTTGGTTTTTATTCTTCCTATGGTATATACAATCTGACCCACGTAATTTAGTTTTTGAAATTTGTTGTAATATTCTTAGTGTCCTATGATAAATGGTCAATATGGTAAAAGTATTATGTATGCTATAAAAGTATTATGAATGTGAGTCAGTGAGATTTATTTTATAAAAGGACTTTTGATACAGATTTTATATATACATATAAATTTAACTTTGTTACACTTTTTAAATCATAGTTCTATTATTTATTTTTAATTTGAATGTAATTGTTATACAATGTTACATTAGTTTCAGGTGTACACATAGTGATTTGACAAGCTTATATATTGTGCTGTGCTCATCACAAGTGTAGCTATAACCTTTCACTGTACAACACTATTACAATATCACTGACTGTATAGGTATTAGATATCCCCTAATTATATTTATATTTATCAAATATTTTTATTCATTCTTATACATTTAATGTATAAGTACTGATATACTAATACTGGCCTATTACAGTCTTCCCAAACACTTGTGTTTCTGTAAGTTTTTCTTTGCATTTCTGATAATGTTTTATACATGCATTTATACATGCATTTTATTTTATTCATTTTATAAACATTCATGATCATTATTTTTTGTTATGAAATGTACCTTGTTTTCTACTCTAAGGTCCAATTTGTTTCCTTGCCTTTATTTCTACCCTGACAGTAATATTGCCATCCCTGCTTTCCTTTTACTCTACAAAGTGAATTCTACAGTGCCTTGAACATAATTGATGCTCAAATATTTGGAGAGTGAATGAATGAATATATGCATTTTTATGCCTATTTATAAGAATATGAAAAGTAGAGGGTGAATGTAGAAACTACATAAGCAATTTTCTATGGAAGAGCCAGCTGTTTCCACATATATAGAATAAATGTTTTTTTTTTCCCTATCCTCTAAAGCCTCACTTTTTCATATAACTAACTCTACTTACTTCTGGGTTGAAGAAGCTGTGAATATCTGTATACCCACCCAGACATGTTCAGTAGCCACCATGATGTGAAAGAAATAGAGGGACAATAATGTTTAATTATAACTCTGTTTCTCAACACTTAAAATGTCACTATTCCCTGTCAATGTTTCATCTACTTGGCATTTTTGCTTCTTCACTGTTTTTTAAAAGTAATTCATCTCACAAATAAAAATGTGTATTATTTATAACACTGAAGATGGCATATGAGTTTTGTAACTGCAAGATTTTGTTTTCATCTTTATAAGACTTATACATATGCATAAGTGCATAATATCTATACTTACAAATATTGTAAGTGTATGAGATTTATTCTATTCAAAAGGAAACAGGAGAAAGGGTTTAATATTCCAAAGTTTATTTTTTTTTCTTGTGGAATTATTTCATTTTCAGAAATACATTAGGACAAAACTGTGCTAAAATATTATTGTAGGAGAAATTGTAAGAATGAATCAAGAACACAAATATGAACTATTCACAGACAGAATATAAAAGTGATTGCCCTCCAGCATTAAAAGAAAGTATAAAGATGGTTTGAAGATTCATTGAACATATCTACACAGGCACAGTGCATGATGAATTTGAAATAGTAGACAGTGGAGGCCAAGTCATTTCCACTCATAGAATGAATGATACAGAGTATCTCTCTGTGTATGATATTCAGAAATAAGCTAATTGGAGAGACTACAAAATATATTCTGAAAGTTAAACAAGTTTCTATTTTTAGTTAGGCCAAATGACCTCTTTATTTATTTTTTAAGGCTTATTTATTCATTTTTTTTGTAATCTCTACACCCAATTGAGGCTTGAACTCACAAACTTGAGTCACTTGTTCTTCTGACTGAACTACCCAGGAACCCCTACATTACCATTTAAAATGAGGGTTTTCTTTAAAGAATATTTTAATCTTTGGATTTAACAGATAGTTATTGGATTAAGCCTTTATGCTGGGAATAAAGTGGTGAACAAAACAAAAACATTATGCTTATCAAGCAAACTCTTGGCTTATTCCATTTAATAATATACCTCTCCATTTTTTAAAGCATAGTTAGACTCTGCTTTAGGTTTAATCTTTAAATCATTAAGGAAAGTTAAGGAAACAAAGTAAAGGAAGTAATATTAATTGGCCAAATACTTTACAGGACTTTATATATATTTTTTATACCTTATTAAAAATGAAGGAATTTCCAGGCTTATAGGATGTGGGCCCATTTTATGTTTAAGGAGAATAATGTTTAAAGAAATGTTTAAAGAATGAAAGTCATTCATTCAGTGTGTTCAAGAAATATTTATAGAGCCTTTACATTGTACTGGACAGAGTTCTAAGCACTGGAGATTCGGGTTACACAGCTAATAAGTAAGCATCAAGACCAGGATTCAAATTCTTGTGTTACTCCTAAAACTTGTGCTTTTCTCAGGATGCCTTTTAGAACGCTTGTTGAATGAATTGTCTTCGTAATTAGCTACTTCGTATAGGTAGACAGAGGTACCAGAGACTTGAGAGGACAGGTGCAGTGTCCACACTTAGAGTAAGTTACCCAAACCGCTTTTTAAAAATTCTGGTTGACATATCATATCATGTAGAACTGTCTTTTCAGAATTCTACATTCATATTTTATATGTGACTTTCTGTAAATGTCTTTATGTTGAAAGGCATATTTGGAATCCTTGCATTTTATGTAAAATTATTTTCTGGGTAACATTTTTTATTCTTGACCACTCTTGTCTTACAAAATAATCTGATGATAAATTCTTCTCAGAATTATAGAGCTATAACTTTCCTCCAATAGGATTTGAGATACAGTTTTCTTCCTTTTTTTAAATATATACTTTGTAATATGGTTTTATTCTTGGTGTACCTATTTTGCCTATGAGTATTCCAGGGACTTGCAAAAATATATATTTATAACTCAGGCTCTCTACCTGAGTATCTCACTCTCTATGGTCATACCTAACACACCTTGATAATCTCACAGACATGTAAAATTAAACCCAGTAAATGTAGTAATCCATCATCTTTTACCCCAAATCTCCTTCTCTTCTGCTGCCTATGTTGAGAATGACAACAGTCATCTCAAGTTAACATCATGCCGAAGTCAGACAGTAAGTACTAACCACTGTTTCTTTCTTTTCACACACCCAGTTAGTGACAGTCTCATTTATTCTACTTCCTTTAGACTTCTTGGATGCCTCCACTCTTCTCTTCCTTCTCTTTGCTACTGCCTTAGTGAATTACCATTTCTGTGTAGCTGTACTTTTCCCACTGGCACTCAGCCTCCTCCTTGATAAATCTTAGTCCTGAGTCCCAGGACGATTGTGGTCCTGTGTCCACTGAATAGGATTCTAATTAATACTCATTGTGATTGATGTTATACTGGTTTTGCATGTTTAAGATCCACTCCTAGGCTAGAAATTCTTTGAGGATAGGTGGATGTCATAGCTTTGCCATCATTGCATAGTGCCTACTATGTAGGAGATACAGTAATAGTTGGGAGATGTAAAAGAATGAATGAAGAGTCTATCTTGAAACTTTTTGGAAGGACCTTGGATAAAAATAAATAAAACTGGAAGAAAAAAAAGTAAATACCTGGTCATTCAAATTATAGTTTCTCCATACCTGAAAAATCTGTTGTTGCCATTTAATTCAGACCACGTTGAAGTTTTGCTTACTGTTGGCTGCAAGTGGGTTTTACAAATAAATATTCACAAAAAATAAGGCTAGAGAAAAGGAAAAGGAAAATATTGAGTTGGCTTATTTTTCAGTTCTATTCTTGTCCACAGTAAAGACTGCAGCTACATAAAGTTAACTTAATAGGCTTATTGAAATTGGTAATAGCTAAAACTTAATGTAACACTATTTTGTGGCAGACAGTGTTCTAAGCGTGTTGTATATATAAAATTTTTATGCTCACAAATAAAGCTGGTAATTATTTATCATTTATTATTATTATTACTTCCAGTTTACAATGAGTAAACTGAACTATAGAGGGGCTAGTGTTTTTTCTAAAGTCAAACAGCTGAGACAGGATGGATTCAAACTTAATCCTGTTTCATTATTCACAATATATCTGTTGATTTTATCCTGTGTTCCTGTTTTCTTGGCACTGGAGATGCAATGATGAACAAGACAAAGTCCCTGCTCTATATGACTTACATTTTATATATGGGGGGGGGTGGAGAATGTCAGATAATGATATGTTCTATGATGAACGATAAGCAATGTAAGGGGAAAGGGAGTACCTGGATTGTGGGAGAGTGGTGTTTACTATCATACAGAGAGTAATCAAAGAAGGTCTGTTTTGTAGGGTAACATTTAAGCAGAGACATGAAGGAAACCATGAGACATGAAGCCAACCATTTACATTGACATCTTGGCAAAAATAGTCCAGGGACGTGGAATGACAAGTGCAGCCTCCCTTAGATAGGAGCATAATCTGTATACTTAAAGAACAATAAAGAGGCCAGCGTGGCTAGAGCTCGTGAGTAAGAGAAAGAAGAGTGGTAGGAAGTAAAGCCAGAGAGACAGATATAGAGAAAGAGCCATATCCTATGAGAAATTTCTAGACAATTGAAGCACTTTTGTTTTTATCCCTTAAAATGAAAGCTGTTGTACCCATTTGAGAAGACGCATCTTGAAAGATGATCTCACTTTTGTGTTAACATAATCAGCTCAGCTGCTGTGTTGAGAGTAGACAATAGGGGCAAGAGAAAAAGCAGAAAGACTATTTAGGAGGCTGTTACGATTATCCAGATTAGACATGATGGTGGCTTCGGACCTGCTGGTAGTGGTAGAAGTAGTGGTGGATGGTCATTCAAGAGGTTTGAGCTATGGATACATTTTCAAGGTAGGAACAGTAGAATTTGCTGCAGGATTATGTCTTCATCATTATATTATACTGTATTTGGTGAATACTTTGTGATCGTCTGTATACAGAGCAAGAACAAAAGGCTGGGGTTTGACCAGTTATGTCAATTATCTTGTGAGAAAGAAAGATGGATTATAGTATCATCTCTTCAAGAGTGAGCATAGTTGCAAAGACTGGTGTGAGGTTCTAGAATGGCATAAGTCTACCAAAACTGTATGAGAGAATGAAAGAAAGGATCTGAAGAGAGCAGCAAACACGTCGTCAACTGGTACATCCTGAAATATTAAAAAAAAAAAAATGGAAAAGAAAAAGTCACTGTTAGTAATTTTATTGACCATAATTGTTCAGTTTGGTCCCATAATATTATAAAACATTAAAAGTTTTAACAGCATTGCTCATGACAATATTTTTTGACCTATAAATTGAGTTTGACATTGTCTTTTTCTCGGGTTGAATGTGAAGAAGTTTTCTGTCTTAAAAACATCAGAAACATTGCATAGTAGACTAGCTGAAGAACCTCTAGAAAGTTTCATTTATGTGAACATAAATTGTAATGTTTTACAGTGCTTGGACTGCGATGAAGTTTAAGGTACCACAGTTAAGCAGAGAAACCTGGGTAAGCGATTAATAGTTTAGTACCTCATTTCCTGTGGGAATGTGGCTTCCATTTGAAGAGGAGAATATTATAGTCTTATTTAGTATAAAATTCATATATTGTGGAAGAGTATGTTAGAAGTCCCAGTTGGGTTTTACCTGAATTTATTATCTTACAAAGTCAAATACAGATGCATCTTTCATAAAAGGAATAAGCTTATTCTAAAGAGTAATATCTGAGAGTCTTCGATCAACTTATTACATTTTGATGACCATTTCAGACGATGAACAGTAGATATAGAGTAACCAGAAGAATACAAATGAACTTAAAAAGTTACTGAGGAACAGCAACAGAATTCAAAACTCAAAGCTGTTAACAAACAAATTTTTGCCCAACTGGGTTACAAAAGGAATAATTACTCTAAGATACATTAAAGCTGTTTGCACTTAAACAGGCCATTAAAAAATTCTGCTTTGGGCCATTTGTTTTATGTTCAGTGACCTAACATTTTAAAATAGATTTGGTTTCTGAGGTTAAAAAAAAGAATTCTAAGAGAATTCTTCATAATATCATTTTCCTTATAAAGTATTTCCTTGACTGGGAATGAAGGATAAAGCCAGAGCATAATAGGAACTGGAGAAAGTTGTGTGAGTCTCAGAGGTACCTACTAACTTCTTAATTCAACCCTTATTTAGAGAGTACATGATGAACGGCTCTTGTGTTATATGATTGCTCAGTCATAAAACAGGTTTCCAACAGGAGAAGGAAAGTAAATGTGTGTATGTTGAGAAAGGAGGATAAATAGGGAAGAAATGGATAGGGTCATTAGGACCTGAGATGTGAAAACAGCTGGTAACTTGACATGGAGAAAAAGGACAAAGCTTAAAATACAGAATTGTACATTGATGGGTTTAATGATGGGTTTTCCTAATAAGAATCAAGTTAACAAATTCTAAATTATTATTTATAAGAAGTCTGAAATAATACATTCCAGAAAGATTTACATCTGTAATAGGTTACCAAAAAAGCCTCAGATTTCCCCAACATGAAGACATGAATGCGTGTCTTCTTACAATGTGACTTGGCAGCTTCTGCCTTAAAAAGTCTCTTTCTCTACTTTCTTGAATCAGGGAAGGAATTATAAATTAATTTGACCAACAGAATGTGGCAGAAGTAGTCTTAGCTCGGAAAATAGTGAAGTACACCAGTTGAAGAATATAAACAAGTTCTAAAAGAATTTGACTGCATTCTTGAGTGATAGATCCTAGTAAGTTATTAGAGGTAAGTTGCTTTTGAAGCCAACATCATGAAATTATCTAAGAAGTTGTAATCACATAAAGTATCCTTTGACGACTCTATTAAAAACAAAATCCTGTGCTAAACAGACCCCTTCATTGACCTGATTTTTCTGAGTGTTTTATTATATTTTAGCATATTGAAACAAATATTTGCTTTATTTTTAATAGCTGAAGAACAAAAATCCCTATGAACAGCTAAGGATTTTACACTTTCCAGTTTTCAAACTCTTAAATACCAAAAGAACCCTTCAGATTTTAGTTTTCTTCTTCCTAATTTAAAATGAGGTCATACATCCTTTAAAGAAAGAACCAGATTCATACTGGTGAATATCTTAGTGGTTAGAGCTGCACAGGTAAGTTTGTGTAATGGCGTTTTAAAAGACATTCCCAGGCAATTAGCTGAACACATGAAGAAAGAAATTAAAGAGTGGGTGGAAGAAGAGCTGCCTATTTTTGACAATAAAACAATAGGAGATGGTTTTCAGTTTGGTACAAGAAACAAGCGGGTGAATATCTGTATAAGATTAATGTCTCTCTCTCTTTCTTTTTAAATAGTAAGAGATGGTACAAAATCTGTGCGAATCTGTTAGAGAGCAGTGAAGTTTCCTTTTGTTTGATCTGCAATTGTTGTTGTATGCCATTAGGTAAATTTTGATGCACTTTCAATAAAAAGAACTATTAATGAATTAATGTTTGTAAGTCTCTTTGAGCTCATCAGATGAAAGGTGTTATATAAGTGTAAAGTAGTAGTATTGTGGTGGTTTCCATGGCAACAGTAACTTCCCCACCTGACAGGAACTCACAAGGTAAGGTGGGTGAGCTAAAGTTGCTGTGATAACTTTTTGCACTTTCTAATTTAAAGCACTTCAAGCTGGTACTTTAATATTGCATACATATTTTATTTTCATTAACATAAATTCTATTTTTTTCATGTAGCCTTTTCTAAACTGTTGTTATAGGTGCACTTCATAGTATTCTCATTATCAAGGGAAAAGACAGTTCCTTTTTTTTTTCTTTTTAAAGATTTTATTTATCTATCTGACAGACAGAGACCACAAGTAGACAGAGAGGCAGGCAGAGAGAGAGAAGAAGGGAAGCAGGCTCCCCGCTGAGCAGAGAGCCCTGCTCGGGCCTGGATCCCAGGACCCTGAGATCCGGGCCGAGCTGAAGGCAGAGGCTTCAACCCACGAAGCCACCCAGGCGCCCCAAGACAGTTCTTTAAACTGCCTGGATCTGGCACCTTCCAGTTGGATGGGGGTCGGTAGCGGTGGCATGGGAGGTGAAAGAATTCACCCAAGGCAGAACAAAAGAGGTAGAAGTTTATTGAACGCACTGCAAGGGGGCAGCAGGCACCGCAGTAAAGGACAGACTGTCTGCCAGGAGGCAGTGGTGAGTGCCTACAGTTACAGGGTAGAGGGAGGAGTATGGAACATACAGAATTTTCCCTTTTTTTGTCATTTTAGGAACTGTGCCTGGTGGTGAGGAGCCAGTTTTTTAGTGAGGGCCTAAGGCTACTTAGAGGTGGGTCCTCTAATGAGCCTGCCTGTTTGCGTTCAGCTCACTAGGCACCGTGGGCCCTTTTGCCTTGCTCCTGTTTCTGTTGCTCAAGCCTGGTGCCTAAAAGCAGCCCCTACTCTCTGGATATTATTACTTTCAAAATATCATTCCTCTTCCTTAGTCCTCTGTTCTTGGACTCAGGAAGTTCTTGGGTTCAATCTCATCTCAGCTACAGTGTGATCTAAAGCAAGTTATTTGTCTCTTCTTACTCTGTTTTGTCATCTGTAAAATGGAAATGCAATAAAAAGTATCTCAAAAGGTGGTTGTGAGGACTGAATGCAATCATGTATGTGAGGTGTTTGGTACACTGTTGGGTACATAATAAATACACAATAAGAACTAAGTACTCTATGTTGTGTTACCTTCTACCCTTATAATAAATGTACATGGGGTCTCTTTATCCGTTAGAATTTATTGTTATTATGGAAATATTCCATATCTACAGTGTACCACATGGTAGCCACTTGAGCACTGGAAATGTGGCTGATACCATTAAATTGTAATGGGTGGGAGAGTTTGCCTAGTGTGAATGGAGGTCTCAGCTAATTGGATTCCCAGGAAAAGATTTAAATGAGAATCCACATGCAAATAAAGGTGGCCACAAGGAAAGTAGCAGGCACAAAGCAGTTTATTGAAGTGAAAAGTAAGCTCTCCAGGTGGGAGAGCAGGCAGGTTCCAGGATGTGGAACTGGCCTATGCTTTGTTTGGATTGGATATTGTTTGGTCTTTGCAGGCTGGAAGAAGTTGTATACAGTGGAGTGGTCTCTAAGGCTGCTTCCAGTCATCTGGGGGACTCCTCCCATGGAAAGTTTTTGACCCTACAAGGTTTGTACTGGAATCCTCCCAGCTCTCTTTCTCCATGGCGGGGGGGGGGGGGGGGGGGTTTGAGGAGGAGTGGAGGGGGAGAAGGGGGAGGAGGACTGAAACCACCATGCAAATACATTATAATGAGCCTAGGGGTCACCTTGGGGCAGAGGTGGAAGAGGCAGGTGAGCCTATGCTTTGCACCTGTGGCTATTAATCTGTTCGTCTCAAGGTCTTGGAAGCTTCAAGGTCAGGATGTTGTGCCCCTGAGGTTCTAATGTGTAAGCTATTTATCACAGCCTTGCCTCCAGCTTCTATCTCTATCGTTGCCCTTAGAGGACTTGGGACTCTGCCTCAGGGAGTTTTTCCTGCTGCTCACGTCTAGCTTCCAACTAAAAAAATGACTAAATTTTAAATTTTATTTAATTTTAATAGATTGAAATAGTCACATGTGGGTAGAGACTACCAATATTGAACAATGCCAATCTAGTGTAAACATTTATTTATTTATTTATTTATTTTCCCCTGAGAAATGATCTTAATAGCATGGCAGTTGGAATCCTAGGGTTTCAATCTCTGGCATTTCCCCCTTGCTGACCATGCATACTAATAGCAACTAAAATTTTTACCTTTTTTTCTCCTTTAATTCTCTCATTTCTTTCTACCTTAGTTCTTTTTCTACTCAGGGATTTCTTGTCAGCTTCCAAAATACTTTCTTTCTAATGTAGTCGTCTGCTCATTTTTCTATTACCAGCTAATTCCCCATACCCTTAGCCAGCCTTTCTCCTTTTAGCTCAGTCTCACAGGGGAGGAGGGCTTTTTTTTTCTTTTGATAAACAAAACTTTCTATTTATTCTTTTGACCTCATTTCCTCCTAGCTCCTTTGAAACCTAGCTTCACTGTCATTCCTCCTTCCCTCATTCTTTTCCTCAACACCAAACTCTCATTCAGTTGCAAATAAAAGCTATTGCTCACTCTCATTTCTTTCAATATCAAAGATCCAAATGAGTCATCTATGCTTATTCCAAAACTTCCTCATCTTCCATTTTTCTCCAAGTGTCTTGTTATCTAGTCAATCATATACACTCCCTTTTTGTAGCTGATCAAAGACTTTCTGACTTCACTTTCTTAATCATTATTTTCCTTGACTTTAAAATACCTGGCACAATTACTCAGTCTAATCTTGAAATTTACTCTTCCTTTGGTGGCCTCATACTGTACTGTCCTGTTTTTTTTTTTTTTAAAGATTTATTATTTATTAGAGAGAGGGAGCACATGCAAGTGGGGAGAGGGGCAGAGAAAGAGGAAGAGAGGAGGAGAGAAGCAGAATCCTTGCTGAGTGGGGAGCCCTATGTGGGGCTCAGTCCCAAAAGCCTGAGATTATGACCTGAGTGGAAATCAAGAGTTGGACGCATAATTGACTGAGCCACCCAGGTGCACATATATATACACAATTTTTTTTTTTAAAGATTTACTTACTTATTTTCGGGGGGAGGGGCAGAGGGAGAGAGAGAGAGAAAGACTCTCAAGCATGCTCCCCTCTGAATGCAGAGTCCAATACGAGGCTCTATCCCAAGACCCTGAGATCATGACCTGAACTGAAATCGAGTGTGATGCTTAACCGACTGGGCCACCCAGATGCTCCCTATGTTATCTCCTGATTCTTTTGTAACTTTAGTGATTCCTTTAAGACATAAGCTTCTGTTTTCTTCTTTTAGCACTGTCCTCTGTACTTATTGCCGGCCCCTAGTAAACTCTCTGATAGGCTTCTACCTGCACTAGAGTCTGCATTTCCCACACCTCCACACCCATTTCTGTCTTTTTTAAAGGTGTCCTTCCAATGTCAGCTCACCATCATATGACTGTTTTGTACAAAAATCTTTTATATTTACCTATTTAAAATCTATAGCTTGAACGTCCTTGTGACCCTTCCAAGAAGACTGTGAGGTCAAAATTATTTTCATACTAATATTAAGATCTTATTTGTCTTTTTCACTCTTCACTCTTACTCTCTCATGAATATACAATAGAGTTGTCCAGAGGCCAAGTGACATTTGATGATGGCATTGCCCTGACAACTAATGGTATATGTACTTGTCTATTCTTGTGATTTAAAATATTCTGTTTAATAGCTAACAAAGTTAGTATAGAAAGATCATCCCCTCAAACAAAAGTGGGTTGTTTTTTTTTATCTTGTTTTACAGGGAAAGTTTCTTAATATTTTTTAAAAGGGTAAAGGTGACCTGGGAATAAAAACGTTTGAGAACTTCTATTGTAACCTCATGTGACTTTCCCATTGTTGTTTTTTCACAAGATCATGACCATATTTTCTTTCCTACCCCTATTTTAAGTATCATCCACGTTTGAATGTTAGGATAAGGTGCTAAGTCCTTCATCAAGCCTTTCCTCATCTCTACTTTCATCCAAACAAATATATAATCTCTCTTGTGTGTGAACACTACCTGTGGTACTTTATTTGTATCTTTTTTTTTAAATGATGTTTATAGTATTATAGGGGATTACTAGACTTGCTTAATTTCTTGACATAGGGAACATATAATTTTTAAACTTTGTATTTCTACTGAGCTTTACATATTTTAGGCACTCAGTAATTATTTAATGAGTAAATTTTTCAATAATTCAGCTCCCAGTCTACTCAACAAGCATTTATTTAGGGCCATCTCAGGGCCAGATGTTTGAAAAATGCTCAAGGAGCTTAATATCTCATAGTAGATGATAAAATGTAAACAGATTAGTATCTTAATCATATTACAACATGCTATAAAATGTTTGAGTAGGGTTCATCAGAAGAAAAAAATGAGCAAGTAGGCAAATCTTTCTGTGGAAATGGGTGTCAGAAAATGCTTTAGAGGAGAAGTTATACTTAAATGAAAATTTTGCTTGACCCAAATCATATAAGCCAGCAAACTTCCTAGAGTACATACCTGGCATACTTGGCTAAGACTGAAAAAATTATCTTTCAACACTTAAAAATATCAGCTTCCTGCATCCTAAGGAGAGTAGCCTTTGCTCTCTTCTTGATAATCTTTCCTACAAAAAGCTTATGAAGAAGTTTTTGGAAATCTTACCATATTTCCAAGAACATCTTCAATCATTTTGTTACTGTTCTACATTAAGTTATAAGTATCACTCCTACAAGAATTTTAGAGGTTTACTTCTACATGAGCATGTAAATTATTTAATAAGTTAAAATTATAGAGGTGCCTGAGTGACTCAGTCAGTTAAGCCTCTGCCTTTGGCTCAGGGCAAGCCCGGTGTCGGGCTCCCTGCTCATTGGGAAACTGCTTCTCCCTCTCCATCTGTCTCTTCCCTCTGCTCATGCTCTCTTTCTCTCAAATAAATAAAACAAAAATCATTTTAAAAAAGGACAATTCTTCAAAAATATAAAATATAAAATAAAAATGATAAAAAAATAAAATTGTAAAATATACATAGCATAAAATTTACCATTTTTTACCATTTTTAAGTATATAGTTCCTTGGCAGTAAGTGCATTTGCATTTTTTTGCAGGCTTTACTAAAACTTTGTCAACTTATAAAATTGAAACTGTGTAACCATTAAACAGTACCTCCTAATTACCCCTGTCCTAGCCCTGGTGACCACCATTCCACTTTCTGTCTCTATGAATTTGACCACTCTAGTTATCTTAGATAGGTGGAATGCATACAATATTTGTCCTTTTGTGACTGGCTTATTTTACTTGGCATTAATGTTTTCGGGGTTGATCTATTTTATAGCATGTGTCAGAATTCCTTTCCTTTTTAAGTTTAAATAATATTCGGTTGTATGCCTGTACCATATTGTGTTTATCCATTCATATTTTGATGGGCATGAACATGTAAATTGAAATTGTACTTTTAGTGTATGGAACTTACTATAATCAGATCAGCAAAACACTGTACTTAAGAAGGACATGAAGGTAACGTTGTTCTGTGGTTATTTGTATTTGTTCAGGAGGGAATCTACAAATACATAGCTTAATATTAGAATACATTTATTTAGCCAGAATCTTGGCAAATTAGAATTCAGATTAAAAGTTCAGATTGGGTGCAAAAATGCTCACGTTTTGAAAACTACTACTCCAGTTTGTATGCAAACTACATGTTAGACTTTTTTTCATCATCACAAACATAATGTCTGCCAGAACATAGTGTTTTAAGAAACAGAATAACAGGTGAGAAGAGCCAGAACCTTTTTATGAGGGCTGTGATGCTAGAGCTGTTGCCTCTGCTGTTCTTAAAGCTGTTGTTTCTTTCTTGTGTACTGTTAGTGCCGTTACTCATTCTGATGATTGGTGAAGTCTACACACCTCACAGGCTAAAATGAAGAAAATCAATTTCAGACTCCTGGAGTATCCACAGAGGACACACATCTTCTATGTTAGGAGGTCACTCATTTTTGGTACTGTGACTCTGAAATACTATTATTGCTTTTAAAGAAAAAATTGGAAAAATCATAAACAGGGCTAGTCAGGGACTATGTGCATGTGTATGTGTGTACCCCTGTGTGTGTGTGTGTGTGTGTGTGTGTGTGTGTGTGTGTGTATACACCAGCATGCACATTCATGAATGTGTGACTATTTTCTAGTATATATTTCTGGATTTCCACTGCTATAGATTAGTAGCCCTAAGTTATAGGAGACATGAAAAAGGCGAGGAAATAAAGTTTTGCTTTCATTGACTATTTTGTTGAGTACATCTTTTTAAAGAGTATGATCAACAGTTGAGAAGAAAATAATTCTCCCTTTGTTTTGGACCGCTCAGACCAATAATCAATTAAACATTTTATACAGACAACATTAACTCAATGTGTTTATGGCATTTATTGTTGTCCTTGAAATATAATTGACATGTAACTCTTTATCTGTATGTTTAACACTGGTCATAAAAGTTTGATTTCTCTGAGTCTAGCTGAACATTCCATAAAGATATTTTCTTTGTTTCATCTTGGGAAGTTATGTCATTTGCAACTGGATCTTCTAAGCAAATAAATAATGTACATACTTTGTGTACAAGTTTCTGACAAAAAGTTCTGTATGGTTTAGATCTTAGAGTATACCTAGGGATATAGCAGGAGAACAATTGCAATTAAATGTACATTTTTTTAGAGGATAGTCATGTTGTTGATATTTTGAATAGGGATAAAAAGGTAGAAAAATAATTATTTGGATGAAAGTAACTTTAAAAAAGAAAGCATTTTACATTTGCTATGGAAATTAAAGATGCTGAGTGAGAAAGTAAAAGTGATAAGGCTCTCCTTTGCCTTACTGATTGGTACACACTGTTCTTTAACTAAATAGTTTATATTTGACACACAAATTATACAGTCCTATTGTGCTTCTTTCAAAATTTACTTTAATAACATTAAATTGTGATGCTACTAATATGAATCTTTTAAATGAGTTAATGCAATTCTCTTTAATGTATTTTTTTAGAGCTCTTGGTCCTTCTCTTGTTTGTCACTATCTGTGAGATATGCACTTTAGCATTAATGTTCCCCCATACTGGTGTTAGAGATACATTTAAGGGTATCCATCAGAGATCACTTCATTTTATATCTACAGTCTTATGTTTTACATTAATGGTCTTTTATCCATCCATTTTTAAGATAGATATTTAGAGAACTTACTCTGTGGCAGGCAGTTTTCTTTTTCTTTTCTTTCTTTTTTTTTTTTTTTAAGATTTTATTTATTTATTTGACAGACAGAGATCACAAATAGGCAGAGAGGCAGGCAGAGAGACAGGGAAGCAGGCTCCCTGCTGAGCAGAGAGCCCAGTGCAAGGCTCAATCCCAGGACCCTGAGATCATGTTGTGAGCCTAAGGGAGAGGCTTTAACCCACTGAGCCACCCCACACCCCAGCAGGCAGTTTTCTTGACTTTCTTGTGTCTTTGTGAAAATAGCTTACTCACTTTCTCCCAGTAGTTCATGGTCAGAGAATAATGACTGCTCTGTGTTCATGCTTTAGAAAAGATAAAGACAGATGCAAGAGAACTCCCCAAAAAGGCAAAAAAAAAATTTTTTTTGATCAGTCTGTATACAAGGAAAGATTCAGTAAAATTTCAAATTGCTATTTATTTCTTTAGAAAGTAGACTAAATTTAATTGTATCCTTCCAAGTTTTCTTTATATAATACAGAAATTCCTAACTTACCTAGAATGCTTCATATTTCTATAATTTACTTAATGATAAATTAATTTTCTCATTCTATGATGTTACATGGACCCAAACAGATAATAATTGTAACACTTCTCTAACACTGTATAACATCTCTTTAAATACATTATATGAGAGCTAATAGATAAATTGGTCAAATGAGAAGAACTACTTGTTTATTGAAAAAAAAACATATTGTATCCAGATGTCTTGATAAATCTTTATTATTCAAAAATTTCTATGGAAATTTTGTCAGTGAAAAAAAAATTTTTTTAAGATTTTATTTATTTATTTGTCAGAGATCACAAGTAGGCAGAGAGGCAGGCAGAGAGAAAGGAAGGGATGCAGGCTCCCTGCTGAGCAGAGAGCCTGATGGGGGCTCCATCCTAGGACCCTGGGATCATGACCTGAGCCGAAGGCAGAGGCTTTAACCCACTGAGCCACCCAGGCGCCTCTTGTCAGTGAAAATAAATAGTGAAGTTGCTAAAATTAGTGTCTGATGTGGTAGATAACAGCCACATTAAGAAAGCCTTAAGAGTTTTAACTAGTTCTCTCCCCTTTCGTATAGGCTTCTAAACTAGATACTTAAGCGCTTAGACGTTAGAACTCACTAAACGAATAATGAACTTAATCAGGAAGGTTATTTGTAAGAAGGACTCTTACTGGGTAGTAAGAATTTAGCAGGGCCAAATCATTGCAAAACATTTTCACTAGCTAAATGAGTATATTGGCAAGTATTTTTTCTTGTCTTTGATAATGCTTCTGTGGGTCTTCCAGTTGGTATCCCTAAAATGGCTTTCTAAAATATTTGACTTGATAGGCCATGAAAAGTACTTTAAGAGAATTCAGAAACAGTGTAAGAATGGGGCTTTGAATTTCCTACTGAAATGTCAGTGATAAATCTTTAAGTCTTGGGAGTACCTAGTGAGCATCTTGTCAGTTTGGTTTGGCTTTTGGGCAGATCCTAGCAGTGCTTGAAGACTGTAAATCCTCAGTGAATTTTAGACTATATATATAGTTTTGTGGCTAAAAACCATTAGAAAACCTCCCTGATTATACTTGGAATCCAGTTTCCTACAGATTTTCATCTAAATGAAAATATACATAAAAAGGTGCAGACCTATCAAGTTGCTGCTGTTAATTTTTCAAGTTGTGTTTATTTGAATATTTGAAAAGATAGTATTTTGTAAAATTTCTCACAATATAACCATATAATCAGAATCTCTATTTCAGTTCTAAAACTAATGATGCTGTTGTGAATTTTCCCACCTGTTGACCTTGATAATCTGTTTTATTTCATACTGTATGTTCCTAAAGTATCCACTAATTTTTTCCTTTAAAAAAAAGAAGAGTTATTGGCAAAATACATGTTTTAATTGGAATTAAAAAAAAAAACAGACTATTTCTTAGTGATTTTAATGCACTGAGGCCTTTATATAAATCTCATCCTACACTTACGAGAGCATTCTCCCAGGATATAGAATAAAATAAATACCTAGAATCAAATAATGATTAAGAATTATTTTGGGGTGGGGCGCCTGGGCTCAGTGGGTTAAGCCTCTGCCTTCCTCTCGGGTCATGATCTCAGAGTCCGGGGATCGAGTCCCTCATCAGGCTCTCTGCTTAGTGGAGAGCCTACTTCCCCATCTCTCTGCCTGCCTCTCTGCCTACTTGTGATTTCTCTCTCTGTGTGTCAAATAAATAAATAAAATCTTAAAAAAAAAATTATTTTGGGGCACCTGCCTGGCTCAGTCAGTAGAGTATGTGACTCTTGGTCTCAGGGTTGTAAATTCAAGCTCCATGTTGGATATAAAGATTACTTAAAAATAAAATCTTTAAAAAATATTGTCAACAATAAATAAACAATGTAAGAGATAGCTAGCTAATAAAGAATGACTATTTCTCTTGATGAAAGAAGAAAAGAGAGGGTAATGTTTTTATTTTAATATTTCTGGCCTGAAATTTGAATAATCTGTATTCCATTCATTTATTGAATTAAAGATGAGATAATGTAAGAAAATTCAGTCTGTCAAAACATTTTGTTTCATAAATCACATAGCTGTGTTGTTTTATTGTAATAAATGTATGGAATAGCTTCTGTAACTAGGTGAAATATATAAAATATATTTGTAAAATAAGCAGAATTGGAAGGGAGAGTCAGTGCTAGGAAATGGGAATACTTACTCCCTGCTTTTTTGAACCCATGTTCTTTACTTTGCTGAAGTTAAATGGACTTCAGACCTGACCTAGTACATTTCAGTAGAAGTGATTTTTTTTAAATCATTGCTTAGTCAGTTCTCCTTGCATTTTATTCAAGAGTTTATATTTCCTGGGGAAAAATTTTTTTTCAATCTTGAGTTATGTGGGTAGATTAGGTTAGATGATGGAGGTAGATCAGTGTTGGTGGAACTTCAACTGAATAGTCAATTAGAGAAGATTGAAATATTGGATTAAAAGCTGTGGATAGGAAGGAAGCCAGAGCTTCATAAATTTAAGTGGTTTTAATATTCATTTCACATTTATGAAACACATACTATATCCTGGATGACAATATGCTGGTGTTACCCTTGTTTTTCTGACAAAACATCAATATGTAGAGATATTCTCCATTTTATTATGGTAGAAGCCAAAAGAACTGGTATCAGGTTGGGACTATAAATTTGCCCAAGAGATTTAGGGGAAGGAATCATTTGGTGATTGGTAGTGGTAGAGAGAACGTTAAAATTTTAAGTCACCCAGGGCTTTCAGACTCCCTGTGTAGTTGTAGCTGTGTATCCTGTAAGTGACTGGGAAATCCTCCAGCTCCCAATTTCCTAAATCTTTCTTTCTTAGGCTGAAAGACTTGCCCTGTTGTTGGAGTTCTGGTTCTCTAGGTTGCCTGCCTTCTGTTGCCTGCATCCCATTTCTTCTGGTTTGAAAGAGATGGACAAAGCATCTCCAGTGTCAGGAAAGCAGCTAGAGGCATCCTTTCACATTAATGTTGATCACTTACTTCTGTATAACCTCTTTACATGGTTAAGCACTCTGTTATTTGCAGAAAATGAGACCTTTGTGTCACCAAGAATAAGAGGAAAATGAGACAATATAAAACCAGGGATTTTTTCTGAGGATCACAAATGGTGATCTGCTGTTAAATGTGGTTCTGTCTCTTAAAAACAACTCCTGGTCAGCATGGAAAGGAGGGGATGAGCTTACTTACTCTCTTATACAAGTGAAAAGGAAAGGAAGGACCAAAATAGGAAGGGATGAGTAAGAGAATAAAAGAAAAGAAAGAAAGCACTTTTAAGTCTGATGCATTTTTTTAAGGTTTAGTCATTGAACTACAATAGATGTAAAAAAAAGTCAGAGCTGTGTGGTGTTCTGTATACTCTGATTGTGTTTAAATCTGTGCTAGTAATTCTAGAAGTAGTGTTCTTGAATTTTTCTTTGCCATTTCTGTCTAATTTAGTCTTATACTCTCAGTCAAAAACAACAAAACCAAAGTGGTTTTTGAAGGAATTCTCTTTTATGAGTGGTGCATTTTTTGAGCTCCCACTGAGCATATGCCTCTGCAGAACGAATTAAAGTCAACTCCAGCCTGTGTTTGAACCTAGGAGCTTGTTTTCAACCTATTACCTATGGTTTTAAAATTTTTTGAACTTGGTTAAGAATTCATACTTTAATTTTATCGCCTGAAGGGCTTCTTCTCCCCTCTCCAATTTTTGATATTTTACTCTACTAGTAGTGGTGTCAAAAGTACTGTGTGGTTTTCCTCTCTTCTACGATGTATTGGAAATACCAAGTAATATTTATGTTATTTTGGAAAGTTATTATTCATTTTGACTCTTATGGCATCATGTATTTACATGTTTAAGATTTATATGACTTTCATAGTTCTGATCTACATCGTGACAACTATTTTAATAAAGCAGTTCTAATAAGCTTGGAAGTTTTTTTTAAAGTTACATGTCCCATGAAAAGTGAGATATGTCTACTTGATGAGCCTTTTTAAAAACTTTAATGTCATTGAAACTATTTTCATAAAAAGTAGAGGAAATTAAAATGTATTTGAAACTGCTTGAGCTTTTAGAATATAAGAATTTTTCTCTTTATTACTGCATGAGTGAGATTCAGAAGGGCATTTAGATTTGATTCAGGCAGGTGTGTCTCTTTTTCCCACCTGCCTCATAAATAATTATTTTCACATGGAAAATTGCTATTATAGTTGGTATCACCCTGTGCTTACTTTCGCTTACACGGTATCACGTTTTTAACTTATAATCTCTCTTTGGCTTCAAGAAATACATTCTTTCAAAGGTATGTTTACTGCATGCTTACTCTGTCCTTAAGCAGTCAGCAGGGAGAGAGTCTTTTATCTCTGTGTCTTCAGTCAATAGTAAACCTGGTGCTTAATAGGTATATAGTATCTGCGGTGATTGAAGAGGGAAAAAGTCTTTTGCACAATTTGAAATTTCAGCCATTGCTGTTCAACAGATATAAAGTTTCGGTTATGCAAGGTAAGTTCTAGAAATCTGTTCTATGACGTTATGCTTATAGTTAACCATAGTGTATTGTGCACTTAGATCTTTATTGAGGCTCGGTCTCATGTTAAGTGTTCTGACCACAATATAAAAAGATATCAGGGAAATTTCATTTTTAAGCATTTTTACATATTTGCACAAGTACAGTAATGCATTTTTACACAGTTCCACCTAGCTTTTGCTCTGCATGAAATCCAAAAAAGCAGAATCCTAAAAGTAAGTGTCCTGGCTTTATCTTTTCCTTCAATGACTGCCTGTTCACTTTCTACCTTATCTATATTATGTTACTGGTTTAATTTTGATTTTTACATTCTCTGACTGGTCTGTGAAATGGATATTTTCAATTCAAAACTAGAGGCAAATGTATAAATGTAAAAGGCATTTGTCCTGTCCCTGAATAAATATGTTTTGACCTATATGCAGAATGTCAGCAAGCTTAACTTTCATTGTGGCTTCAGTTATTTTCAAGGTGAACTTTTATCTCAGTTCAGTTTCTATGAATTTATCTCCTTACTGGTTGGATTGGGATGTGGTGGAGGCTGAAGCGTCATGGGCTCCACCTTCTTAGGTCTGGATGCTATTAACGGTGGGGAGGGTCGGCCCAGCAAGAGTAAATCTTGTATAGGCCCCATTCTGCAGAGATAATAATGCATGTGTGATTCACCCGATGTGGCAAAATGATAGTGAATCTAAAATTTTTTTTAAAGATTTTATTTATTTATTTGACAGAAGGAGATCACAAGTAGGCAGAGAAGCAGGCAGAGAGAAGAGGAAGCAGGGTTCCCGCTGAGCAGAGAGCCTGATGCGGGCCTTGATCCCAGGACCCTGGGATCATGACCTGAGCCAAAGGCAGAGGCTTTAACCCACTGAGCCACCCAGGTGCCCCGTGAATCTAAATTTTTATTGGTAATTGGAGTGCATCTTTTTAGCAATTCTGGGATCTCCTTTTACCTCATACTTCATAAAGATGACAGGGGGATAATTTGAGAACCAAACTCATAGAATAAATCTCGTGCAGAGTAGCTGTCATTGGTATTTAAGTGTATCTGTTTGTAAAAGCTTCAAAGCTTTGCATCATGGGCAGTCATCATCACTGCAGGATGGCTCCAGCATTAACTACCAAAACTACAAATCCTTCTTTTTTCAGGTGTAGGTTAAATCATTGTTTTTCAAACTTTCGAAATGATATTCTATACTAGGTTCTCAATTAATGTTAATTTAAATTTTCATAATAAAATGAATATTGTGCCATGTTAAGTCAAGGCAGTGGAACAGACACTCCTTTGTTTCCATGTCTAACTTCTTTTGAAAAATCACTGAATTAGATTTTGCATCTGGATTACAAAGGCAGTATCTCTGTCCTGGTTTAGATGTTCCTCTCGTGTAAATGCCTGCTGGAAGATGCCTTCTGAGCCCTTTATATTGGGAATAAAATAACTGTTCATATAGTATATGGACTGTTTGTCTTCTGAAAAATAACTTCCCTTGTTCCCCAGAAGCCGGTGGTTGTTTCTTGTATCCTGCTACCATACATCCCCATTGCCCAGCATCTGGAATTAAATTTAGGCAATTGTTGTTTTGCTGAAGTTTTGTTGTTGAATTATTCTCACTGATGTGTTGGTTCTACTATCAAGCCTTTGGAACCGATGAACAATTATTTGTTTACTCTTATCTGGCCAGAGTTAACCAGCTTTTTTCTAGATAATAAAATAATTCTTAGTTCTCTCCATTCTCCAAGAAGACCTGTGCTGTAGAATATGAAAACTACTGAAAATGTTAGTGTGGTTTTTACTTTTGAGCATCAGTTTATACATTATGACCTACATAACAAATGTATTTTATTTACTTCATATGTTTTTAGTATATTCTTCCAAACTGTGGGATTCACTAGACTAACGATTTTATATTATGCTATGTTGCTATAGCATTCAAAAGATACTTATTTTACACTTAAACTTTGTACGATGTAATTTTTTCCTTTTTTGGTTAAAAAACAATTAAATGATAGTATTTCTTTTAGGACCTATCTTCCCTTTTGTTAATTAAAACACAGGAGGGTAGAAAATATTAACAAAGAGTTCCAAGTGACACATTAGAACACTAAATCTCTTTCTTGAGTATCAGCGAGTTCTTAGAAAAAATAAATACAACAAAACTAAACCACCTGGTAATTGTTCTCTTCATCGAATACAGTTCTTAAAGAAAATAGTTCAAACCCTTTGTGAATATCGGAGTGATGATCTCCTCTCCTACTACAACAAACAAATAAATTCATAATGTGCTTTAAAAGGCTAGAAGAAATGTGTAAATGTGAATCACATAGGGGTCCTTTTATCCAGAAAGTCTTCTTTGACTTAAATTAAGTGCTGCCTATATATACACACACACACACACACACACACACACACACACACCATATTGCTCAATACACTATAATAACTATTCATTACATATTCCTCATTATATTACACACTCTATATGAGAGCAGGGTTGTGGCTTTATCTTAGAGCCTGGTCAGCCAATCAACGTGTGTGAATGTGTGTATGCAAGAGAATTCTGATTAGCCTCTTTGGCTCTGGTTTTGCCTTTTCCTTTACTGGCTTAAGTCATTGTTGCTGTTTTTTAAATTAAGTGAGATCTATGATCTGTAATCTATGACATATTTTATGTTTTCTTTCTTGAGCTTTAAGTTACTAAAATAATAATACTGATTTAAATGACAAATAATATTAAATAATAATGATAAATTAATAATGCTTATTTAAATAAAATGAAGTTTTATTTTAAGAAAAATGCCGCTGTGTATTATTGTGGTGATAACTTCTTTGTTTACTTTTAAAATTAGCTTCGTTAGCTTTTGTATTTAGTTCTGACTTTTATCAAAGAAATACATGCACACAGCTAAAAAATCAAATGAAATAGAAGGCTTATTATAATGAAAAATAGCATTCTTTTGCCTTGTATCTTCCTTTTACCCAGTCCAGCTATATAGAAGTAACAAGTTTCTGGTATTCATACCCACAATTTATTTTATATATCCATCATTGCAAATGATACATTTATTGCTATTTCTTGATTTATCAATTTTTCAAATTGATATAATGAATAATGAATTCATTTCAAATGAATAATGAAAATGGAGAAGCTAGTGGGGGGGAAAATGTGCAAATAAAAAAGTGAATAAAATCTAAGCTAACTTATTCTATAATTGATATCTGCTTAGGAGGTTTTGGGTCCATACAGAACAGGTAAGTATTTTAGGTCTCCCAAATTACTTTTAAGAATAACTTTATTATTTATGCTTCCATTACCAGTAAACGAGAATGCTCATTTTTCTGTATTCTTGCCAATACAGTGTAGAATCCAGCATTCAAATGTGTGCTCTTCTGATGCCATGAAGTGATATCTCATTGTTTGTTTGTTTGTTTGTTTTAACTTCGTGTCTTCCTCATAACTAATGATTTTGAACATTTTAAACTATACTTGATAGCTGTTCTGGCTTCCCCCTCTGAGAAACTGCCTATTCAGGGGTTTTGCTCATTTTTTAATTAGTTTCCTCTGAGTATATATCTTAATATTAATTCCTTGTTGGTTTTAGGTCTTCTCTATTTATTTATAAAATTTATCTATGGTATCATTCATTGAAAAATTCTCATTTGGTTTGGCCAAATCTATCAGGTTTATGCCATACTATTCTAGGTCTTTCTTTTTTTTCTTAATTTTTTTAAATTATACTATTCTAAGTCTTATTTCAGAATTGTTTTTTAATTTTTGGTGTCAAAAATAGTCACCTAAGTTTTTCTATTAGCTTTGAAAGGATAGCTTTCATGTTTAAAACTCTTTAATCTCATTGGAATCCAGATTCATATATGGTATAAAATAAGGAGCTAAGTTTATTTTTTGCTATATTCTGAGCCAGTTTTCCTTTGTCTATACAAGTCAGCACCAACCTTTTCTTTAGCTTTGTGGTATTACCCTTACTATATATAAAACTCCCACTGATATGTGGGTTTGTTTCCAAACTCCATTTCCTTGTCTGCACCTGGCTTTGGCAATAAACCTAATAATTGATAGAATGGATTCCTTCTCTCTGTCCTTTATTTTTGAAATTTACTTTGAGCTATGGCATATATATATATTTTTTTAAGATTTTATTTATTTTTTTGACAGACAGAGATCACAAGTAGGCAGAGAGGCAGGCAGAGAGAGAGGAAGGGAAGCAGGCTCCCCACTGAGCAGAGAGCCCGATGCATGGATGCATGCGGGGCTTGATCCCAGGACCCCCGGGTCATGACCTGAGCCAAAGGCAGAGGCTTTAACCCACTGAGCCACCCAGGCGCCCCTATAGCATATACTTTTAAAATGGGTTTGTGGGTTTTCTTTAAAAATCTAGAATTTATAGATTGACTTAAGAAAATTTGATATCTGTGAAAGTGGGAAGGAGAAAATAAGCCAATATAGAATTAGGAAATAATTTAGATTGCTGCCTTATAATAAGACATCTGGTTTTTTTGGGTTTTTTTTTGTGGCATATAGCAGGCAAAAAGTTATTATAAAAGAAAGATTAACACAAGGAAAATCAAGAGGGGAGTATGCTCATGTGCAAAATTTTATCATTAAGAGAAAAATAACAACAGAAGCAATACAGAAAGACTGTTAGAATGTGAAGAACAGGCATTTGAATTACCTTAATTTTTGTGACTTTGAATTACCTTGATAACTAAAACAATAGTTTCAAGCTATGCTTTGCAGAATACTTAAGACTTTGTAGAATACCCCCAAGGTACCTGGGAAAAGAACAGGGGTGGTACTGAGTGTTGGGAGTTCTGATTCAATCAGAATACTCCGTTTTTATCTGTGTAATTAGTTGACCCATCACTAAGATTTCATTGGAAGAAAAGGTTTTTAGCCAGAAGTGTTTGGGAACAACTTAAATAATTAGTGAAATGTCTAAATGGTATACGATGTCATCCATCCTTTTCAATGCCTGTGGAAGACATTGCTAATAGATTACAGGACTCCTTCCTGCTAGACTCAGATTTAATCTGCATACAGCTTTCCATGTGGTCCATACCAATACATCAAGTTGGTGTGTCAATCTTAAATTCTGTAATTTTGATGGTCCTTAAGAACACTTATTTTAGCCTAAGAAAGGTATGACCTAAATCTTTCAGATTAAAGAAGGAGACTAGAAAAGAGAGTCGTTAAGTAGGAAATGGGTCTAGGAAATACTCATTCAAATAACTATTAAGGTAATAACCCTTACATTGCAATTATAAGGAGAAAATGCTTACTACCAATTTGTTAATTGTGGAAAGGCCTACAAAGCTCATTAAGTATGTGTTGAAGAGGCAATTGAAATCAGTCATGTTTTCAGTTGGGAATCTTGAGACATAAATAATTGCATTCTATAAATTATAAAATTTAATCACCGAAAGTTTAAACCTGCCAAATCAATGTAAGAGTGGAAATAAAATCTGCATCTGTTAGAAATGCATCTCATGCTGTCTCCAAGGTCCTTGCTTTGGTCCAAACAATGGATTTGAACTTTTCAAAATTAAAATGTACAAAAGCATTTTCATACACATTTGAAGAGTTCCAAAGCAATGAATACATTAACAATTATCTTTATTTGAGGTTGAGTATGTTTTATGTTCTATGAAGTCATTGAACTAATTGTGACATAAATTTAAAATTAATTTTTAAAGCAGTGACAGTTATTTTTTTCTATTAACAGGGCTTTTCTAATGTGATGCTGGGATTGAGTTTACCTAGGACTCTGTATCAAGGTTGACTCAAAAGTCTTGTGGAAGATCTGGGAGAAATTCGTAAGTGGCCTTCTCATAACAATTCTTTTTGGTTCATTGTGCTTTTGTCTGTTTTTCTAGTGTTTATTTTATTCTTCAATTTTTTGGTTAGGTGTCTTTGCCCAAATGTTAAAAAAAGTTATCAGTGAACCACAGAGACTTGTCAAGTATGACTATGGAAATATTTACCATTGTCTCTTCTCTTGCTGTTCCCATTTTACTCCTTGCTGTGCTTTCCCTTCCTATTAAACTTGGTTTCTTTCTTTTTTTTTTTAAATTATTACAAGTTTATGCAGAAGATGAATTTGGTTTTGAAATATTGAAAGGAAATGATTAGTCAAGAAAAGCTCTTGGATTATTTTTGGTTATCATTATGTGGGTTTTTTTTTTAATACTGATGTTTTCAGTATTACTTTATTAAGATTGAATTGCTATTGAGGTTTTGGGGGGAGTCTAGAAATGCCAATAAATAAATAGAATAATGTACTGACAATGATTTTTTTTTTTTGGAAACTTTGATTTTTTTTCTTATAAACTTTTTGAGATCCAGCATGTCAGCTGTTTAGAAAGCATTTTTTTTTGTTTGTTTGTTTTTGATGTGTACTTTTTAAAATCTAATCAGCGTTTTCCTTGATGTTTGCAGTGTCAATTTAGAGAATGTTAAACCGTTGTTTGGTATAAAGCAAGGGCCACAGACCTGACATGAGATGCATTTCTAAGAGATGTAGATTTATTTCCCACTCTTATGCAATATATAATGTTTCTATAAAGTAATTTTTTCAGTGTCACCATTGAACTGTGGTGTCAATTAAGCAGTATGTTATAGCTGGCCAAATCTGTAAAAATCTAATTATAAAAAGAAAACTAAAAGAAATTTTAAGTGAGAAGTGTATATCATTTCTCATCCTAGACTTAACCTCAAAGAGAAGGGAAACATGGTATCTGGTATCTTCTGAATTACTTTTTATTTCTTTCCTACCCCACCCCAGAATTCTTTATCAAAGGGGTTCACAGAAAATGTGGGACAAGGTCTCAGGATCCTCATTGTTCTGCCTGTGTTGCTCTACCCATTTCTAAAACTTTCTCCAGAGAGAGGTTCCTTATCTTACCTAGGAGTTATTTTTTCAGTGTGCTTGAATTATATAGCCAAATATTTCTCAGGCATTTTACCTACTATTTTGCCTGTGGACTTCTTGTTTTGTACCAACTTTATTATTTTGCCAGATATAGAAAGAAAATGATTTTGTATTTATTTAAGATTTAAGATTTTTAAAGCACTTTAGCAACTTTTTATTCATTTTACTCTTTCACTGAACTCATTAATTTTACTCTTGCATTGCTTATGACATAAGGATGACCTTATTATCCTTTGTTTAGTAAGTGGAAATACTAAAACACAAAGAATTTAAATGATTTGGAAAAATTAATATAGCTTGTTGTGGTTTTATAGTTAATAATAAATAATAAACAATTAGGTAATACTAGAATATCTACTAAGGCACAATCTTTCTTTTTTTCCTGGGTTAAGTCATTTATGCTTACTATAGACAATGGCTTTGTTGATATATTCCATCTTTGTAAGACCTTTTAATATTTAAATCCTCATTTTTTTGAGTAATAGGACATTTGTTTTAATAATAGTAGGGAGATTTAAGACATATAAGTGGGAGTTACCTGACAATGAACATCATGGAACCATGAAAGAAATGATTTTTGGAAAATAGAGTCTTTTTCCCAGAAGGGAAACATAATTGTGTTTTAAGTTAGTTCTCAAAACTGCTTCTGGAACTTGCTAATTAGACTTTTTCTAGGCATATACTTTTAGTAGTTTTTATATTTTTAAATGAAGACCAGCCACATATTGGTGGAAATAATGCATATGCAAAATGGCAGTGGTTCATCTTAATGAAAAAATACATTCTGAAAAAGTGTTGGTTTTTTTTTTTCCTTGGGAATATATAGAATTATGTATCCTAGAGCTGGAGGCATTATGACAAGAGAAGAGTGGAATGATGGAAAGGCAAGGATTGAAAAGTCAGGTAGATAGGGCTTTGCATCCCTCTGGCCATATGCTAGCATTTTTAATCAACTTTGGTTAATTTTGTTAAGTCGCTGCATATCAGTTTTCAAACTGTAAAAGCAGGACAGAAATAACAGTTTGTTGGATTATTGTAAAAAAAATTAGCACATAATACATAGCTATTTTCAAGAAATACTTGTTTTTTTTCCTTCAGTTGCCACTGTTGTGTTCCCTCCCTTCCCCCCAGATCCCTAAAGAGAATACTTGGTTGAATCTTCCTCTTTTAAGCAATTTGTTTAGCATTATCCCCATTATCTCCCATTATCTCCCAGAGAGGTTAAATAACTTACCCTAGCCTCTACTTATAAAATGGTAATTAAAATGTTGTTTCATATAACTTACAACTGAGACCCATTGTGTGTATGGGTCAGTGGGTAGTTGGCTGAGTGTGGGTGTATATGTGTGTGTCTTACATCATCATAGTCACAATTATTTTCAGAGTTTCCATCATAATACTATTAAATGCAATTAAGATGTAAGTTTTAGTTATTTCAGTGTATTAGAAATAAACTTTATTCTCACACTTAGAGAAATTGCTATAAGCTTCATAAATACTTGCTGAAAATTAAGCATCATACATCACAATTTATTTGCTCAAATTTTTAAGTTATTGAAAAGTAGTAAATAGACCAAAAAGGAAGCTGATTTGGCTGACTAGGGTCTGGGTCATGATTCCTACTCATGGCATGCTGACATTCCTTAGCAAAAACTAGAGTGAACAAAATTGCAGATGTATAGGCTATATTTGAGAATGGAGGCTTGGAAGCCACATTGCCTAGATTTGAATCATGGGTCCAGGACAAACTTACTGTATGTGAAACCTTGGACAAACCATTTAAACTCTCTAACCCTTAATTTCTGAATCTAGAATATAGAGATAATAGTACCTCCTTCACAGAATAGGCTTGGGGATTACATGTATACATTCATACAAAGGGCATAGCAAACATTAATAAAAGAGTTTTCATGCCGGCTAACCCAAGGCTAAATGCAGCCTACCCTGGCATTTTATACTCTCCAGAATCTGCCAAAACCCAAATACTAACTTTTTCTCTCCATTATTCTGATGTAGATGGCCTTGAATCGCTGGCCTTACACTTGCCCACTTTTTTTGTCAATTCACATCCTATTGTTTTTTCCCTTTATCTATCTCTTTAAAGCATGTTTACATCTCTACCTCTTCCATTGTAATTGTCCTGTTCCTTTCCTCCTTTTCAGCCAGCCCAGGACTTTTCCTGCATGGTATCATACCTTTCCACAAATTTCATCACTGTCCTTGGCTTTGTGGGGAATATAAGTATTAATATTGTACTGAATATATGGTCTTCAGAGTAAATGTAATTTGATAAGCATGTATGTTTATAAGATAGTGAGCCAGGTAAGAAGAAAATATGAAATGTTTATATTTCACCCAAAATACTGATTTTTCTAATATGCAGAGGCCCCTTTTAATCTCTTGCCTGTTGATCACCTCAATGTTGGGGAACTGTGCTTTCTTGGCGTTCGGTAGGTCTGGATGCTGGTCTGGTACTGGTTCTTTTGTAGAATAGCTGTTTGGATTAGTTAAAATACTCTTAAAGAATCTGAGCTTGCAGAATCTATTCTACTAACCCATCATACTAGTTTTCTGTTATTCTTCTTCAGTGTTCTTATAGTATTGTAAAGGGCAGAATTATATGGAAGCATCTAGATATATGAACACATATTTGGGGTGTTTTGCTTTGTGATGTTGAATTCTCTAGAAATATAATACATTTGGTCTCCAGAAAAATGGGTTGAGAAGTATATTTCTGCAAATGTTAGAATATTTTTTTAATAAATTCATATTAAACTGTCATTCCAAATTTCACTCTTACTGATTTTACTGTGAACATAGAACCTGGGCAGAAAAAGAGCATTATATTTTAAAAAGGTGGAAACTTATTTCTGTTGAAAAAAGAGAGTTTACATTTATAATTTTAAGTTTGTGGTTTGGAGCGATCCGCCGCTAAAGTTTCTGATACCGTTATACACAACAGCAAAATATGGATTTTAACTGGCCTGCTTTTCAATTCAACTGAACATTAAGTACATTTTTAATGGTCTTATTTGCTGGGAAGAATACCATTACAATAATCTGCTTTTTACAGCCCATATCAGATATGAACCAGCATCACTTATTACAAAGTTTGTGCTTTGGGAGACATTTTCACGGCATCTATTGGTCCTGCCCCACATTTCTTGGAATTAGTCTTTAATGATATCATTTTCCAAAATGAGTTGTTGCTCAAACCTACTGATTGTTTTGTGGTTAAAATCTGATCCAGCAGCTATATTTAAAATGTCATACAAATTTTGTAAGGAAAGGTCCACTGAAACTACTGTTACGTTAGTAATTATGTGAAAATGTTGTAGAAGAAATGTGTTGCAGCTTGATTTTTTTTTTTTTTTTTTAGTTTTTTTCCTCCTGTATTATATCTGTGGGGTGAATAAAAAACCCTCATTTTTAACTATTGGCAATTCCAGTTTTTACTATTGTCTACTTGGAGAACAGAGGACTATTACTGTAGGTGTCATGTAAAATAAAGTTGGAGGCTGAAGCCTTCTTTGAGCTGTCAGCCTTATTAAGGAGCTCTTCATGTGTTGAACCCAGCACCCGGCATTGTATAAGTGATGCATGGGAGAGCCTGGGGAGACCTTTCTCTCTCTTCACCGTGGCTTTATTAGGTCTGGCTCTCATGTTCGCTGTTGCTCTGCCTTATCCAACTTTCTAGCTGCGACTCACAGCACAGTAGGTCTAATATAGATTGACGCCTTTGCCTCAAGACTGATTGAAACTTGTGTCTCAGAGTTGCTAATGCTCACTGAACCATTTTATTGAAGATAAAGTAAATAAAATAGATTGCCATATGAGAATTCTCTGAAATCAAATGGAATAATTTGGCAGGTTTAAGCCCATGAAGGCAAAGCGGTGAAACAGATGTGAATACTTTTTATGTTCAGTATATCAAGGGATAAATATTCTTCTTATATTGGACCTAAATATTCATTTTTGTCCCTACAATTAAATGTCAACCATGATTCTCAATTGCCATATTATTTTTGGTCTTAAGCAACCCGTCCTCTGTAAGAAAGTAGTGTGAATAAAAACTTTTGAGACTACAATATTGTGATGATTTTTTTCTTTGCCTTTTTCTGCTTAAGCACATGGATCAGTAGCCTCAGAGAATTTAATAAACAACACAAATGAATGGATGTGCCAAAGTGCACTCTAGAATCTTAAGATTGGAAAATAACAGTAAACCTTAACCTACTAAAATATGCTAGTAATCTTGAGTATTTTATTTATTAATTAAGCGGGTGTGTTCACATGAGAGCAACCTTTTTTTGGAAACAGTCTCATGAAGTTTTTTTTTTCTTTTACTATAACTATTAGGTTTATGTAAAGAATTTTAAAATATGTGTTTTGTGTATATTATCATCTGAAATAATTTGGGAGGAAAAAAGAAGTTCAAGTGACCTTAGCATCTTGAATTCTGTGAAATTATAATGACAATAGTATATGATCGCATATAATATATATTGGCATATTTAATTTGTAAATTACAAGGATCTGAGCACTTCCCTAAAGATATGTGAAAAGTCTGATGCAGACAAATGAAGATCTCTTATTTGATTGCCTAGATCAGATTAAAAGTAAATATTTACAGAAGAAAGATCAATAAAAGGGTTTCGTTGGAAAAGTTTCTGAATTTGCTAATTAAATATAGCATTCCTCTTCAACCTTATAAAGAATCTGTCACATAAATACTTTCTTCTGTAATTTCTCTTATGTTTTTTCCAAATGCAAAATAGTTTTAGTTTATACCCCTCTTGAATGTATAGTTCATTTTAAAAATTTGCTAATACATTTTATTCATTTTATTCTTAGATAATGATTCATGCTTACTTTTTAGTTATATCCACTAAATACATTTTTCTTGTCTCCAGGTACCCAATAGACCATCAGTTCTCACAGCTATGAAATATTTATGTTATAACGATTTCAACTAACTCTGTCATCAATTAGATACAATACATGCATTTTATTCTCATCTAAACAATGAGCCATCTTAAATATTTGACAGTCTTGTTTACCGTTATACATAGCGTTATCTATCAAGAATCGCTAGTTCTTTTTTTCAAAAATTTTAAATTAACATATAATGTATTATTATCCCCAGGGGTACAAGTCTGTGAATCGCCAGGTTTACACACTTCACAGCACTCACCATAGCACATACCCTCCCCAATTTCCACAACCCCTCCACCCTCTCCCTACTCCACCCCCTCAATCCTCAGTTTGTTTTGTGAGATTAAGAGTCTCTTATGGTCTGTCTCTCCCCATCCCATCTTGTTTCATTTAAGGAATCGCTAGTTCTTAACCATAAATTTGACCCTTTTTCCTCCAGAGAACTCAGTCATTCTCAGGGTTTGGGGTATCTCGGACAGCTTGCAAGGCTGGGCAGCAATAAAGATGCTTCATGTTTTCTTGTGAGTGAACTGGAAGAAGTTTTACTCACATATCAGTTTTTTTCGTAGAGTAAGGCTGGAAGTATAATTAGTTATTCAGTATTAAGTAATGTTATATTCTTAGTGTTCAAGTGCCGTTTGTTTTATATTTATCTTCCTTGTTATATTCTTTACATATTTCTCTCTGGTTATTCAGAAATGTTGAAGTCCATTCCTCTATCCAGAACTACATCCCATTTACTCTGGTCTCCAACCATTTATCTCCTTTGAGATTTTGGTTTTCAACGTGAACCTGCCTTCAGGAACTTGTGTGTTAAGAAATGCTGTCTTGAAATGAGGAGAGCATTATTCTGAGACGCTGAGAAGCCTTAGTCCCTTTAACAATATATGCTAGATGTTTGGCAATATGCCCGACTGCATATAAGAGGAACTTAAGTGGAAGAGGTCTATCTCATGAGTCCATTCCTGATCTCACCCTTGATTTCTTTCTACCTCCTCTCCGGTTACCCTTTGTTCCTGCTTTGCCTTCACACTTAATTCTGCTTTTCAGAATACTTTATTGTCTCTGTGCATTACTTAGTTTTGGAAAAACATGTGTGCTTTTGGGGTTAATGTCTATTCCCCTCAGACAGCTCCCTGGGCTCCATGTGATGGTGATGATGATGTTGTTGATCATGATGACATTACTACTACGACGACGACGACGACGACGACGACGACGACGACTACTACTGCTACCACCTGCCATTTATTATTTAGTACCAAGTACTCTTCTAAGTGATTCACTAGCATTAACTCATTTAATACAACCTATGAATTAACTACTTTTGAGGTAGAGACCATTAGTGTCCCCAATTTATAGATGAATGAGGGGGCCCAGAAAGATTAAATAATTTGCTCAGTGTTTTACAGTTCATGTGTGGCACAACTAAGATGTGAACTAAGGCACACTCGGTCCAAAATACCAATGCTCTATTTCCAGGACTGTTGAACAATCCTTCTTCTCTTGTGGTTCTACTTGTGGCCCAAAGTGTACTATGTATTTAAACATAAAGAGGTTTATTGGCCAGTTTATCACTCTGTATATTCATTGTTGGGAAGCTAGCATAGTCTAAATGAGTTAATTTCTGAATTATTGGATATATTTTAAAATAAATCACCTTTCTTCTTTCAGTTGCAAGGGATTGCTTCATAATTACTTTAAAATTTTATGCGGCTGACCATGCAATCTGAAACCTTGTTTTTGTTTTCACTATAGGTTTAGCAATGTTCATATATAATTATAACAAAGGTATGTAATTAACTTAGAGCTTAATTAAAACCTAAGGCCAAAATCTTGAAAAACATGCACCTTCTAGCCAATGACCATTTTATACATCATCCAGGACACTTTTGAGTATAAGAAGGATGCTATTATTATTTATCCTAGGTAACACGTATCCGTTGGAATTGTCTTGGGGTGAGAAAGTATGGTCACTCTGCTTGAAGCAGACACTATTGGTTCTTGCTCCAACATCTTTTCTTCTCTGCCAGCAGAACCCTGATGTTATTGAGATAAGCTTCGTTTTTCCACATAGCATATACTTCATGAGAAACTGACCCTATTCCCAGGTCCAACATGTAGATACTAACTAGTTTTGGTCAATTATGGTAATTCCATTCCCTTGTCAGAAATTGTTTGTTTATATTCAATTATTAAAATAATGAATATTAAACAATGTTAAGTGACTTCATTAATAAATAAATTTGGTATTTAATTAACTTATTATATCTAGAGCTCTCCTTACCTCTTGTTCAAGTGAGATAGTAACTTTCCTTTTTGTTTAATACTTTTTTATTTAGATTTTTTGTTACTTAAACCTGCAAATATTCTAATATATCCATCTTAATCATTTTTTGAAGAGCTGTACCCTTACCAGTCTTACACTTTATAGGGATCTCTATTTGCATAATATAGGATCAGCTTAGTGAGGTAGACTGAGGAGCTCATGGGGAAAACAGGGATGGGGTTTACCTCTCAACAGTTCAAAAAGGTTATTAAAGGAATAGAGAAGTTTTCTTACAGGAAAGCTTATCCCAATTTTTTCAGCATCTGTCCCTATACCCCTTCCTCGCACCGCCCCCCCCACCCCGATTCCCTCCTCTACATATACACACACAGATGAAACTTCGCTCTTGGTGGGATTTTGAAGGGAATGGAAAAGAAATTTAAACTACCATTTCCCCCCCTCATCTGAAGATAGCTGCTGCTCTGGCTCAACTTCTTGTTGTCTTGTTACAAATTAGGTGATTAGATATATGGATTCTTATGTTTCCTTGTATCATACATAAGGAATCAACCTAACTAACCATGGCAAAGAAAACTAGTTAGATAAATTATATCATATCTCAACAGTGGACTAACAAAGAATATTGAGGTAAGTCAGTAATGCATTTTGTACAGCACTATTTCAGAAACATAGGTCTTGATTTAAGAGGACTTCCATAAGATGGTGGCATGGGAAGATCCTGAACTCCCCTCCTCCCGTTGACACTCCAAATCTATAGCTACACATGGATTATTTACCTCTGAGAAGGATCTGAAAACTAGATGAGTTACTTCTTCACAGTGAAGGATAAAAATACCACATCAAGATAGATAGGAGAGGTACATATATCGTCTTACCCACACCTCCCCTGGTATAATGACATCCAGTAGGGATGGATCTCACCAGTCTGGTGCTTCCTCCAGAGGACTGAAAAGTTGGGGCTCAGCCACACCAAACCCTGGGATCTGCACAGGAGAGATGAGCCCCCAAAATGTCTGGCTTACTAAACCAATAGGGCTGTTGTCGAAGGGACCCGGAGTGTTGAAGGCAACCGAGAGTCCCCTTTTAAAGGGCTGTGTATAGTCTCACTTGCCCTAAGACCTAGAAAAACTACCAAAAAAGGTTTGAAAAGTGCTAGGCTGTATGTGAAGGACATTTATTTGCCTATCTAAAAGCATCTGGCTGGTTCAGTCAGTGGAGCGTGCAACTCTTGATCTCGCAGCTGAGGGTTAGAGCCTCACTTTGGTTATAGAGATTGCACAAAAATAAAATCCTTAAAGAATCTGCAGGAGGGGGAGAGTGCTGAAACTCTCTTCAGAGACCAAGGCACTGGTGCATGTCAGTGTTAACACTCTCCACCAGCCTTGCTAGCTTAGATGAGTGAACTTGAATGTGGCACCATTCTGCTCCCTTGCTGAAGCCAGAGAGTCCAGACAGTCACAGCACTCTTCCATGCCCTGGCTGGGGCTGGTGAGTGCTAGCAGCCATGGCATTCGCCTGCTCCTAGCTTAGAGCTGTGCACAGATAAGATACTTTCCTGTTATATTCCAGAAACCATGGGTGAATGCAGTCAAGACATTTTCTTCCTACCTTTATGAAGCTAGCGAGTGTGCCCTAACCCCCACCCTCTCTAGCTACTTAGCTAAAGCCAGCTGATGTTTACAGTCACACAGGAGATGCCCCTTGATCACCTATTCCTGTGGCTGAAGCGGCTACATTCCCAAGGTCCACAGAAAGGTAATAATTGGAAAGACATTTCTTGGTAGGCCACCAGCCCAGAGCACTGTACAGATAGCACACTGAAACATAATCCCAGTCTTCCTGTGATAAAGGCCATTTCCTTAGCCTGTACTTCAGCCTGAGGGTCTGACTCAAGGTTTCTGAAGACCTAGAGTCTAAGAAGACACACGTAGGGAACATAAGCAGGGAGACACCATCATTGTATACATTTTTAGCCTTTCTGCAATTCAACAAGACCTCCCAGAAGGCTTATAGGCTCATCTGGGACTCTTACTTTTGCAACTGTCACCCCAGGAATAGCTCTGTGTACCCTGGGACAGAGGCCAGAAGAGATTAAGATTGTGGACCTATAGGACTATATGTAATTTCCATACTTCAGAAAATGCTGCTTGAGGGGCTGGTTTCCAGTCAGCCCAAAACTAGGGGCTAAATGAGATTCCTCCCTTTGAAAGTCTGACAGGTCTTGGCTGGCACACCCTCAACAATGGGAACATATCAGAATGAATCAGATGGTTTAGACAACCACAAAGTTTCAAGAGACCACCAACCTAGGGCAAGGTTGAAGAGAAGCTTTATCACCAACACAAGACCACTCCTTTAAAACTAACAGAGGTAGCTTCTTCACCTAATACATGGAAAGAAACATGGAGAGTCAAAGTGAAGACACAAAAAAAGTACGTAACAAATGAAAGAATGAGATGAAACCTCAGGGAAAGATCTTAATGGTATGGAGATAAGTAAGCTGCCTGATAAAGAATTCAAAGTTACGGTGTTACAGATGATCACTGAACTGAACTCCAGTTCAGTGAATGGATAAACACAGTGAGAAGTTCAATAGTGAGACACAAAGTATAAAGAAATACCAAATAGAAGTCACAGAGCTGAAAAATAAAATAACTGAAGTGAAAAATACCTTAGAGGGGGTCAACGGCAGTCTGGATAGAGTAGAAGAATGAATTAGCAAGCTGAAAGACAAAACAGCAGATCTTACCCAGACAGAGCAGCAAAAAGAAAAAAAGAATTTTAAAAAATAAAGACAACTTAAGGGACCTGCTGGACAGCATCAAGCAGAATAAAATCTACATTATAGGGGTCTCAGAAAGAGGAGAGTGAGAGAGAGAGAGAGGCAGAAGGCTTATTTGAAGAAGAAATGGCTGAACACTTCCCTGTGAAGGAAGCAAACTTCCAGGTTCAGGAAGCCCAGGGAGTTCCAAGTAAGAGGAACCCAGAGATTCACACCAAAGCACACGCTTATTAAAATGTCAAATGTAAAGATAAAGAGAGAATCTTTTAAGCAGCAAGAGAAAAACAAATTGTCACATCCAAAGGAATCCCCATAAGGCTATTACCAGATGTCTTAGAAACTTGAAGGCCAGAAGGATGTAGTTTGACCAATTCAAAGTACTGAAATGAAAAAACTTCCAGTCAATGACACCCAGTCAATGACACCCTACCTAGCAAGACTATCCTTCAGATTGGAAGGAGAGATAAAGAGTTCCTCAGACAAGAAAGAGCGAGCTAAAGGAATTCATCACTACTAAATAAGACTTCTAAGACTATTAAAGGGACTTTTAAGCTGAACAGAAACGGCACTAAAAGAGAACATAATGAAAGTAAAAAATCTCACTGGAAAAGGAAGAAATAATAAAGATCAGAGTAGAAATAGATGAAAAAGATAATATAAAAGATCAGTGAAACGAAGAGCTCATTCTTGAGAAGATAAAATTAATGAACATTTAGCTAGAATCACCAACAAAAGAGAAAGGGCTCTAATAAATAAAATTGGGAGTGAAGGAGGAGAGGGTACAACTGATAGCATGGAACTGCCAGGGATCATAAGAGACTGCTAAAACAATTATATACCAACAAATTGGACAACCCAGAAGAACTGAATAAATTCCTAGAAACTTACCCTCTTCCAGGACTGAATCATGAAGAGAGAGAAAACTGAATATACTAGCAAGGAAATGGTATTGGTATCGGTATGGTATCAGTAATCAAAAACTTAATAACAAACAAAAATCTAGGAGCAGATAGCTTCATTGGTGAATTGTACCAAATATTTAAAGATTAACCTATTCTCAAACTCTTCCAAAAATTAAAGAGGGGGGAATGCTTCCAAACTTACTTTAAGAAATCAACATTACCTTGATACCAAAATCAAACAAGCACACCACACAAAGAAAATTACAGGCCAGTATTCTGGATACACATAGATGCTGAAAGCCTTACAAAATATTAGCAAACTGAATTCAATGAATATTAAAGAGATCATACACCATGATCAAATGGAATGCATTCCAGGGAATGCAAGAATCATTCAACATCCACAAATCAATCAAAGTTATATACCACATAAACAAAATGAAGGATAAAAATATCATTTCAATAGATGCTTAAAAAAGCATTTGACAAATTTCACTATCCATTTATAATAAAAGCTCTCAATAAAATGATTATAGAGGAAATGTACCCCAACATAAGGCCATATATGACAAGCCAAAAGCTATTGTCATAGTTAATGGTAAAAGGCTAAAGTTTTTTTCGAAGATCAGGAAAAAGACAAGATGCCACTCTCCCCATTTTTATTCAACATAGTACTGGAAGTCCTAGCCATAGTAATTAGCAAGAAAAAGAAATAAAGGACATACAAATTACAAAGGAAAAAGTAAAACTGTCACTATTTGCAGATGACATGTAACCATATATAGACAACCCTAAAGACTCCACCAATAGTATTATCTGATAAAGTGTTAGTATCCAAAATCTATAAAGAACTTATCAAATTCAGCACCCCAAAACCAAATAATCCAGTTAAGAAATGGGCAGACAATATGAATAGACATTTTTCCAAAGAAGACATACAGATGGCTAACAGATACATGAAAAAAAATGCTCGACATCGCTAGCTATCAAAGAAATACAAATCAAAAGTACAATGAGATATTACCTCACACCTGTTAGAATGGCTAAAATCGACAACACAGGAAACAACAGATGTTGGCGAGGATGCTGAGAAAGGGGAACCCTCCTACACTGTTGGTGGGAATGCAAACTGATGCAGCCATTCTGAAAAACAGTATGGAGTTTCCTCAAAAAGTTAAGAGTAGTACTAGCCTATGATCCAGCAATTGCACTACTAGGTATTTACCCAAAAGATATAAAAATACTGATTCAAAGAGACACATGCACTACATGTTTATAACAGAATTATCAACATTAGTCAAACTGTGGAGAGATCCCAAGTGTCCATTGACTGATGAATGGATAAAGAAGAAATGGTATAAATAGACAATGGAATACTACTTGGCAGTCAAAAAGAATGAAATCTTGCCATTTGCAAAGGCAAGATTATGCAATGAGGAAAGAACAATATCTTCAGTAAATGATGCTGGGAAAACTGGAAAGTGATTCAAAAGGATGAAACTAGACCACTATCTTACATTTACCATAGTAACGCAAAATGGATTAAATGTCACTGATTAATAGGGAAATGGAAATGTAAGCCGAAACCACAATGAGATCATCTTAAACCTGCCAAATTAGCTATTATCAAAAGGATAGGAGATAAGTTTTGGTGAGGATGTAAAAAAAGGAAACCCTTGTGCCTTATTGGTGGGAGTATAAATTTGTACAGCCCCTATGGAAGGAAGTATGGAGGTTCCTTAAAAAATAAAAATACAAGTACCCATATGGTCTAGCAATTCCACTGCTGGGTATCCATACAAAGAATATTAAAACTCTAATTCAAAAAGATAAATGCACCCCTGTGTTCCTTACAACATTTCATACAATAGCCAGGATATGGAAATAATCTAAATGTCTGTTGATGGATGAGTAGATAAAGAAGATGTAGTACAGGTATATCTCAGAGCTATTAAGAGTTTGGTTCCAGACCACTAGAATAAGGCAAAGATGACAATAAAATGAGTCAAGTGAATTTTTGGGTTTTCCGGTGCATAGGAAAGTTATGTTTATACTATGTTGTAGTGTATTAAGTATGTAATAGCATTATCTAAAATATGTATGTAGCTTAACTAAAAAATATTTTCTTGCTAAAAAATGCTAGCCACCATCTGAGCTTTCAGCAAGTTGTAATTATTGATCACAGATAACCATAACAAATAAAATAATAATGAAAAAGTTTGAAATGTGAAAAGAATTATCAAAATGTGACTTAAACATGAAGTGAGCAAATGCTGTTGGGAAAATGATGCTGATAGACTTCCTTGGTGCAGGGTTGCCACAAACCCTCAATTAAAAAAAAATGCAATATCTATGAAGTGCAGTAAAGCAAAGCACAGTAAAACAAGTTACGCCTGTACACACACACACACACACACACACACACACACACTTGTTGGAATACTATTCAGCTATTAAAAAGAATAAAATATTGCCATTTGCAACAGCATGGATGGAGCTTGAGGCTCTTATGCTAAGTGAAATAAATTAGAGAAAGACATACATCACATGATTTCACTTAGATGTGAAATTGTAAAAACAAAACAAACAAAACAAAATGAAACTCGCATTTGTAAAAGCAGAGAACAAATTAGTGATTACCAGAAAGGAGAGAGTTTGGCAGGGTATAGAAATAGGTAAAGGGGGGGCGCCTGGGTGGCTCAGTGGGTTAAGCCTCTGCCTTCAGCTCAGGTCATGATCTCAGGGTCCTGGGATTGAGCCCCATGTCAGGCTCCCCCCTCTCTCTCTGCCTACTTGTGATCTCGCTCTGTTAAATAAATAAAATCTTCAAAAAAAAAAAAAAAGAAAGAAAGAAAGAAAGAAATAGGAAAAGGGGTTCCAGAAGTACAAACTCCCATTTGTAAAATAAGTCATGGGGATATAATGTACAGCATGGGGGTTATAGTGAATAATATTATATTAACTTTAGTGGTGTTTGGATGGCTCAGTTGGCTTGGATTCAGCTCAGGTCACGACCTCAGGGCCGTGAGATGGAGCCCCATGTGGGCTCCACGCTTAGCACAGAATCTGCTTGAGATTCGTTCCTCCTCCCTCTCCCTCCCCTTCTGCTCCTCCCCCTGCTTTTTCTCTCTCAAATAAATAATCTTTAATATGTTAACTTTGTATTTTGACAGTGAAAACTAGATTTACTGTGGTGATCGTTCTGCAGTATATACAGATGTTAAATTACTATGTTGCACCCCTGAAACTAATATCATATGTCAGTTATACCTCAAAAATAACATGTTTTGATTAAATTCCTTAATTATTCAAAGGAAAATTACTAGAAATATGTATATATTCTATACTATATATATATTTGGTACATATGTGTATTATATGTGTGTCATACCTTACATTATATTTTTATGTAATATGCATAATACATCTAGATTATATATATATTTGTGTGTGTGTGTACATATATATATATATATATGTACACACATATACCAAAATGTTACCAGTGGTTATTTCTGAGGGATAGTTTTAAGTTTTTCATTTTCTCATTTATAATTTTCTGTTCATTGAATATGTATTTTTTCTTAAAATAAGAAAAATATTTAAAAAATAGAAAATAATTATTAAATTGTCTATCAGTGACAGTTATCTAATTAGTGTGTAATTTACTGCTATATGTTAATCAGAGCTCCATTGCTCAAGCATTCCTAGGAATGAAGATTTATTGTATCTTTGCTTGTGTTTCTGCTTAGGATTTTAATGCCTTTAAAGACAATGATGTTGTAGATCATGTGGTTCAAAAGCCTTTAGAAATTGGAATTTTCATCCATAGAGGATTTTTTTACTTGGTACTATACACTTTTCAAAACACTTAAATATTAGCTCCTAAGTGACTTATCTTTTAGAATTGTCATTTATAAAACCTGAAAAGGATTCCTTTCCCTGTATAAACTAATTTAAAATTAATCCTAAGAAGGGATGGAGTAGGTTAAGTGCTTCTTAACACTCTAAGTCATAAGTCCACCATTTATAACAAATATTTTATAATTTTCCCTTTACTAATATGAAATGAAATTCTTAGATATGTTTTGATACATATAATTTCAAGAATCGGTATAATAGAAAATGTAAATGATCAGGCATGACAAAACTAGAAGATTTTATGAAGCAGTCATGGAGTTGCCCTACTTGCAGAATAATTATAATTATGATAGCTAAAAATAAAAGAATACATGAGCCATCATTAGTGCTTTTTCTCAAAATGGTGAACGTGGGACAATTCTGAAGGGAATAAGTATTACCTTGATCTACAGTATTACCGAACTCCAGATAAATTCAGTGTATATGAAAAACATGAAAAAATACCTTAGATTTTATATGTAAAATAAGGTTAGGCCCTGTCACAACTTCTTTATTTTCATGAATGTTTGGAAGAAGTCTTGCAAGATGCAGTTTTCTTCTTTATTGCAAGATGGCTAGCAGACATAACCCCTGCCCACATGTGGTAACAGTGTCTCAAATTGTTGCAAGGAAAAATTCTCTCATAAATTTCCAGAACTCCCTTTCCAATGCAGTATGGCTTCCACTGAGAAGCTTTAGTTGCAATGTTAAGAGACTGGAGTTCTTTGTCTCTGCTAGTTATCTGTGAACTTAGACAAGTCTGTTTATCTTTCTGAAGTTCAGATCCATGCTTTATTGGTGGAAAATGATTTTTAAAAAGGCATTTTGTGCTAGACTTTATGATCTATTTTAAGTATCATATTTTGTAAATACGTAAAATAAAGTCTCTGACTTTTGTCAGCGTAACATATCAAAGTCCTCTAAGAATGTTTGTTCAGACTTACCTTCATAGATGATTGCATTGTGTCTCAAGGTCTGGTCAACATCCCAAAGAATAGGTTATTTCCTCTAATCTGCAGTACTTTGCATTTGTATAAATTCTCTGTGGTCTGCCACCTAATTTTTTAGTCAGCTCATTGAATGTAATTAAAAGGGTGGAGGTATCACTCATCACTAAATAATAATATTTGAGAAATTGAGCATTTGTGATTGGTATAATAGAAAGCAGAAGTAAGTCCCCGAGGCTGGTGATTAGCAGAAGTCAACTCATAACTTACTTTTATTGAGTTTTAACTGTAGATTTCAATTACCATCATGATTACTTAGCAATATTTATTGACTGCCCTCTTGCATGTAATTCCATATTTTGATCTTTGTTAACTAATTAAATGCTCTTTAGGAATTCACATGTTCTTACATTGGTTGGCAGAGCACACATTTGTACATATGCAAATACGAAACATCCGGAGAAATGACAATATACATCTTTACAGTCACAATGTATGAAATTTTGAATGTAAAATATATTGGGTTATGAGGCGCCTGGGTGGCTCAGTTGTTAAGGTTCTGCCTCCAACTCAGGTCATGATCCCAGAGTCCTGGGATCCAGCCCCGTATTAGGTTCCCTGCTTGGCAGGAAGCCTGCTTCTCCCTCTCCCACTCCCTTTGTCTGTGTTCCCTCTCATTGTGTCTCTCTCTGTCAAATAAATAAATAAAACACACACGCGCGCGCACACACACACACACATTATATATGGGGTTATTAGAAATGTGTATAGATGTTCAGATATTAATTTAGTTAATGCAAGATTCTACAGAACTTGCTATTTGCCAGATACTTCTCTAAGCTGTTTTAGATTAATTAATAGCACCTCACAACTACTTTTAAGAGGAGATAAAGTCATCCCATTTTAAGTTGGAGAAACAGACATAATCAGTAATTTGTAAGGGTAGAGCCAGAATTTAAACCAAGGCAGTCTGATTCCGGAGTTTATAACTTCAATCTAGGAATGATTTAATCTAGGAATTATTGGAATAGACATGCTCAAAGGTGACTCCATAATGAGTCATACCTTTGTATAATCCACTCTGAGAGAGTCCAGAACCTATGACTTGTTTCTAGCCAACTGAATATTGCAAAGGTGGTATGATAGTCATTCCTGTGAATAAGTTATGTTATATAAAACTCCATTTTAACAAGTTGGAGTCAGAGATTATCGTACTATGTGTGAAGAAGTAAGATAATGCATTTTGAGAGTACCTGAAAAACTGCTTTGTTTCACAAGCAGCCTCTTGGGAGCTAGGACAACCCCTGGCCTATAGCCAGCAAGAAAATGGAGCCCTCATTATAATGGTTATAAGTTTTATAACCATAGGAACTAAATTCTGCCTACAGTCATGTGAGCTTAAAACAGAATCTAGAGCTCCAGGAAGAACACAGCCCAGCCAACCCTTAACTGCAGCCTTGTGAGAGCCTGGACAGATGGCACCGCTCAGCTGTGTCCAGACACTGGACTCATAGAGATTCTAGAATAGTAAATACATGTTGCTTTAAGTTGCTAAGTTTGTGACAATTTGTTACACAGCAGTGGATAACTAATATAATTATGAATAGTTGAAATAAAATCCATATCACTTACTGTTAAACAAGTAATTTCCGGGACGCCTGGGTGGCTCAGTTGGTTAAGCAGCTGCCTTCGGCTCAGGTCATTATCCCAGCGTCCTGGGATCGAGTCCCACATCGGGCTCCTTGCTCGGCGGGGAGCCTGCTTCTCCCTCTGCCTGCCACTCTGTCTGCTTGTGCTCACTCTCGCTCCTCTCTCTCTCTCTCTGACAAATAAATAAATTAATTAATTTTAAAAAAAAAGTAATTTCCATAGATAACGTGAAACTTGATTTTTAAAGGTAAGAGTTGAGCTGTTTTGAATTTTAACTGCACATGATTGTGAAGAATCTTATACACACATAAGAAAATATGACTGAAGCTGACAATATCTACATTTGGGAAGATTTGAAAATATGTTTGGAAAATAGAAGGTATTTATTGAAGAGTTTTCTGATATTTTAAAGGGGATCTCAAATATCACAAAATGAATCTAAAAAGTCATTGAGGGATTTTAGTAGAGGGCTTGTTTGACCAAAGCGCTGAAGTCAAGAATAACTTTCATGGAAGCATTCATCTTTCATGCCCTCTGATAACCAGCCTTATCTCTCTCTTTGTAGATAACTTTCTACCTTTGTTTTATACTTAATCTTTCTTGAAAATTGATTTTTATTCATATTTCCTTAATATGGACAACCTTTCCTGTTGGTGGTATGCTTGAGAAATCTGAAAGTGGTATATCTTGATCTGTTTGAAATATACTTTTAATCTCAAATTTTTGGAGAAATTAGTTTCTTTACTGTTCATGTTGATCAGTTGGAAACTTTGTAAGCCATGATGATCAATAATTTACAAAATAACTAATTTTAATTAAAGTATGTAAGATTAGAACATTGACAGCATAAACTGATGCTTCTAGAATGAGGAAAACAGAAGACTTTTTTTCAGTTATTCATCATTTTACATTTTAAAGCTGTAGACGATATCATAGATGTATTAAATACCTTATAAAACTCTGTTTAATAATTTTTTAAGAATGATGATCAAAGTAAATGTGCTAGATATTTAACAGAAGGACCCTAAGTGAAATTATAATTAGATAACTTAGGTAATTGCAATTTGGTGTAACAAATAGCTACATTTTAGTTTATATGATAACAAATAGGCATGTGGGTCTACTTAAAATTTTTAAATTTCTCACTGAAGAATTTTTTGTTCATGATGTAATCTAAGTGATCTAGTATTTATAGCCACAGAAAGTAGTAGCCTTTAAGAAACAAACATTTTAGCTTCTATAGGTCTTTAATTAATATGGGCTTCTAATTTTTACATTTTAAATGGTTTAGTGATCAGCCACTTGGAGGATGATAAGTATATGTATGCGGTATGTGGGGGGAGGGTTTCTTGCTGGACTAGAGAATAAATAAAATGTGTAAAATTTTATATAAGTATCCTTCACTGTTAAGTTGTTGTAATAGAATTTGCAAATTGAGATTAGGTGATTGCAGTATTTGTCTATAATCCATGTTCTCTTAGTTATACTTTCTCTTTACTGATTATAGTTAATATTTCCCACATCTTTGCACAGAGAAGTGGTTTGAAATACTTCTGTAACAACTTTAAAAGGAAAACATTTAAGAGTAGAAAATAATATTGCATGCTGCAGAGAAGACACATCATATATTCAGTTAATAGTAAGCTAGATGTCTCATATATGTTTTATCTTAAAATACTTTTATTATGCCTCTTATTCTGGATCTCTCTCAACATTATTGTTTATATTCATAATATGGGCATGGAAAAATACAATATGTTTGACCTCATTTGGCTTTTTGGATGTTCAGTCAGTTAAAAGGTTTGTAAGACGTTTAATTACCAAATGGTATGATCATTATTCATCTCATCATTTGATATATAATGTCAACTGAATTGCCTCCCTGGAGTGCACTGTTTCACAGATCAATAGATTTACCAAGAGCTTGAAGGAGAGCTTTAAACATTCATTGAAAAGAAGGAAAAATATATCCCTTTTGTAAAATGGCTTGTGTAGTCATTTCATCCGCTTCATAATTATTTTATTTACTTCTGTGAATACATCTCCTTATAACAATAGTTTTAGAGTATTATGGCTCCTTTAAGTAAATTAAATTGGAATGTTAATCAGATTTGTTTTACTCAAAGGCAGTGAAGACTATATAACAGAAATACAGAGGCAGATTTCTTGAATCAGTTCTTTTGAGATCTGCCTTGGTCTACCTCTATTTAAAATATGGTTCTCAATATTCTCTACCCCTCTTTAAATAATTTTTATAAAAATGTTATTTTATATCCAGTCCTTATTTCTTACTAAGAAATTGTCAAAATGAGGGCTTTGGAACTGGAAGGACAATTATTCCTTCCCGCCCTTTGGATTCTCACCAGTCCTGACCAAATCCTACTAAAGGCCAACTAGTAACAAAAACATTTAACGTTCATTGAGTGCTATTGTGTGCCAGCCTTTTCTAGTCACTTTACATACATTAGCTCGTTTAATGTCTCAACAACCTTGCGAGGTAGCTGCTGCTATTCCTGGTTTTGACAGATGAGTTAACATGACTTGCCCAAGGTCACACAGCTAATAAACAGAAGAACCAGACTTAGGACCTTGGAAGTGGCTCTTAAGCCCTTATGATACTGGTCTTTGGGCACCAGAGGAAAGTAGTAAGCAAACTATTGTCTTTTAAAATGCCCTATCACTTTTCCCTGTGCCTGCAATCTGTGGTGATTTGGAGGAGGGAATTTACATATTAAAGTGTGGGATGCTCAATGATCTCTTTCATTATCCAGAGAGCATCAGGTCTGGTATTTGGTATTACCCTATTACAGGCTAGTAAGTCACTCTGTTACTGTTGCATGGATGCTGGCAGAAGATATGAACTCCTAGATCAGAGACAAAAGAACGTATTAGTTATAGCACAGCAAGCGGCCCGAGCATCAGTCAGCATGTTTACATCAGTTTTTCTTGCTCCTAAGTGCTATGGACCAATATAACCCACTGTTGATGCTATGAACCCAGTGGGTATATGTTATACCTGAAGAGCTCTGAGCTATGGAAATCTGCTACTTTTATAGAAAGCAGTAAGCAGGCCTGTTCTTTGTCCCAGAGAGAGAGACTATCTCTCTCTTCAGGGTTCCTCACTACAAGTACAACCTTGAGCAGTGGACCAAGGAAAATAGGATAGGATCTTGCTTTCTTGGTTCATCTGTAAGGGTTGGATGGGATGAACCTTATAGTGTGTTAGTTTCTTATTGTTGTTTTAACAAATTAATATAGACTCCGACATAAGATAACACACATTTATTACCTTACAGTTCTGGAGGTCAGAATTATGAAATGGAGGGGCACCTGGGTGGCTCAGTGGGTTAAGCCTCTGCCTTTGGCTCAGGTCATGGTCTCAGGGTCCTGGGATCGAGCCCCGCGTCGGGCCATCTGCTCAGTGGGGAGCCTGCTTCCCCGTCTCTCTCTGCCTGCCTCTCTGCCTACTTGTAGTCTCTGTCAATAAATAAATAAAGTATTATTTAAAAAAAAAAAGTATGAACTGGATCTCAACAGCCTGAAATCAAGGTGTCAGCAAGGCTGTGTTCCTTTCTGGAGGCTTTAGGGAAGAATCTGTTTTCTAGCCTTTTCCAGCTTCTAGACGCCATTGCTTTCTTTGGCTCTTGAATTCCTTTCATCTTTGAAGTGGGGAGTGGCCCACTATGTCTTTCTCACAGTGCATCATTCATACATTGCTTCATCTTCCCTTTTCCACGTTTAGGGGCCCTCTGACTACAGTTGGCCCACCAGATAACTCAGGATAATCTTTCTCTTTTAAGGTCAGCTAATTAGTAACTTTAATTTCATCTGCAACCTTAATTCCCCTTTTTAATATAAGGTGCATTGAGTGGTTAAGATGTGGACATCCTGAGAGGCCTTTATTTTGCTTTATCACTTACACTGTCTCAGCTTTTGGTGAGTTTTCATGAGCTGGCAACCTTCTTGGCCAATCTGATTAACTTGACTGACAGAGGTTGAGTCAAACTGTTCAATTTGTATTATAAGGCATTTAATTAAGGCTACTATTAATGGGATTCCAAGTAGCAGGATAAAAAACAACCTGTAGTATTGATCTGTTATGCCCACAGAATCCTGGACTCAACCAGTTGTGTATATACACCAAGAAAGACTGGTAGGTCTTGTTTTAGTTAGCCAAGATAAGTGTAAGGCCAATTAATTATCCATTATGACCCACACAAGGAAGTTTAGACTAACAAGCTGATCTTTGGTGTCATTAACAATAATTACAGGAGGAAATAGATGGGCTAAAAAGCAAGTCTCCAATGGAGACACATTGTCTGGATCAGTCTCTTGTCACATGAAAGTGTGTAACTGAGAGGGGCCCATTACTCCTCTTTGAGATATGTTGTTGAGGTTTATTTGGATCATTGATTTCCATTAGTTTGGTTAAGTCACATGGGCGAGGTCACTGGATAGTTGCAGTTTTGGTTGCCATACACAATAACTTAAGGCCAGTGGGCATCAGGAGATACTATTAATTTATATCAGGAGTATTTAAACAAGGTTAATGGTCAAGAGCATCAATGGTTCCTCCCTTCTCCCATCTCTCAGAGTCTAAGGTCTTCCTTCCCCAGTGCCAGGGTAGGAGCTCAGTGAATAGTATACTCAACTCAGTGGTCATTATACTTATGTCCTAGGATTTTTGTTAATCCAACTATAGTATACAGAAGACTGAACTACAATTAAGTTTGAATTCTCTGGTTCCTCTCAAAACTGGATTGCCACCTGAAAGGTATACTAAGCAGGCTGGCTGGGAATTGCTGTTAGCGTAGAGAAGAATGCATCCTATCTAGGAATGGTCAGAGTAGAATCCCAAATTTTCAAAACAGCTCTGTATAACCCTCACCCCTTTTATCCTGATCATTATCCAGGAGCTGATCAAAAAGAGATAAGCCCTTTTTGGAGACAGCCGCATTCAAGGAAGCTGCCCAGCAAAGGTATAGGGATCAAGAGGAGATGAGGGGGATAGGTTCAGAAATCTTTCTGAATCACTTTTTTGAGGAAACTCTTCCAGTCCAGGGCAGCTGATACCTGCACAGGTCAGGAAGCATGGACTGTTCCTCCGTTAACTTGGCATTCAGTCTGTTGTCGGGTTACCTTTGTGACAAAAGATGCACTGTTGTTACACTGTAGATAGTCTAGAAGCTTAAATATGACATAGTTATGTTTCAAGGGCTACAGTAGTGTGGCAAGAGTTGGCCAATTAGGCTGAAACAGTGCCACTGCAGTATGAAAAAGTGCCGAGAGCTGTGAAGTACCCACAGTTAGCCCTGAGACAGGGGCAGAGGTCCAAGATAATCAATTTGCTAGGAGCAGGTGGAGTCAGTGCTATTGGGAGACAATTCCCCACGGTTCTTTCATATTTACACATCTCATGAGCAGAGGAACTATTTGGTTCTTATAGAACATCTCTTCGAATGTGTCTGTGTAGAGCTCCAGCCTTCTTCTGGAGCGGAGAGCAGGTGTGTGCACTGTACATTATAATAAAGACAGTGTATCCCTCTGGAATAAAGATGGGACAGACTTACTCCCCATTGTAAAATATCCAGGTTCCTTAAGCTTCGTGATCTCCTGTAACATAACCACTGTGTATGTGGTTGCCTCTTGGCCCTCTTTGTATCACTCTGTGAAAACTGAAGCTCAGGAAACTGGTTAACTTGTTAGTTTTCATGTCCGATCCTTCACAGTTCTCAGAAAACGCTACTAGAGTTCTTCTGTACTGTATACCAGTGGACCGGCCAGCTTTGGCCAGTGTTGAAAATCTGGCATAGTGTTAGCTGCTGCATCAGAATGAATCCTTTATTGTGTGTCGTTTATGAGGGTGAACGTACTGCTTATCTGGTATGATGATGGATTCTCCTAGCACTGGTGGTGATTGGGCTGGGACAGGCCTCATTAGCATCTTTGATTCCAGTTAATCCCATCAAAGAATTCTCTTGTGGAGGGCCTCTAAAGGAGTGACCTGTACAATCTGATCAGTAGGCACAGGTTCCCCCCATAGTTTGTAGCCCTAGTGGTTAGATGTCTTTATGTGTCAGTCCGTGATCTTCCAGGGACAGACCACACAGCTGGACCATTGGCAGTAGTCCAAGATTTGTCAAAAAGGTAGCATGGTTCATCCAGGGAAATTTTGGCTGGGGCTACAAGGACTGTCTTGAGTTATGCCTACTGAGCAGAATGACGAAACAACAACAGCAGGATAAGGAACATCATCAGATTTCCATTTAGCCAAAGTATCAATGAAACAGATTGAAGCATCTAGGGAAACCTCTATGAATTGAGGTACCCATTTAAACAGCAGCTTCATTTTGGATAGTGGAATTGGGGAGGAAGATCCCCCAAAGGGGTAGTTGCCACTTATTCGTATAAAACTGAGACATCACTAGAACCAGGCTAGCTGGCTCCTGAAGGTATCATTTTTGTTTGACGGAAAAGGGCCTGTCAGGCCATTTCCACCTTAGTGCTTCCTGGCTTCTTTCAGATGGCATGGGGAGAATGTGGACCCTAGACCTGCAGTGCTCTGAACCACTCAGATGATCTCCACAGAGCAGTTTTCACATAGTCCAGTTGGATGTGCAAGCCCATGATACCATATTATAAAACTACCTGTAGATATGTCTCCTAAGGCAAGGGAAACAAAAGCAAAAAGCAACTATTGGGACTATATACAAATAAGAAGTTTTTGCACAGTAAGGAAACCATCAAGAAAACAAAAAGACAACCTACTGGATGGTAGAAGATATTTCCAAATGACTATCTGAAAAGGGGTTAGTATTCAAAATGCATAAAGGACTTCAACTCAACACCAAAAAAAAATAAAAAAAAAAAACCCAACTAAAACAAAACAAAACAAAGAACAATCTAATTAAAAATTAGGTAGAATAGACATTTTTCCAAAGAAGACATAGATGGGTGACAGACACATTTAAGAACCTCAACATTGGGGCGCCTGGGTGGCTCAGTAGGTTGAAGCCTCTGCCTTCGGCTTGGGTCATGGTCTCAGGGTCCTGGGATCGAGCCCTGTGTCGGAGCTCTCTGCTCAGCAGGGAACCTGCTTCCTCCTCTCTCTCTGCCTGCCTCTCTGCGTACTTGTAATCTCTGTCTATCAAATAAATAAATAAAATATTTAAAAAAAAGAACCTCAACATCACTACTTTTTAGGGAAATGCAAATAAAATCCACAATGAGATTCCACCTCATGCCTGTCAGAGTAGCTGTAATCAAGACAAGAAATACCAAGTGTTAGCAAAGATGTGGAGAAGAAGAAAACCTTTGCACTGTTGATGGGAATGTAGATTGGTAGATTGGCAGAGCCAGTATGGAGACAGTATGGAGGTTCCTCAAAAAATTAAAAGTAGGAATACCACATGATCCAATAATTCCACTACTGGGTATTTACCTAGGGAAAATGAAAACGTGAACTCAAAAAGATATGCACCCCTATGTTTATTGCAGTATTATTTGCTACAGCCAAGAGATGGAAGCAGCCTGTCTATCAACAAATAAACGGATAAGGAAAATGTGGTACACACACGTATATGACAGTCATTAAAAAGGATGAGATCATGCCATTTGAGACAAAATGGATGAACCTAGAGGGTATTATGCTAAGCAAAATAAGTTAGACTGAGAAAGACAAATACCGTATGATTCCACTCATAAGTGGAAGCTAAAAAAGTGAATAAAAGAAAAAGCTGAATCAGAACTATAAATACAGAAAACAAACTGATGGTTGCCAGAAGAGAGAGGGTGGGAGATTGGGTAAAATGAGTGAAGGGGAGAGAGAGATATGGGCCTTCATTTATGGAACGAGTAAATCACAGGAATAAAAGTATAAGGAATGCACTCAATGGTATTGTCATAATGGTGTAATGGGACAGATGGTATTTGTACTTGTGGTGAATATAACATAAAGTATGACAAATACTTATCAAAGCACTAAGTTGTCCACCTGAAACTAATAGAACATTATGTGTCAACTATATGCAAAACAAAACAAAACAAGATGCAGTTTTGGGTAAAATGACTGTGAAATCTTTCCACTGAATGGGAGTTTGAGACTAAGAGATACATCTTATTCATCTTTGTATCCCTAGGTACCTAGCTCAGTGCTGGTACATAGTAGATACTTAATAAGCACTTGCAAGTTGAATTAGTAAATAGGTGATCACATTGTAAATGTGGAAAACGGTTTATAATTGATAAGGTATGTCTGTCAGATTAGGAGTGTGGTTTTATTAATGTGCTGTCTGCTTCCTCATTATCAACAGCTGTGTGTTGTGTAAGATTTGGCTTCAATATTTAATTATAATGATTAGGAAAATGGATAATGTTGCTTTTTGTGTTCCATATACAGTGATTATATAGATTATAGAATGCTTGTTTAACTTCTCTTATGAATTATTACTAACTTATGAAAGGAAAAAATGCAGTTACAAAATAATAAGCATTACCTTTAGGCATCCTAATAGTTGCTGCAAAAAGTGTCAACAAGGCACATATACTTTGCCTACTAACACTAAACAAAATCGATCCAAGTTACTATCATTGTCTTTGTGGTAGCTTTTCCCCAAGTTTCAGGAGACTTAATTGGTTAAATTTCCCCTCTGGGAATTTTTTAGGCAATTCCCTGGGACTTTAACAGGGAACAAAAGAAACTAATGGTCATTAAACAAGTAAAATAATTTGGACTTTGATTTAGGTACATTTTCTGATTTACCTCATTTGATATTCATGAGCATGCATTTTCTAAAGGGGTGAAAAGTTTAAGTACTGCCAAACCCCACACACCTAGTAAGTGTTTCAGTTAATATTTAAACTTAGGTTTATCAATTTTTAAGTTTCTGTTCTTTCCAGTTAGCCACTTTCAACTGATGGAACCATGTGGTTAACATGAATGTCAAACATACTGTTGTATGGAGGACTGTATTCTTTTTTTTCTTTTTCAGTGTTTGTGCTGCCGAAGCAAGCACTGGTGTAGTATATTCTTGACTACAGACTGCTCTGTGTATCCCTACCAGCTGTGAAAGTTTTTGAGCTTTCCTTTCTATAGTTCACATATGGTAAAACCACTATGCACACATACATACATACAATCAGTTTTCATTTCCACTGTAATTGTATTCTATAAAGCCACCACAAACACTGAGTCAGTGAGTACTGAGTCATTGCTCCTACAGGACAGACAGGGTTAGGTTCCTGTGAGGCTCTGGTCATAACATTTTCATCGACTGATCAATACATAACTTTATATTGTGAATGTTTGTGTTTAGAAACACCTTATGTAATATATATATTGTTGATTTGTTAACTTTGAATTCATGGCCAACATCACTGTAGCTCATGCCTGAATGAAACTCATCTAAGTAACATATATAAAGAAAATATATATGTGTATAAATATAAAAATGTATGTTATAGCCTCTTGTGGTTAGAAACAATACATGGCACTTCAGCACTACACTTGGGCGCTGTTTTGAATGGTGTAATCACCAAGAAAAAGTACAAATATGGCATTGCATAGACCACTGAAAGGACATTGTTTACAGTGTAAGAGCTGAGACAAGAAGGCAGAGTGTCACCTTCTTGTTCAACCTCAGCTAGAAATGTGCATGTCTATGAAGGACCACAAAAATGCTGTTAGTATTTACTTTGGGGCTACAAATCAGTTTTAGCAGAATTCACAAATACGGAATCTATGAAAAATGAGGAATAACCATGTATGTATTATACATATAAACATATATGTACAGATATATAATAACTAAAAATTATTTTTTCAAAATAGATAGTACTTCCAGTTCTTCAACATCATGTTTTTGAATGACACATTTATCCAGCATATATGCCAAGTATATAACTTTTTTTAAACTTTATTTTATTTTTTCAGTGTTCCAAGATTCTTTGTTTATGCACCACACCCCAGGCTCCATGCAATATGTGCCCTTCTTAATACCTACCACCGGTGTCACCCATCCTCCCACCCCCCACAAACCCTCAGTTTGTTTCTCAGAGTCTACAGTCTCTCATGCTTCATCTCCCCCTTCAATTTCCCCCAACTCACTCCTCCTCTCCTTCTCCCAATGTCCTCCGTGTTACTCCTTATGTTCCACAAGTAAGTGAAACCATATGATAATTGACTCTCTCTCTGCTTGACTTATTTCACTCAACGTAATCTCCTCCCGTCCCATCCATGTTGATACAAAAGTTGGGTATTCATCCTTTCTGATGGAGGCATAATATCGCATTGTATATATGGACCATATCTTCTTTATCCATTCGTCTGTTGAAGGGCATCTTGGCTCTTTCCAGTTTGGTGACTATGGGCATTGTCAAGCATATACTTTGTGACAGGCATTTTTGCAGGCACTGTGGATATAATAGTGAGCAAACAGATAAAATTCCTACCTTCACTGAAGTGACTATATATATACATATATATATATATATTTTTTAATTTATTTGACAGACAGATCACAAGTAGGCAGAGAGGCAGGCAGAGAGAGAGGAGGAAACAGAAGCAGGCTCCCTGCCAAGCAGAGAGCCCGATGCCGGGCTCGATCCGGGGACCCTGAGATCATGACCTGAGCAAAGGTAGAGGCTTAGCCCACTGAGCCACCCAGGTGCCCTGACAATATATTTTTTTGAAAAGTGAATAATATGCCAGGTAATGATCACTGCCATAAAGAAAAATAGAGCAGGAGAAAATAATAGAGACTGATGTTGAGACCTATTTCATATAAACTGGTAAGGGAAGGCCTAACTGATATGGTAGCCTTATAGGAGAGATGTGAAGTACATAAGGAAGCAAACCCTGTAGATGTAAGGGAAGATTTTTTAAAAAAAACTAGATATGTGAATAAGATCATACAGGATTTGTCCTTTTTCTGATTTATTTCATTTAGACTAATGCCTTCAAATCTCTCCATGTTGTTCCACATTGCAGGATTGTTTTGATTTATTATAACTGAATAATATTGATTATATTTATATTACAACTTCTTTGTCCATTCATCCATTGATGGACACTTAGGTTGTTTCCATATCTTGGCTATTATGAGTAATGCTTCTATGAGCATGGGAGTGCAGATACTTTTTGGAGTATGTGTTTTCATTTCCTTTGGGTATAGTCCCAGAAGTATATGGTGGTTTTATTTTTAATTTTTTGAGGACCACCATACTGTTTTCCATAGTAGCTGTACCAATTTGCATTCCCACCAACAGTGCACAAGGGTTATTTTTTCTTCATATCCATGCCAACATTCGTTATCTTTTGTCTTTTTACTGATGGCCACTCCAACAAGTGTGAGGTGATATCTCATTGTGGTTTTGATTTAGTTTTCCCTAATGACTGTTGATCGTGAGCATCTTTTCATGTTCCTGTTGGCCTTTTGTAGATCTTTTTTGGAGAAATGTATCTTTAGGTTACTTTCCCATTAATTTTTTTTTTTCTGAACAGTATGGAAGTTCCTGAAAACATTAAAAATAGAATTACCACATGACACAGTAATGCCACTACTGAGTATCTACCCAAAGAATACAAAAAACTAACTTGAAAAGATACATGCCATACCTCTGTTTATTGCAACATTATTTACAGTAGCCAAATTATGGAAGCAATCCAGTGCCTGTTCATAGACAAGTGGTTAAAGAATATATGGTATATAACAAAATATAACTCAACCATCAGAAAGAATGAAATCTTGCCATTTGCAATGACATGGATGGATCTCGAGAATATAATGCTAAGTGAAATAAGTTAGAGAAAGACAAATACCAATGATTACTCTCATATGTGGAATTTAAGAAACAAAACAAAGGAACAAATTAAAAAAGAATTAAACCAAAAAAACCAGACTCTTAACTATTAGAGAACAAACCGATGGTTACCAGAGGGGAGGTTGGTAGGGTGAAATAGATGAAATAGGTGTAGGGGTTTTAAGAGTACACCTATCATGATGAGTACTGATTGATGTGTAGATTTGTTGAATCACTATATTGTACACCTGAAACTAATATAACATTATATGTTAACTGTACTGGAATTAAAATTTAAGAAGTAAATTTAAAAAATTTTATTGAGCTTTATGAATTCATTATATATTTTGGATATTAACCCCTTACCAGATGTATGCTTTACATATATTTTTTCACATTCTGCAGGTTGTCTTTTCACCTTGCTGGTGATTTCTTTAGCTGTGCAGAAGCTTCTTAGTTTGATGTAGTTCTACTTCTTTATTTTTTATTTTGTTTCTTATGTTTTAGGTGTCATATCTGAAAAATCATTATCAAGACCCATGTCAAGGAGCTTTATTCCTATTTTCTTCTAGGAGTTTCATGGTTTCAGGTTTTACATTTATGTCTTTAATACATTTTGAATTAGTTTTTGTAGTGGTGAAAATATGGGTCAAGTTTCATTCTCTTCCATGTGAATATCCTGTTATCCCAAATTTATGGAAAGACTGTCTCTTCCCTATTGAATATTCTTGGCTCCTTTGTCAGGTATTAGTTGACCATATATTCTTGGTTTTATTTCTTGATTCTGTTCTGTTGGTCTGTTTGTCTGTGTTTCTGCCAGTACCATACTGTTTGATGACTATAGCTTTGTAGTATAACTTGAAATCAGAAAGTGTGATGATGCCTGCTTTTTTTCTTTCTGAGGACTTCTCTTTCTTTCTTTCTTTCTTTCTTTCTTTCTTTCTTTCTTTCTTTCTTTCTTTTAAGATCCTATTTATTTATTTGACAGAGAGAGATCACAAGTAGGCAGAGAGGCAGGCAGAGAGAGAGGGGGAAGCAGGCTCCCCGCTGTGCAGAGAGCCCGATGTGGGGCTCGATTCCAGGACCCCGAGATCATGACCTGAGCCGAAGGCAGAGGCTTAACCCACTGAGCCACCCAGGCACCCCTTTCTGAGGATTTCTTTGGGGGCCATTTGGGGTCTTTTGTGGTACCATAAAGGTTTTAGGAGTGTTTTTTTCTACTTCTAGATAGCTTTTGGTAGTAACGACAGTTTAATAATATTAATTCTTCCAATCCATGATCATTGGACACCTTTCCATTTATTTATGTCTTCTTTGATTTTTTTCATCAATGTCTATTATTTACAGAGTATAGATCTTTTACCTCCTTTGTTAAACTTACTCATAAGTACTTTATTGTTCTTGCTACTGTCTACTGTTGTAAAAGGAATTGATTTATTTCTTATTCAGAAAATTGTTGTTAGTGTATTAAATGTTACTGAGTTTTGTACGTCAATTTTGTATCTTTCAACTTGACTGAATTTGTTGATTAAATCTAACAGGTTTTCGGTTGAATATTTAGGATTTTCTATATATATAACCATATTGTCTACAAATAGATACAGTTTTACTTCTTTTTTTCCAATTCTGATAATTTCTTTTCCTTGCCTGATTGCTTTAGCCAAGGCTTCTTGTTTTATTTTGAATAGGAGTGGTAAGAGTGAGAAACCTTGTCCTCTTCCTGATCTCAGAGGAAACACTTTCAGCCCTTCACTATTGAATATGATATTAGCTGTGGGCTTGTCATACATGATGTCAATTATGTTGAGATATATTCTTTCTGTGCCTAATTTGTATAGGGTTTTGTTTTGTTTTGTTTTTGTTTTTGTTTTTGTTTGTCATGAATGGATATTAAATTTTGTCAAATGCTTTTTCTGTTTCTGTTGAGGTGATCATATGTTGCTTTTTTATTCCATTAATGTGACATATTACATTGCCTTGCATATATATATTTTTTAAAGATTTTATTTATTTATTTGTTAGAGAGACAAAGAGAGTACAGGCAGGCAGAGTGGCAGGCAGAGGGAGAAGCAGGCTCCCCCTGGAGCAAGGAGCTCTGTGGAGCAGGGACTCAATCCCAGGATGCTGGGATCAAGACCTGAGCCGAAGGCAGCCGCTTAACCAACTGAGCCACCCAGGTGTCTCTGATTTGCATATATTGAACTATTCTTGCATGCCAGGGATAAATTCTATTTGATCATGGTATATGATCCTTTTAATGTGCTGCTGAATTTGGTTGGCTGGTATTTTATTGAGAATTTTTGCATCTGTATGTATCAAGGATATTGACCTACAGTTTTCTTTTCTTTTCTCATTTTGGTATCAGAATAATGCTGGTCTTGTAAAATGAGTTTGGGAGAGTTCCCACCTCTTCAGTTTTTGGAAGAGTTTGAGAAGGATGGGTGTTGGTTCTTCAAATGTTTGATAAAATTCACCAGTGGAGCCATCTGGTCCTGGGCTTTTCTTCAGTGGTAGATTTTTTCATTACGGATTCAGCCTCCTTTCTAGTAATTCATATATTTAGATTTTCTGTTTCTTCCTCATTTTGTCTTGGTTAGTTCTATGTTTCCAAAATTGTTCTGTTTCTTCTAGGTTGTCTAGTTTGTTTGTGTATAGTTGTTCGTGGTAACCTCTTATGATCCCTTCAGTTTCTATTCTATTGTTTCCATTTCTAATTTTCCATTTCTAATTTTGTTGATTTGTGGTCTTTTCTCTTTTTTCCTTGGCTAGTCTAGCTAATGGCTTGTCAATTTTACTTATCTTTTCAAAGAACCAGTTCTTAATTTTGTTAACCTATTCTGTTGCTTCTCTGTTCTCTGTTTCATTTATTTATTCTCTAGTCCTTACCATTTCCTTTCTCCTGCTAACTTTGGGCTCAGTTTGTTCTTTCTCTAGTTATTTAAGGTGTGTTTTAGTCTACCTTTGAAACTCTGTATTGAATTCTTCAGGTCAGTTGTTGTATTTTTTAATTAGGATTCCTGTTTTTTTTTGTTTTTTTTATTTGTTTTTTTTAAGATTTTATTTATTGGGACGCCTGGGTGGCTCAGTTGGTTAAGCGGCTGCCTTCGGCTCAGGTCATGATCCCAGCGTCCTGGGATCGAGTCCCACATCGGGCTCCTTGCTCAGCAGGAAGCCTGCTTCTCCCTCTGCCTCTGCCTACCACTCTGTCTGCCTGTGCTCGCGCGCTCTCTCTCTCTAACAAATAAATAAATTTAAAAAAAATTTTAAAAAATTTAAGATTTTATTTATTTATTTGACAGAGATCACAAGTAGGCAGAGAGGCAGGCAGAGAGAGGGGGGAAGCAGGCTCCCCACTGAGCAGAGAGACCGATGCGGGGCTCGATCCCAGGACCCCGAGATCATGACCTGAGCCGAAGGCAGAGGCTTAACCCACTGAGCCACCCAGGTGCCTCCTGGGGTTTTTTGATGGTTGCTATTACCTTGCCATGCTTCTCATTTTGTGCATATATTGTTTTCCTAACTTCGCTCAGTTGTCTGTCTTTTCTTGTAGTTCACAAAAGTGTTTTAAAGAGATTATTCTGAATTCTTTGTTTGATAGTTCATAGATCTTTATTTCTTTGGGGTCACTTATTAGAATTTTATTAGTTTCTTTTGGTGGTTCACATGTATCTAATTTTTGGGATCCTTTATTCCTTATGTTGGTATCTGTGTGTTTGATTAATAAGGCTCCTCTTCCAGATTTTACAGATTTGCTTTGGCAAAGACAATGCTACACCAGCCAGCTGAGTTGGATTTCTGTGAATATCTGCTGGTAATGTTCTTGGTCATTTGGGCTCACTGTTATGGTCTACTTTTTGGTGAGGGGTTGTCCAAGCGCTAAGGATGGGCATGGGGTGTTGTGCCACTGGCTGAGAACAGTTGGATAAGACTACTGGCTTGGTTCCCTACCCAGCAGAGGCTGTAGGGTGGGCTCTGAGGTTGTCTGGGTTCTCTGGTCTCATTACTATATGGTTGGGAATGGGTACTATATTCAGTAATAAGTAGGATTATGAATTAACTTTCCTGCCCTGGCGGAGCTGGCAGGACAGAATGCAGGGCCTATATAGTTTGTTGTTTGGGACCTGAATCAGATCAGAGTATGCACCGAGTTTCCCTTGTCAGGTGAGGGCACTGGTTTTGCTCTGCAGACAGGAGAAGCCAGGGGCTGTGCTCTCTGTTCAAGGGTCACTGTATAAAGGGCTGTTGAATGGGCTGTGCAGCTTTCCATCTGCTCTGCTTAGGTTCCTTCGTTGGACAGGCTGAAGGCTTTATTCAGTGGTGAGTGAGGCTACAAATTAGATTACCTGCCCAAGCACAGAAGGAGTTTATTTAAAACTGATAAAACTCTGTTTGTTGTCTTAACTCAAGTCTACTCATGCCCCAGTTTTCCTCATTGAACAGGGCCACTGGCTTTGTTTGTAAACTGTCAGCTCTGCCCACCCACCTCTCAGCTTGAGTGCTGCTGGGCTGCGCAGCTTTTAGAAGTTGTCTCTAGCCCTTCTGGTCAAATGGCACTGGGGCACTCTCTATAACAGGAGGGGCTTTTTCTCAGATCCTCAGGAAGGGGAAAGGGCCTCTCCAGGGTAGTCTCCTTTTCTCAAATAGACTGTCTAGTTGGAGGGGCCAGGAGCTACCCTTAGCCTTTGGCTGGTACTACCTTTGCTCTGGGGGTGATCAGCTCTGTCTGCTCCCCTCTCAGTTCCAGTACTGCTGAACTGCCCTGTTTCCAGGGGGTTGTCACCAACACTTCTGGTCAAATAGGGCTGGAAAACACTTTCCACAGAGGGTGCTGTTAAAATTAAGTTCTTTGTGTGAGCCTGGCCAAAGCAGATTCCCAGTGGTTGAGCCCTGCTTGTTTCCCTGCAGTCCTAGTGGTGTAAGGTCAGAGTAGGGGCTCCTGCAAAGTGACCCACAGTGCTGGGAAAAGCCGGTTCAGAGATAGTCATTAGAGTTATGGCTCACCTTATCTTGACTTGAAGGTAGATGTTTTTGAATACAAGCAATAGAATGAAGAAATAATTTATTGTAATGAATGGACTTGAGAAAGTAGTGATGGCAAATGACACAGTGACAGTCAAAAATTGTAGATAATATTTAATCCATACAGTGCTTTTTTCATAATAAATGCTTAGTAAGTGCTTATAATTAAATGAATGGAAGAAATGAATGAATTTTTTTAAAAAAAACTAGTAGTATAGGTAGATTTGGCATTGTGTGGGCCCCACTAAGATATGCACAGAGTTCGATCTTGTCTTCCTGTCCCCAACTCTGCCACCCTGTTCCAAGCTACCATCATCTCCTGCTTTTGTTCTTGCCATTGCCTTTTGTCTGTTTAACCCCATTCTTGATTCCCTGCAGTCTGTTTTCAGCACAGCAGTTAACTATTAAATCCTAAAGCAGATCATCTCACTTTACCATTCAAAACCCTTCATTTCCCCCCGCCAACCCTGTCTCAGACTCTACTGCCATCTCATTAAAAGTGAGATTTCAAAACCTTAAAATGGCTTTGTAAGACCACATATAATCTGGTCTCTTATCTTACTACCCCTTCTCCACTCTGCTCTTGGCCACGTTAACCTTCCTGGCTGTTTCTCAAGCACACTAGACATGCTGCCTTTTCAGGGCCTTTTCAGGGCTGTGCCCTCTGCCAGGCTTACTCTTCCTGCAGATTCCTGTATGCCTACTCTATCACCTCTTTCAAGTCTTTGCTTAAATCTCATGAGGTGTTCTGGAACAATCCTATTTAAATTTTCAATTCTCCTGCCACATTGGCTAATCACCTTTATCCTTCCCTAAACTTGCCCATATCATTTGTAGCCTTTTAACATTATATAAAACTTACTTTTTGTAAATTCAGTATCTCTCTCAACCCCCTGGATTATAAGCCGTTTGGAGGTCAGGAGGAGGCTTTACTCTGGGTTTGCCTTTTTTTATTCCCCCTCTCAAAATGCTTCCTAGATCGAGACCAGTTTGGATCCTACCCATGATTCAAGTTCCAGTTCAAGTATTTAGGTGAAGAATTCCTGGCAATTTTCCACCCATACCATATTTTCTCCTTAGCATGGTGACTATCTTTGTACTACGAAAATATATGCTCATTTTAGTAGGAAAATCAATATAAATCTGGGCACTCATTATTTTGCCTCCTGGCAACTAGTTCATTTGGATCTATACTGAATTAAAAGAGCATTGTCACAATGATGATTCTAATTTTTACATCTTGTATTGTGTTTTATCACTATTCACTTACTAACTTATTGTACTGCAGAGCCTATAACCGGAATCTTTAACATTGAAGTAGATATCCCTTAAAAAATCTTGTTTCTTTCACTGACGAAGATTTCAAATTTGGAATCACATTGAAATTCTAGGTAAAAGTATTCTCTTTCTTCCTGATTGATAGAAGTGTAAGTTGGAATCTCCAGAAGATTGTTACAAGATCTTTGGAAGTTTGAGTCTAAGACTTTCATCTGACTGTGAGCTCCTGGCCTCCTAATACATACTTCCTTGAGTCACTGTTTTTCAGCACTTTGCTCCCTTTATTTAAGTTACATTCATTTTGATTTGGTTGCATTTTACTTGCCCTGGACTACTCATCATCTCCTGAATACATCATGCCCTTCCATGAATTTGCATTTATTGTCCATGCTCAGTAGAGCCTGCCCCTCTACTTCACTCTCCCTTTATTACTTCAGCCTTCAAAATACTGCTTAAAAGTCACCTCTTCTTTGAAGTCTTCCTGGATTGCAGCCGGATAGAATTAATCCTATCACCTCTGTGTTCTTGTGGCATTTTGTATATGCTGCCACTCCTATAGAACTATTAGTGAAGTTACTTTATTCTCTGTGGGGTTTTTTTTTTTGTGTTTTTTTTTTTCTATTTCTCTGCTCCCATTTCACCAGACTGTGATTTTGGTCTTGTGTACCATATTCAGTACTGACTCACAGGGGCCTAAAAGTCTTAGGGGCCTAAAACTTTCCGGTTCCTTAATCACTCCATCTTGTGTAGTAGGAAAGATTTATATATCTTCAAAATATTTGAGGAGCCATTCTGAGCTTCTCGCATGAGTGCTTAACCCAGCTGCTCTACAGTCTGTCTTTGTATCTGCTTGTTGTACCTTTCAGCCGTATTCTTGGGTTTCTTTGAACAGTCTTGTCAGACTCACACAATATACAGGGTACCTCTCTGCACAGAGGCCGCAGCCTTTCTAGTCCTACATTGAGATAGCAAACGAGTCTAGCTTTTGGCAAACTTGGGGGCTAGGACAAGCATAGGGCTGCAAAAGAAAGAAGGAAGAGTCAGCACAACCTTCAGCAGTGATCGAAAGACCTCTGCTTCCTGGAGGCCGTTGTGCTTTTAAGGCGGCATTTATTTTATTAAATATTAGATTTAAAATTCTAAGGTGAGCAATTTGCTTTGAATTATTTCACCATTGTTTGAACTTCTTCAGACAAGGTAGGACTATTTGTTATACATTGATGTGACAAAAGGGATATGTTGAGAGGCAGTCTCTCCCAACAATAAGTAAATGAATGAATGAATGAAAATAAAAGAGGGTAGGTGTCAAGGAGCCTTGCTTTTGGTGCAACCATGAATATCTAGTAACTTTTAAATAAAGTTTTCTCATTAAAAGTAGTTCTTATTCTGCTTCACCAGGAATTCTGAAACAAACTGATCCTTGACGCTGTATCTTGTAATTCTTGGGCATTATTCTCCACTTCCTTTTTTAGCAAACCTATATGTACAATGCACAGTAGATAATAGAGAAGTGTAAAAAATATATTTTGACTCTGTTGTTTTTGTAAGCTGATAGGGTCACAATGATGTGTATGAAACAAATTAAAATTTATTGAGCGTTCAGTCCAGCTTTTTTGGTTACATTATTTCATTTTAAATTTCTCATGTAAGTTTCAAAATAAGTACTTTTATTCACAATTTGCACATAAGAAAACTAAGACTCAGGTTACTACAGCTACTAAATGGAGAAGACCAGACTTAGTCTATAGGCTCTTCTCTTTCCAAAGTCCATGCACTTTTACTATCAAATGTTGATGATTTTACTATTAATTAAAAATAAATGCCATAGGAATTTCAGAGAATTACTCTTTACAAAATAGTATTTTTGAAAACATATGCTTTGCACCTGTGCACATTAAACCTGGATAACCCTATTAGCTGTGTATTATTGTTTTCAATTTTACAAATAAGAAATCTGAGATAAAGAGTGGTTCAGGACAGTGTCAAAAATTACAAATTTTAAGTGGTAGAGTCTGTATTTGAAACCACATCTTCCTAAGGCTAGAGTCAATATTCTAAGAAATGTGGTTACTTTGTGTTTTACAAACCTAGTGTTCACATTTGTCTGTGACAGATGGTAAAATGTAGGGGTTATTGTATATTAATGATTTGTGCTGTGTTATTTATCATGTACTGATTTGTGTGATCATACAAAATTATTGTTGCATGACATACATGTTCATTTGTGTCTGAGGAAGTTTTAGATTATGTGTGGCTTCTCCTCATATGTGATTTCCTGTTTAAGCCAAATTAACTATTGTTCTCATAAATATCATGACTATGTATGTATTGAAAGACATGGGCTCTTTGGAAGATTTATCTCTAAATCATTAATATCTTTTGTTTAATTTGTTGCATACTTCATATTTGATTAAGTTTAACTTCTGTATGTGTTAGTTCACATAGAGTATTTATTTCTATATATCAGGGCATGTCCGTGTATGTGATTTTTGGGCATGTTTTTACCACCAAGAGTATACTCCATAGTGGATGTAAACACATCAGAGCCTCTCTTCATGCAATTACCATCCATTATCTATTTTAATTTTACAACAAATATTTTCAAAATGGAATGGTTCCTATTAGGGGAGGTTAAATTATAATTTGAGTGTGTCTGCTTCAGACTAAAATCAGCACAGCAGTACATCGCCTCTGTGATTCTGTAAAACATTGCTAAATCTTCTTTCTCATTGGTTTTCTGCACAGAGAAATCCATTCATTTTACAAATATAGAAGAAATGAATTTTATATCTACTCCTTAAGTATAAGAGAGAGAGGGAGGATGCATAATGGATTTATATATGACACAAATGTATCCAGTGACAGAATGGGTTGCAGAAAGATCTCCTCACTGGGAAAAGGTGATCATTCCAAGCAAGAGTGACACTGATTTGTCCCTCCCACATCAAAGCTGTGCCCTTGCAAAAGGGCACACCTCCCAACATTCCAGTTTATCCAATTACTCCTTTTAAAAGAAGTATTATTTTCCTACCAATTAGCCATTCAAAAAGAATTGTGTTTCAGTATTCTTGTAAGCCAGTTTTATTTAAACAATATGAAATACCATCAAAGAACTTACAATTTTCCTTCAAGGAGGAAGTGCAGTATAAAAACTCTGATGCTGTTGTTATTTTTAGAATTTATCTTTATTTAGCATTTTACTGTCTCAAGTGGCTTCACAGCTATTACAACTATGAAACAGACTAAGAAGTTCTCACTTTTCTAGATTAAAACTAGATGTTATATGTTGGAGCTGGAGTTATTCTTCAAGGTGTAGAACTCTATAATTTTTACTTAAAAATCTTGTCAATCCTTATGCCTATCAATATTTTGGAACTGAGGTTTTTTTTCTCTACCACCATATGTTTGATTTTTCAAAGCAAGAGATTGTGATTTTGGCCTCATCACAGTCTTTACACATAGAATATGTTGTTGGGAGTTTTTTGTCACTAGAACCTTCCCTGTTTTAAATTCAGCACCATAAATCCCTCTTATTCTTTCCTTATAACTCCTCATTTTCACTTTTTCTTAATATGCTTTTGAAAGGTGTTTCTTCTGTTCACGTCTTTGACCATATCCCAATCTGTCTTTATGTTCAGATACCATGCTTAGTACTCTTTGAGTGAGACTGTGCTTACTGTTTATTTGTGTTTTCTGTGTATTTCAAGCTTGCTTTCTTTTTACTTTTTCAGGAAAATTTGTACTTGCATGTCATGAGCCTCCCTCTTCCATACTTTTTACTAGATTATTGTTTACTGAAATTGATGAGCCTTTTTAGTCCTTACCTACCAAACAGCTTCCCATCCCTTACTTTGTCTATAGTTGCAAACGAGATCTGTCTGCTCTCAAAACATTTCCTAGTCCCAATAATCGGAAGATAGGAAAGCAAACTCTCTTGGCCACCATTGTCTATGAATGGAGTTTAATGACTAATTCTCATTACAGAAATGAACTATATACTCATCACATTACCTTTATGTTCTATCAACACATTTGTTTGGGAAATTTTTAATATTTAATGTTGTTTTAGTCTGCTTTTTCTTATTTATTTGCTAGTAATCATTTTATCATAGATTATAATAGTCATTGGTAAGAAGGGATTTATGTTTTTTACGTCAGACTTCCAGGTATTTAACATTATGTACAGAAAAATTCAGTTAATACTTTAAAAAATTTAATACTGATGCTTGTAACAACAGTCTATAAAGGTTCCCAATTTAATAGAAGTTTGTTCCTCATATTAAGGGAGAATCAGAACACTGGACAACAGAGAGATTAGATAGTTTCTGAACTTTCTTGTTTCTCATACCATTTACACAAATTCTCCAGGTTGTAAGTTTATAAAATGATTAGTATATGAAATTCCAGATAGGCCCCCATCTTTGTCTCATTGCAGTCTCTGATGTCTTTTCCTTCAAATTAAACATTTTTGCTCTCAAGAAAATACAAAATGTATGCAAAAATGACATTTTTATCCTGGGTCATACAGCAATTCCAAAATGTAGTAGGAAATAAGGAATTAAACAGAAATCAAGATGGGTATTGAAAGAACACTTGAAGTTTTTTGAAGCAATTTTCTCAAAATACATGCCTGTAAACATTATATTTCCTTTAACTTAAAGAGTTACTTAAACTCTTAAGGAGTTACAGGATTTTATATATTTCATCATTTCAGAGTGATTTTAGCCAATTTAAAAGCATGATAGTAAAGGGTAGAATCAAAATGAGGGAAAATATATGGGGGAAAACAATAAAGCTATAGTAGGATTAGCTCTCAGAAATATTTGCTCTCTTGACCTTTTGGTTACAAGGATTGGCTACAAATCTGCCTCTGATCTATTGAGCAACTAAATTAAAGGAGGCAGCATACTTATACTATAATATGAGTATTGTTTATATATTTTTTTAAAAAAGCAATTTCTAGAAGGAATCCCAGTTTCTTCAGGTACTTACACTTGCAAGAATTTTTTTCCTGGTCCTCATGAAGACATACTGTAACCCCATATTGGAGCCAATAAAGCTATCTCTTATAGTATCTGTCAATATATGCCAAATTGGTAACCCCCATGTGAAGTTGAATAAAAGCAATTTTAAGAGATGCTAAAGCATTGCATTTTATAGTTAGAATTAGTTCATTCATGGTCTGGTAGGATTGAGATGTAAAATTTAGACCATCTGGCCTGAATAACGGATGTGTTATATGTCATTTAGGCAATCCTCCATAAATATTATATCTTGCAACTAGAATTTTGATAAGGATTAGATAGCAAAGAGTACAAACTTTGTACTCTTTGGCAAGAATGTGAAATTCAGAAATCACACATGGCTTAGGCGGATTATCTAGAGAGAATGTAAAGTGGAGGCTTCTGTAAAATAAGGTGCCTAAATCAGACCCCTGTCTGAGATGACTTCTGTTTCCACCTAGTCATGGCAATGGGCTTAGAAAGGACAAATGGGAAAAATGAAAATCTTTTGCAAAAAACATTTTTGAATTCACTCCAAAGGAGGTGACTAGGAATTTAAGAACTTGAAGTTTATCCTATGGAATAATCTGTGGCTTCTGATACATTCGGGGGCTCAGGGACTGTGCCGTGACTGCAAGGAATTTGTGAATTCAAACATTTGTTCTCTAATGTCTTTTGGTCATTAATAAAGCCAAAGTAAAAACTGGCACACTGGGGCATCTTTTGTCCAGTGTTTCACCAGATAAAGATACTCCACTTTTTTTTTTTTTTTAACCTGGCCATGATAATCATTTTGTTCATGAAAATAACTTAGAGCCATTTGCAACCACCTACCGTAGCCACAGATAAAAATTGAAAAAGATTTCAGTGATGTTTACTTTTAAACAGTTTACCTCCCTCCTGAACAGGTTAAGACAAATGTCTTTAATAGATAGAAAAAATTAGGGATGATAGTGTCACCAATTTTTACTAACCTGACTAGAGAATCTTTCAGATGGCCTACGTTGCTCTCCTTTCTCAGAAGCTTCCCGTAGGCGTAGATTACACCTTCCTGGACGCCAGCCCTGCTTTATTAATGCTCTTTCATTCTTGGGGTCAGAGTTCAGAGATTCACTTCCTCTAGAGACCCTTCTGACATCACGGGGTTGATTAAGTCTTCCTGATCTACGATTTCATTGCATCCTGGGCTTTCCTTTCCCATCAGTGATCACACTTTGCAATTATGTATTTGTGTGATTATAAATTTTTGTCTACCTATGTGTCCATTCTTCTCCTGCTCTTGTGTAGGTACTTTGCAGTATCTGACACGTAGTTATTCAGGTATTTGTTGAATGAATATGTGAATGAATGAGCAAACAAATGAATTCTGAATTTCTCAAATAGTCCATCAAACTGTGATTTGTTAAACTTAGTCATCATTTAATAAGTGTTTTGATTTTTGGAGTTATTGTGTGTTTCCTGATATTATACAGGTTTATAGTACATTTTATAGCAGGTTATTCTACTTTGTATTATATTTTCTTTCCATCATATTCTGTTTTTATTTTTGGACATGAAATAATAATAATTCTTATGCCTGGAGGTTAAAATTCAAGGCACTTGAAATAACTAGAACAGAACTATGAACTCTGAAGCAAGCAAGCAAGCAAAAAAAGAAATAAAAAAGTTTCTAATTAGTGTCTTACATTCCATTATCTTTATAGTGAAAGTGATGCTCTGTAACCCCCATTATTTATTAAACTAGTCCTAGTCCACTTGCCATCTAATTCCATTAAAATCTCTTGAAATAATGCACAGATTAACCACGTTATACTCTCTCTGTGTTCATTAAGTGAATGATGAGTGTCCTGTGTATCAGTGGCCCTTTATAACTGTTATTTTATAACTGTTATTGTTCTCATGACCACCATAGGAAGAGATCAAGTTTTTTGGGTGTATCTGTATCCCTTGAGAGAGAGAGGAACTCTACATCAGTAAGGTACTTTGAAATCATGAGCTTCCATTTGATTTAAGAGTTCCTACAAACAGGAACATTTTATTTTTGGCCTTGTGAAAGCTGGATTATGTACTGATTAATGGTGTTTGCCTTTAGCTACTTGGAAAAATAAATAAATTGTAGCACTTTATTCCCCATGATAATGGATAAATGAAAACATTTAGTTAGATAATAAGAGTTACTTCTCTGAGAAAACATATTTCATGAGCAGGGGCCTACCTCTTTCACTTTATATGAATATATAACTGTGATACATGACCTGTCTTTCAGTATTTGGAACCTAATATTTTTAATTGCCTGTTTTGTTTTAGGTTGTTATGTATGGAAAGCTTGTCTTTATTTCAGTTTAACTCATTTTGATTATTTTAATTTATCACAGTGAGTAGTTCTTGTTACTCTTGATTCTGACCTATAGACTTTTTTCCTCTGATAATATCTTAATAAATATTATCCCAGTGTCATGATGTTTATGCTTTCATTTTACTCACTGAAAAATAGGATTCAACTTAAACTTTAACCAGGGATGGCTATTTGTGAATCTTTTCCCTTTGTTGAGCAATTTATATTCTACCATTAAAGTTCATTCTGAAAAAAAAAAAAAAGTTTCATTCTGACTTATGAGGCATATGTGAAACATGGCAAAGATAATGAAAGTTTATAACTGAAGGAAAAATATTATATGAACATACATATGTCTGTATGAATATCTATGCATTAAGTTTTGGCAGAATGATTCTAGAAGCAAATATTTTTAACTCCAAAGACACTTATATGAATTATAAACATAAAGTAACTTATAGGAGGGAAAATTATTAAAAGCATCCAAATTAACTTAGAGACTAGCCATTAATATTGGTTATTTATTGTCAATAAAGATACACTTTTTATATAAAGAACAGACAATACATTTGACCAAAATTTCTGTTGATATTCCCCTCACGACACCAAATAAACTAAGATAGCTATGTAGGCAATGTAAAGCATTGTTTCTAATGACACAAATAATTTGTTTATTAATGGTGAATAATGATTGGCAGCGTTTTTTAAAAAAAGAATAATGTTTCTATTAAACATTATTACACTGTCCAGTAAAAAAAAAGGATTATATTTTAAAAAACTGTGTATCTGTGTTCTTGAGAGTCTATATTGCAGGGGTATATATGCAAATGCCAGCTGTTTAAGGAGAAGAGAAAAATATGACACAAATTTTTAATGATGGTTATCTGAGGGACAAAGGGGAAAAATTAGATGTATAGAGGTATTTCTGTATATATAATTATTTTTTTAAATGGGAGTGTGAAATGGTGGTTGGAGGTTTGGGGGGCTTTTTTTTTTGCATTTTTTCTTTTATTTTTAAGAATTTTTTTTATTCTTTTTTTTTAAGATTTTTATTTATTTATTTTCAGAGAGAGAGAGTGTATGTGTATGTGTATGTGAGCCGGGTGAGGGCAGAGGGAGAGGGAGAATCTCAAGCCCCGAGGTGACAGAGGGCTCCATCTCACCACCCCATGATCATGACCAGAGCTGAAATCAAGGGTCTGAGGCTAAACCCACCGAGACACCCAGGTGCCCCCTTTTCTTTTCATTTTTAAAGCATAAGCCACAAAGATTCAGAAAGTAGGATTGGCATTATTTAACACTTTAATTTAGGTTTGTATAAAGGCACACTATGGGAGTCAAAATTTTTATAAAAAGACACCTGAAGTCTACCAGGAGGCTGAACTAATGGGCTCCTTGATATCATTGCCTTTGAAATTGTGACTTCTAATGTCTCACCGGACAGAAACAGGCCTCAGAATTCATTATGGCATTATTGAAGACAGAAATAAATGGCTGTCCATCAGTTTAGCGGGTAAAGATCAGTTTGGTGAAAATTTGGATATATTAAAGTCATGTAATTCTGTTGTTTAAAAAATGCACTCTTGGGGTACCTGGGCAGTTAAGTGGGTTAAGCTTCTGACTCTTGGTTTCAGTTCAAGTCTTCAGCGTTGTGAGTTCAAGCCCTTGGTTGGGCTCCATGCTAGAGTGGAGCCTACTAAAAAATAAAAAATCCAGGCTTTATTTGACAGTTTATATCAGTGGATACACATTGAAGAAAGGACTGGAGTAGGTTCTTAAAGTTTTAAAATTACCTTCTAATTTTATAAATGCCCTCTATATCCACATTTGCTCTTTGAAAGGTAATATTTTGAATTTATGAAATGTTTTATTCCTCAATCCAGTCTCCTTCTATACCTATCTTAGATACATGGCATATGAATGCCAAGAATCTAACAAAAAAATTACGAAGTTCGTTGTTGAGTAAAACTTGTCTTTGCATTGTCTCTTCCTGTGAAGTCCTTGGGTGATTCTGAAGTCCATCATGAAGTTTCTTTATTATATCTTTATTAAATTCTCATTACTTGTTATTTAAATCATTGGAATACAAATCTCAGCAGAACACAACCTCTAAAACACTTTATGATAAATAGGAAGAATAAATCTCTGAAAGATCAAAAATAGTTCACAAACTATAAATAATATACATTTGAATTAAAGTTTTATATGTACTACCTGAACCAGTGATAATATTCTATTAGAATGTGTTTTTCAAGTCCATTACTGGATATAAGTCTCAGGCTGAAGTGATGGGAATAATGGTTAAAATAGGAAAAGACATTATAGTGATCAAATATAAAGAGGATCTTTCAATATGTATATATAACCGTGGAGGAATTAAAGAGTGTGTCAGCAATAATAGCTAAGATTAAATACAAAGACGAAGCATGAAGATGAAGTTTGATGCATAAAAGTTAATATTCTTGGCTACTGTGTGGAGAAATGTGAATTGATCATTGGATTGGCTATGGAAGAAAATTTGTCACCTTCTACTCAGGCTGGGAAGGCTTTGTTCATTTTCTCCAAGGAATAACATTACTTTCTTATAAAATGTCAAATATTCTTAACTAGAATAAGTGCATCAAGTCCTTCCCTGACATTTTCAACAGTCATGTATCATGTGCAACCAGTGACAACTCTGTATTAACAGAAAGGCATACCCACCTACTAAATTGCCAGTAGTTTGATTAATCCCAGTGAAGTTCACCAGATTGTTTACGCTCTGTGCCTGTGTGTCTAGACATGGAAGTGTGTGGGTGGGTGGGTGGAAATGTTAGAGCAGAATTCCAAGTGCTTGAGGTAAAAGAAGTTTAATGGACTGAATACGGACACATGCAACATTTACTGTTATTCAGATAACTTAGTAGACAGAGTATTTTTCCCACTAGAAGAGAAAATTCATTACCTTATCTAAGGATGATTTTTTTTTTCTTCATCATGAAATGGGTTTATAATTATGTAACAAACTGGTGTTTGGGCAATTAGTAACAAATTATTATTTTTTTTATCCTTAGAACTTATTTATTTATTTTCAATTTATTTTTTGTTTTTATTTAAATTCCAGTTAATGTACATTGTGTAATATTAGTTTCAGGTATATAAGATAGTGATTCAACACTTCAATGTGCTCATCGTAAGTGCACTAAATAAGTGATGGGGATTAATTAGTAACAAATTATTACTATGTAGAGTTCTACCACGATTTTTCAGTGGGGGGGGATTGTTCTTAATGTTTCTTAAAGATATAAGCATATCAAATAGAATTTATATCTTGATTTGTACTTTGTATCCATCAGTCTATCTGGAAATGACTGTTTCACCTATCAGTATCACATACTTTGTCTTTTCTGAGCAACTCCTTTTTATTTTCTTTCTCCTAGCTGCTATTCTAGAAGAAAGGAAAGTTGAGACTCAAATAAAATAAGAGTAGGTTGGGTGAAGCAGTGCATTGCCCCCCTCTAACTCTGTCAGATCTGTGGCCTAGCATTCTGTGGTTTATGAGACATCAGCGAGGAGTGAGTTTTCAGGTGTTGGCAATGCTGGCTCTTTTTCCACACCTGACAATGAAGAAGTATCAATGATAAATCTTGCCCTAGAAGGAAAAACATGTTACATTATTGAAAACCATCAATAGTCTTCTGTTTCTTATTTCTCTGAAAGAACTGTTAAAAGATCAGGATCAGTGCAGTTTGGAAGAACTGAAGGATTTATGGAAGATGCATTTCATGAAGAAAAACAAAAGTTAGGGTACTTTCCCACAAGGCAAAAGTTGGCATACCAGTTTTGGGAAAAAGAAAATGTCTCTTCCCAGAGGAAGAGTAATATTTCCAAATAGAAATTCTGCCTGTGAGTCCATGCCTTATGTTATTTGGGGAAAGAGTAATAGTAATAATAGTGAAAGGTTTTAGGGTAATCCCCAAGCCCATCCGTCTTCCAGAAAAGATTATTCATTTGAAGAGTTATTCAAGAATTGCTAGCTTCCATTTTAGTATAGTTTAGAGAGGAATTTTTAGAACCGAAGAGTTTAATAAGTCACCTTTACTTTTACCTTTACCTACTGCTAAAATTTTCTTCACTTAATTTTTTCAGTGACTATAATTAAGTTCTCCTCACACTTCCGTGATTAGAGGTTATTTTCGCCTTTCACAAAACAAGCAGCTACACTTACGCTTGCATGAATAAAAGTTTTCTCATGATTTTTCTTCTTTTTTTCTTTAAATGAATTTTTTGTGAAATTTTAAGTGTTGTGCGGCAGTATGTTGCAAAGGATAGGCAAAAGAATTAGATTCAGAGTCATTATTTAAGAACTGCTTTTTTTGAGTTCTCAATATTTTTAAATTTTGTATTGTATGTTAGTTTTCTCTCTTGATAAAAATATGACGCTGAAATCCCTTGGATTATGTGTATACTAAAATGAAATGTGCTGTAGATCAACCATGAGTCATTAAAATTAATAAGCATTGATTCATTGCTCATGTTCTAATGTTGGGTTAACATTGTATATATTAGTGTTTGAATGATACCCACCTGGCTTTAAAAATGTAATTCTATATTTGTATGGGATTAAGTCTGGGAAGTAAGAGAACAAATTTACACCTCATACTAAAAAAAAAGTAATTAAAAAAAATGAAATAACAATAATGAAATGAATTATAAGAAATACAGGAAGGTCATTTGTGGTATAAATTTTCATATTTATGCATGATTAGTATGAATTTTGGAATTTAACATAGTTTTCAAAGCGGATTTTTAAATTTAAATAAATAATGTAACTCCTGCTGAACCTAGCATTTTAGTGTGTGGTGTTTAGTTCTTCTTAAATTGGTGGAAAAATATCTGTGTCCCTCAACTGAATGGGAAAAAAAAGCTGGAGAAACGGTTTGAATTTTAGACACAAGTTTTATTTGGGCTGAAGCAGATATTTACGTTCCATCTGAGTTTTTTCCTTTCCCCAACAACTGGCTTTTGTTAATTAAAAGAATGAATTTACTCTGTTTATGAAGTGACACTTCTTTGTTTTCAAAGATAGAAATTGATTGTAAATGCAGAAGGTTTTATGAGCTAGAATACACAATAAGTAGATTTTTAATAAAGAGTGTGTGTATACACAGATGCAAGTAGACTTTACATTTGTTTATTTTTGAAGAATTGAAAGGTGTTCCTAATTTTTTACACAAAAGCATGAACACTGGATGTGGTTGCAAAATACTGAGCGATGAATTATATTGCCACTCTGCTTTTCTACCAACTCTTATCTGTGTAGTAGCTATATGCTTAGACTTTGAGAATATAAGAAGTGAAGTACCCTGAAAAGTATCACATGATGGCACTGTTTCCATTTCCACATCCAATATTATGAAATAAAGCTATAATAAACTGGTATTAAGAATGGGGTGTAATGCCAATGTATTTTGTATAATTTATGTAAAATTAAAATGTAACCACTAAGGTTATTAATACAAGTAATAGAGTCCTAGATTTTTCACAAAGTATTTTGTAAAAGTTTGTGTTTTTATCATGTCTGTAACTTAGAACACACAAAAAACCAAATTCATCTATAATGCCAGAAATTTCAATATGACAGAAAGCAGTTTAATTAAATATTTGAGTTGCTTTATGAATTATTTTTTAATAAATAGCATAGTGTATTTTGTATTTCAGTTTTATTTTGGAAGGACTAATGCTGTATCACACATGAGATTTAACAGGGGTAAATATGACTATTCATACAGAAATATTTCTGAGGAATGCAAAGGAAGTGTGGAAACAAGGCTAACACAAAGAAGATACAAGGATCAAAGGTTGAAGGGAGCGAGCCTAATTTTAGAGTGGACAAAATTCAAGTGTGGTCAACCTGAATATTTAAAAGGTTCATTAATCTGAAGAATGTAGAGGTTAAATGGTGTGTGATTTCAAATACCATATTTTATTATGGTAAACAGTCTCTCCTAAATAATAAGCACGTGCAAAATAGCATTGAGTAATTATCATCTCAAGTATGAAAGTGCAATAATTTTCTGTGCACAACAAACAAGAAAAAAGATCGAAACATGATGCAATATACACTGAAGGATAACTGATGTGGAAGTGTATGTCTAAAGATTAACCAGGCATCAGGATTTCACCAAGTTTTATCCTTAATAATGAATTAACACTAGCGGATATTGATGCATCTTCCCAGTGGTGTGATATATACATAGAAGCCGTGAGGAGAGGAAATGATGCCCCCCTAGTGATGAAGAACCAATGGGCAGAAATTAGAGTAGTGCAGCGAGTCAGTGCTTTAAGACTATTTTACATTGTTGTCAGTTTTGTTTATTTTGACCTGACAGGAAAAAACAGACTTTGCACAGTTTTCCTTTTAGTCTCTCCGTGAACTTGATTCAGGGAAAATAGATGTATAGGAAGTTTACCGACTGTTGTTCTTTTTAAAATAAATATCTAAAAACATCATGCATGTAAGCAAACCACACATATTTTGTCTTAATAAAATGCCAAAATCTTATATATGTGAGGCATAAGCCTTAAACCTTTAATCATAGGAGAAACAAATAACCTCCTACAAAAGAAAATGTGTATGAAATACAACTAACTTCTCTGATATATTATTGTTTTAAATTGTTTTTCACTTTTAACTTTAAACAAATTGTTACATTGTCATTATGGAGATAATAAACATCTCAGTAATCCATTTTAAAATAAGAGTCTTCTACTTCATAGTTTTAAGGATACATGGGTGTCATATCACCTCTTTTGTGAGAATGGCAGTTTGCATAATATTTTTCAACAAAAGAGAAAATTTTAAATTGTGATATTGAGGAAATTGTTAAAAACTTGCTTAATGATACAGTGATAAAAAGTATTCATAAATCTGTACTGGAAAAGAGAAAATATCCACTGCAACAATCTGCTCATTTGTCTTTTATGAGAAGAGGAGGGGAAACCCCAGCATACTGAAATGGGAGATTTCCATGTTCACTGTATTGCACCATGCAAATTACTTGCAATTTCCAAATGCCAGTGTTACTTTTCAGGACAAATTTCACACAAAAGGAATTCAGTGATTATTCATCCAGTTTAATTAATTCAATTAAATAAGTCTGATGCTGTCAGGTGTTCTTTTAATAATTGAATCAACATGCAGATACATAATAAGCATAAAAGCGTTTCTATGGCTGCAGTTAATTTAGATCCAAAAGAATCTGCTGTTCCTCTACATTTGATATAGATTATTCTATAATATTTCAGTAATGGGTTGCACAAAGGCTGGCTTTTAATTCTTTGCTTTCTCGAATGTCTTTATATATAATGGTTTAAAACAGAAGGTGTTCAAGAGAGGGTGACCTTTTTTCCATTACCATGGTTCCTGTCATTAATGCATTATAATTTTCTTTAGAAGTCTGGAAAAAATGTGTATATGTGCAGTACATAGCAGGCATGAATCAAAGCATGTTAGTGAAAGTTTAGAATTGTCTGTTATTACTTTTAAAAAGGAAAGATTCATAGGACACATTTTATTGTTCTCAATATATATTTATTTTTCTTACTATGAGCAGTTAAACTATTTTTACATATTATTCTCATCAGACTTAAAAATTTGGTTTTCATATAACAATAGTCATCTTACTAATATTCCTAAAATATGTATTGTAACTAAATTTAAAGAGGAAAGTGGTTCTTAATTTTGATTTTTGCATAATGGTAACCTTATATACAGCATTAAATTATAAAAGCATGTTAATCATATATAAAGAGGAAAGATTGGGGTAAATGATTTACTTGGAGTTCTCAGCAGTGCTTGATGTCATAATTATTGTAAATATTAATTGCTGTGCTAAAAATGTAAGCAAGCCGATTTTGTATTAGATGAAAAATGAAAATAGACTGTGTACTGGTAAATAGATAATCATACAAAAGTAATTGGGGTTTTAAAACCCCAATCTATTCTGCCAGCATGAGCTCGTTTGCATGTTAATCACAAGAGTGATTTCCTACTTCACAAGGAAGTCCACACTCTTTCATAACCACTTTTAATTGCATTTAAAATGATTCAGGTTTGTAACATTAGAAATGAAGGCGTATCTGTGTCAAATTAATAAAAATGTCCCTGAAAATCTTTATAGACTATAAATACTCAAATATTTTAAGGACTTCTATTTTTAATTGGAATATGTAGAGGCCTATTACATATTTTGAGTGTTATTAATGATAGCATAGCTATGGTATAATGTGCCAATTTTAAAAGATCACTCAAAAATAGAGTGTTTTATGGTATTTTCAATTATGTGGAATTTCTCTAATTTTAATATGCAAATACTTACACTGATTCTTAATTTTAAAATTTTACAATGAAATGTGAGTTTATAGTAAAAGACTGTACACTGATACTTTGTAAGTTTTTTTTTATGTTCTTAATGGCAAGTGGCTTCATTGTTCAGTCTTCTTTAGATGCACACATTCTCAATATTAAATTTTTATTAGCAGTATTTCAATAACAAAATTTAATGCTTGAAGTTATTAACTATTTTTAGATGTGTATACTATTTTAGTATTAACTAAAAAGCATTTTATTACTGACAGCAAGTATTAAAACTATCAGTTAAAAACTATTATGGAATAAGAAAATGTGTTAAATCAAAAATATTTTATAACTTTTAAAAATCATCAGTGTCATTTGTTCCTAGGACCAGTGCAAATGGGAGTTTAGTGTTCACATCGTGAAATGTCTCTGATTTAGTCTGCATTATGCAGTAATTGAATGTCAAAGTTCAGGCACAATTATTTACTTGCAGAACATAAGAAAGGACTACATTTTTGGTAAATTCGCCAAGATTACAGTCTTATCAATCACACAGGTACAAAGAAACAAAATTCTAGTCAGGGTGTTTACACACACACACACACACACACACATCTATATACATACTTGATGAAAAGTTTGATAATTAAAGAAAAAGCCCTCACAGTTTAAAAGAGGCTATATTTGCTTTCATCACCAGGTGTTCTTTCTAATATAAATGACCAAGATGATGTTTCCATAACATAGCTTGAGGTGCTCTGGAGATTAAAACTACCAAAACAGATCTATTAAATTTTTCATGGAGAGGGTCCACAAGGGATAATAAGCCAATATTTCTTGTCCCATATTCCAGATGTTTTATGTAATTCTGCATCTTTTCCAAACTAAATTGTAGCTTTTCCAGAAGAAAATGTACTATAGAGACAGAGATGAAAGGCAAGAGCTGTTGAAATGTTAATTTTACTATCTGCTGTTGAGGTCTGCTACCTTTTTGTATTTTTTTCTTACTCCCAGTAGCTCAGTTCTGTTTTATGAATATTGTGGTATTTCACTTGTTTGAAGTTGAGCAATTTAGGAGCATGACTTTGGTGTAACAAAACAGAATACCACCAGATAGACGACAGTATGGGAGATGAACTTTATCTTAATACCCTCTTTCCACTTCAGCGTATTAAGTGTGATCTAAACACGGTAGTGACCATCAGAAATGTAATAATGAATATAGATTTCTTTTGTTTTTTTGTGAGCTTTTAAAATTATTGACAAGTGGTTAAGGAAGAAAGTGACTGATTAAAATGACCCTGTTTCTTTCACGTGCTTAGTTTTTCCTTTAGGTTTGGTTGTTGCCACAATTCTCCATCATGGGTTCAGTGCAGAACATTCCCTGAGGTTTTTTTGCTTGTTGGTTTGTTTTGGTTGTTGTTTTTTTTTTTAAAGATTTTATTTATTTGACAGAGGGAACAAGAGAGCACAAGCAGGGGGTACAATAGAGGGAGCCTGATGTGGGGCTGGATCCCAGGAACTGGAGATCATGACCTGAGCTAAAAGCAGATGCTTAACCATCTGAGCTACCCAGGTGCCCCCATTTCCTGAAGTTTTTTTTTTCAGCATAAGCTGGGTGAGTGTTGGCAAGCTGTACCCCTTTTGAGATGATAGACCTGGAAGGGGATCTCTTGATATTCTAGTAGTAAATCCTTGCTCCTTATTACAGGTCATGTTGTAGCATTTTAACTCTTACATTCCTTTTGCTGGGCACATAATGACTTGTGTGACTGTGTGCATTTGCACACTTCTGTCTAAAAAAGAGTCCCTTTTCTTCATTTTTGGGGAATGGATTTCTCTTTTCTCAGAAGAAGTTGCTGTTTTATGATAACTGGAAGTCAGTTTACACAAAGCTCCTTTACAGATGAGGATTCTTAAACATTTTTATATCTTGTGTTGTAGGTAAATACATTTGAGTTTATCTTTTTGAAAGAGTTGGGTTTGCCTCCCAGTGATTGCCTTGGATTTTTTTGGTGTGTTTTTATTTTCGTTTGTTTCCAGCAGGTTGTTCACTGTAATCAAAGGAGCAACAGCCTTTGGTCATCTGAATCTAAATAACAAGCGGAAGGGCCTGGCCTCTCTAGGCAATTTAGTCAGCAAACTCTAGAAACTGCTTCTTTATTCCCAATGCTATTTAAGTAAAACCACGTACACCTCATGATTTGATTACAGAAATACTGGTAAAACTATCTTTTTATTTGTGTTAAAGCTCATAGAAGAAACTGCTGTGTACGATGATGAGCCCTGCACCGGGCTCGGTCTCACAACCCTGGGTCACAACTTGAGCAGAGACCAAGAGTCTGATGCTTATCGGACCGCGCTAGCCAAGCACCCCAACATCTGATGTCTTCTGAAATACAACATTTTGTTATGGATAAATCCTTTAATTGTTTTTCTTAAAGCCCGGTAAAATCAAGATCCTTAGAATTTCCATATATTTAGCAGCAGCCAAGAATTAATAGGCAAGGATGATATCGAAAGTTATAACATAATATAAAATATGCTTAAAGCATGGGGTGCCTGGGTGGCTCAGTCATTAAGCGTCTGCCTTCGGCTCAGGTCATGATCCTGGGGTCCTGGGATCAAGCCCCGCATCCGGATCCCTGCTCGGTGGGAGGGCTGCTTCTCCCTCTCCCGCTCCCCCTGCTTGTGTTCCCTCTCTCACTGTCAAATAAATAAATAAAACCTTTAAAAAAATGCTTAAGGCATAATTTTTTCTGATGCAGTAAATTCATCTTTATTTTACAGTGGCCCCCTAAAGGGTGACCCTTATCAAGTATAGTGTCTAGAATGTAGCAAGAACAAATACTGTACATTTGGGAACAAACTTGGGAATGATTGAATAAATGTCAATGGATAGATTACAAATAATATAAAGATAGATAAATGGGTATCTCCAGGATTGTTAAAAAAACAAAAACAAAAACAACAATCTAATAATGTATCCTCGAGGGTAATTTCCCTACTATGAACATCACATGTATTTAAAAATAATTTATTGCTAAAAAAATCGTGCCAATAGGTGTTGATGATTCTTAACAGGTAATTACAGTAATCATAAATACTCATCCAGCTTTCTATCACTTAAATTTCATTTCTCTGTTTCAGTGGTAGACTTCTTTACATTTTATTTTTGAGGTCTCATTTTTTCTTGCAAACTTGAAGAACTAAAGACAAATTTTCAGTCCCTCATTAGTTCACTAGGCCATTTCTCAGGGATCTTTTCCCATTCTTCACCTTTATGGTTTATGCTCCGACTGGATCAGCTGCCAGGCCAGCACTACGTTTTATAGTCTGCTCATAAACTTACCCACCTGGCAGTAGTTTCGACTACTCAGAAGAATCACTGCCAAAGTCTACTAGGTTCTTAGGACTAGTTGGGAAGCTGATTATCAGGAATTCAGGGTTCTGTTCCTGTCTAGGGACTTAACCTTCTTTACGCTTCATTTTGCACCTTGATAAAATGGGTAACTAAGTCCCCTGAGGCTGTAAGAGTCCCTGCCAAATGTTTCATGTAAGTGAAAGTGTTACTGCTCATTGATTCACAAAGTTTTGTACGATGTTATTCCTATTACTTGCGTGACAGTAAAGACCCATCTTGAACTCAGAAACACCCAACAAAAACTTCCAATTTGACTATTCCTTTTATTCTCTTAAATTCAAACCAGTAAACTTGAGTTTTATTAGTTTTGAATGGAAATTATTGCACAAGCCATAGAGTCATCTAAATCTCCAAAATCGTCTACAACATTATGGTATTACACTTGAGAGTATTTAAATTATAGTTCTTAAGTACCTCAACATAAAACTTTGTTCAGTGTCATTTTAGTTCCAAGCATCGCCGATTCTATCTAATTTTCGTGAATACAGGCTTTTCTCGTCACTGGATCTTCTCATATTTGATCTTCTCATATTTATAAAGATGTTACGAATAAAAGGGTTACATAAGACTTTAGATCAATACCTAGAAGTTAGGTAAATACCTAAAATTAACTATAAGGTCAAATGATACCCAGTTTTAAGGCTTTGAATATCTTTTGTCCAACTAATCTCACAGTTTGCTTCTCGTACAGCTGGATTGATACGTGAATCTTTAGAGTGTATTTGTTTCACTGCAAAGTTATCCTGTCCACTGTGGCTATTCCTGTCAGAAGCTTTTTCTTTCAACTATTCGCTGTCTATAACTACCCTCTATCTCAGCATTGAAGACAAACAGGAAAATAAAAAAGGGTTTATAAAGAAATGATTAACAGTTGTATGGTAATGAACTGTGTAATGTAATCAATTTATTTAAAGAAAACACTTACTATATTCTTACACTCTTTAGAGAAGAAAACATTCAGAAAAACTAAAAATGCCTAAAACACTGACCACTGAATTTTGATAATATAGATAATCTTAAAATAACTCAACAACTACTTATCAAGCACTAACTTTTCTGTCCTTTTTTTTTTTCTTAATCATCCCCAAATCATAATTTTGGGATTCACAAGTATTTTTAAAATGTTATCATTAGAACTAAGGATTGTCCATATGTATTCTTTCTGGGTAGTTGTTTGTGGTTTAGCAAACACTTCCCATAATTCTAATATATTTTATTCTCAGAGATTTCTGAAGGTGTACTCTATATCCACCTTTTTCCTTTCCACCACCCCATGTTATTGATGATTTTTTTTTCTCAGATAAGCACAGAAAGTTGCTTAATTAACCCAGCTAGTTAGGGGCAGACTTGTTAAGAAACATGCACTCATTCTTATTCCAAAGTTTAGTGCATTTTTACTTCTTTTTTTTTTTAAGATTTTATTTATTTATTTGACAGAGATCACAAGTAGGCAGAGAGGCAGGCAGAGAGAGAGGAGGAAGCAGGCTCTGTGCTGAGCAGTGAGCCCAGTGCGGGGCTTGATCCCAGGACCCTGAGATCATGAACTGAGCCAAAGGCAGAGGCTTTAACCCACTGAGCCACCCAGGCGCTCCTGCATTTTTACTTCTGTCTGCACTGCCACTCATTTATGGTGAAAAGTTTTAAAAAAGGGAGGGGTTGGGAGCAGGATAAAATGAGTAGGGAAAGAGAGGAAGAAAAAGAATGAAACAGCATCATGGTATTGAATTATCTACCCCCTGAGATTATTTAATAAATGTTAAATACAAAAGAATCTGATAATAGTTTACATTATGCCACTTTTTAAAATATCTACCAGATAATTCACACTTAAGAAGATTGTTCTTGACCGAACAGTGACATGTACTTTATGTGTGTACTCCCTCACCTTAGGGCCTCTGTGTGAACTGTTGACTTGACTGTACTTCCTGAGTAGTTAAGTCCTTGTATTTCTTCAAATGTTTGCTGCTATGTCCCTTTAATGTAACTGTTGACAATTTTACTTAAAAACACAATAATCTAACAGTGCTCTTCATGGACAACACTGTACCTAAAAAATAAAAAATGCATTAAATTCCTCCTTCCCTGGTTCTCTTCAATTTAATCTGCTCTCTCCATTGTATCCATCACTGAACATTCTATCTACTTTGCTCACTTACTATATTTGCTGCCTCTCACCGCTGGCTAGAAGGTAAGCCGCCTGAGGGCAGGGATGTTTGCATATTTATTTTTTATCATCTGTCTCTCCCTCTAGAATAGAACCTAATGATGGCAGGACTTTTTGTCTGTTTTATTCATTGATATAATCTAAGTGCCTAGAACATTACCTGCCATATGATTCTCAGTCAATATTTGTTTATTAAATTGAAAATTGGAGTGCAGGGTGTAGTATCAATATAAAAGAACTATAAGACATGGTAATTACCCATGATACTTAAAATCTGCTATCAGCATGCGACACCTGTGCTTTTTGGCTTCAGTTCTGAGATACTCTTATGAATATCTGAGTACATGACAATGACAGGGAAAGTGGGACAGTAGGGAAATCCTGTGCCCACTCAGAAAATTTCATAGCTGTAGTCTGTCCTTTGAGGTGCACAATGTCATGTTACAAAGACTAAGTTAACATTAACACAGCATCCCATAGCAATCAGAAAATCCATGACTCTCCACTGGATGCCAACACACTGGGTGGAAAGCCCATGATAAAACTTTACTCTTCATTTGGGACATTTCCATACTGTATTAGAGTGCCGTGTACTATTTCATTTCACCAGTGTTCCAAATGTAGGCTGGGGTTTCGTGCCAGGTGGCATGCCTGAGACACATAAAGATTTTATGGATAACAGATGTAGAGAAATGTATGGCTTTCTCAGATTTACTAAAGACATATATTCTTAAGAGATACACAGTATATTTATTTTGTTAATCAATATTTAAGGTAATGAAATTGTTTCCTAAATAGATCCCTTCCAAATTCCATTTGAATCCTTATGAACTAAATATAAATGGATTAGGGTTTAAAATAAAGATAAAATAATCATTTGTTCAAATTTTATATTGCCTTGTGTAGACAGAAGTAACAAAATCATATTAAAACATGCAAACTTATATATAATATAGTGGGCTGTACATAAATTCTAGCTCATGTGCCCACAAATATTCCCTTTTTATTGTGCATTTTTTGGGGCCACCATTTCCCTTTTTATTCTGTAAAAATCTCCTCCCCATTTGTAAAAGGACTACATTTTAAAAGAATTGTATAAACAGGGAAATGGATTGGAAATAGAAATATTTAAAGTTGCTTTACTTTAGAATGAAGACAGTTTGTTGTGACAAGAACTATAAAACAATGTTTTTTTTATTCTTTCAAAAATAGGAATACTAAAAATACTGTTTTTATACCAGTTTCCACTTGAAAGAATATCTTGCAACCCTGTTGTTGAATTTTATAGTTTTCTTAAAATATTTCAATGAAAAATAAACAGTATTGAAATTGGATGTGTCTCAAATAAGACATTAATTTAAAATTGTGTAATCTGATGACAGCCAATTTTATTAGGTAAGCAGATTCCATATGTGGTATTAGGAAAATCATTTTTTGATTTTGATAGTTGTATATTATGGTGGATAATCTTGTAATGTACCATTATGTCTGAAGATATTTTCTGTTATTCTATATCCAACTTATGATTATTTAGTCTACAAATGCTTAAACTATAACTTCTTTCAAGGTAGTGCTTAACAGTTGTTTTCAAAGCAAATGCTAAGTCTGTGAAGGCATTCCTTAGTATTTTCTCTTTCTTTCTTTTCTGACAGTAAGAATTTGATTTGTGTTCATGTTCTGAGTTCCTTCAGTGTTCGTAGTATGGCTGTTGAAATCTATACTTCATATGATCTCATTGTACTGCCTGCATTTCATTAATGACTGACTCTGTCTAAGGCTTGGGGAGTGAAATATTTTTCATATGACACTACCCAAAATGAGTATAGTGCACCAGCTGCAAAAACCACAGACCATCTGATTTTGTGGCTTTTGAGGGTGTGAAAAGTTCAATTGCTTAAAGTAAAGCTCATATCTGTATTATACCATATGGAAGTGGGACTACTGTAGACTTAGGACAAATGTCAAAAATATTATATTCCCATCAGTAGTCTTGTTTCAAATAAAGATGAGTAATGTACTTATGTTGCATTTGACCTTCTTAACCTTTGGCTGCTTAATTATGGTTTTTATAGTTACTATCACAAATACCAAATTGATCAAAGAAAGAAAAATAAATGATTATGTACAGATTTATAATAATTATCATGATTTTAAAGATAACTTATGGTTATATAGGGTTTCTATTATGAAATTTTAAACAATGTTAATGATGTAGAAAATTATAGAAATTACAGATACTAAGTTTTACCTTCATTTAAAAATAATTTGATCTTGAGTAATTTCAAATCAGTTAATTTATAGGAATTGTAACAAAACAAACTTAATTTTAAAATAAATGAGAAGATTTATATATGCCCTTAGTTCTGATATACCTGTGATCTTGTTTTGATAACAGCCATTTAAACCAAGTAATAATGTTTTATAAATGTTGATTATAGGAAATAACTTTGAGAAATCCCCAACCTATAAATGATATATGTATGTACCACCAAAATAATATGTGTCTACTGGATTGTCTACTAGACTTTCTCTGGAAAACAAAATGTACATATATATGTGTATTTGTGTGCACACACACAAATGGATACACATAAATACTTACATGTAAATATTAACTATTTTAATATTTATCATAAATTTTGTTTTAATGCATATTAAATATTTTAATATATACATATGTATTGTTTACGATAGGAAAAGTGTAAAACATATTCACACGCATTCTTACATTTTATGTTTTCTTGGTAGATTTGCAGTGCCAGCTTTTTTCTTGTCCACCGGCGGCTAATGCTGTCACCCCCACCAATTTCATACTGCAGCAACAATTCCAAGCCTGAAATTTGGTACTCAGACGCATAAGGTTATATCAAAAGGGAGTCTTAGAAAATTTCCTCAAATAACAGGCATTTATTTTTGGAAAATATCTGGCAGACTTACATATGAGTATTTTGTACATTGAACAAGATATGAGGTTACTAAAATAAACTTTGTCAATTGCTGACTTAAAAAACAAGCATGTGTGGGGAAGTAGGTTAGCAGAAGAAGAAATGTGAGTGATGCTGGGGTCAATTAAACAGCATAGGGGAAGTGACTTGTCAGAGATTCTAAGCCTATTAGGAAAGAATCAGGACTTTCTTGCTACCCAATTTCTGGTTAATGTAAAATAAATGATATATTCATGCACATTATTTAAAAACCTTGCCATTTGAAAAAAAAAAGGACTTTTAAAAGAAAAACTGGTGAAAAGTTGTAATTTTAAACACACTCTAAAATATAAAAACAGGTGCCTGGGTGGCTCAGTCAGTTAAGCATCTGATTCTTGATTTCGGCTCAGGTTATGATCTCAGGGTTGTGAGATTGAGCCCTGCCTGGGGCTCCGTGCTAGGCATGGAGCCTGTTTAAGATTTTCTTTGGTCTTCACCCTCTGCCTTTCCCTGTCCTTCAAAAAATAATAATAAAATAAAATGTAAAAGCAGTCTGGAAACTCGTGAATGGAAACATAATCAAAGAAAAAATCCTCACATTTCTAGATAATCTGACTATATAAAAACCTCTACTCTTTTTTCTTAAATTTTTATTTGCTTGATTCTTAACCACACTGTTAAATAGTCATATAGATTATGACAGTTGAAATACGAGAGCTTTACATCAAGAACCAGCAAGGTTGTCTAATTACCTTGAGCAGCATTGGTAAAATGAAACCTTTTAACAGGTGAAAGCTTAAACATTAGATACCAGGATAGAAGTGTAACTTTTTTATATCATTGACGTCAAACGGACAGTTCTTTGGCTTTTTCTTTTTTATTCTTTGTTCCATTTACTGTACCTTCATTGATTCATCTTTCTTTCCCATGTTTTTCTTCTTTTCTTCTTTTTGAGGTCCCTCCCTTTTCCTGTACTCATATTTTTCTTCCCTAGATGTTTAAGACATGTTACTTCATGTCATTAAAAATGAGGTTCTTATACATTTCAGTCTTCTTTTTTTTCTTTTCCCCCTTTCTCTCCTACGTTAATTTCTCTGTTCCTGCTTCTGGTTCCCCTCTCTCTGATTCTACTCCACTAGGAACTTTAGTAAGTCAAAACTTCTTTAGAAATTTCCAGCATACCTGCTACGTAGCTTTGTATCCGCTGTTTCTGGTTCCTCTTGCAAAGCCTGGTCTTATGGAAATACCAGCCAGAATCCAAGTCATTGGCTGAGTCCAACTCTCGCCCCAGCTTTCTTATCTTCAGACTGACTTTCTGTGCAACTCTAAAATTCTGTGAAGTATGCTTAGATGTGTGGAGTCAGGAACACTGGAATTTTTACCTTTGGAAGAGAGAGGGGTGATTTTACAAGGGCTGCATAATGTAACAGCACCCTACCCTGCATCATTCTCCAGCTTCAAGTCAGAGGATCCAAGCATCAGTCCACAGCTATCCAAACCTTGCCTCAGTTTTCCCTGCCAGCCAAATGGGCTCATGACAGGAGCAGAATCTATGGCAGTATAAAGTCCAAAATACATTGCGCAGCCAGAATTTCAAGATTCTAGTTGTGAACAATGTCTGAAGATTATAGGTCATAGAGGTGGATGTAGACTTCTAGAGAGGCACATTCCTTCTGGCTGAATAATGTATTCTATCACAAAATATTATTATAGAGGCAGTTTTAGACATTGCTTTTGTTCCAACAATAATTGTGGCTTTACCATGTTTTTCTCTCTTCCTCAAAAGCACCTTAAACTAAATACAGATCTCTGATGCAATTGAGAGATACTTGAAGCAAATGGTAACTAACATTTAATAGCTAAGACATTTCATTAAAAGTTCTTCTAATATGTGAGAGAGTATTTCTTATAAGAATGTATAGGTTTAAGAAATAAAATTCAGAGGATAAAGCATTAACAATATTGTAAGATGGGAGCTCTTATCATTCCATTTTGGTGATAAGGAAGATGAGCCTTAGGTTGAGGAAGGATCCCAAAGTCACAAGCCAGTGAATAGTGGGACAGGAAACAATGTTAGAACTGTCTTTTCATTAGGTAAATCAAATAATTTTGCATTTATCGTTTATTCTATTTTTTTCTCATGGTAGTATATGTTTTGAGTGTATGACACTTATTTACTAAAAGTGTATGATATTTAAAACATCCTAAAACTGTTTCTAGGATTCTATTATGTAAAGAACAATAGAATTTTACTTAAGAGGCATTTTGAGTTTCATTTACTTTACCAAAAAACTGGTGCTAATTTTTTGCCTTACATCTTCACTCATGTATTAGCATGCTTTATAGTCAATTAAACATGAAAATAGGAGAAATAATAATTTATGGAGATGCATACTGGTATGGATGGGGTTTATTAAGTCAGTTAGTGTCTAAAATCCTAGGTTAATCTTATTTGTTACACTTATAATGTTTCTGAATCATAAAATAATTGCATAATTATGAATTACACATTGATTAAAGTGATGTTTAAAGGATGACCGTAGTTGGACTTGTGGAATATCTCTTGAGGAAATTCCATGAAACAGAATCCCCCACTTACTCATATAGAAAATGACTTTAAAATATCACTAAAGATCTATGTAGCACTATATATCAAGAAATAAACAATGCCTGTCTAAAAATTAGCCACATGTAAATATATCCCAAATGAATGAAAGAATAAATGGTCATTACCAGTCAAAATTGATCTTTTATTTATGTTTTCTTTGTTGCTGATGCTATTTTTTAGAGTCATTGAACATTGTCCTTGTATGAATCTCTCAGTGCCTCATTTACTGTCACCTGTAGTATAGTACTGAGGTTGCTCAAAATGAAGTTGGCCATGGTGCCTTGATTAAGCTCCTCTCATGGGAGTCTTAGCTTTGGTTTGAGGAGCCTTTCAATTTTTGTTGACTCTAATTCCAGAGGTCAGGGATAACTAAGAAAGCATTTTTTTTACACTTTTAACAGCTGTATTGAGGAATATTGATGTAAACGGCATATATTTAGAGTGTATAATTTGTTAAGTATATATGTCTGTACAGACATCATCACCGTCACATGATGGACACATCTGGAAACCACAAAGTTTTTTCCTGCTCCTTTATTCCCCTTGTTCCCACCCATACTTGCCTCTACTCTACCTCTTCTGCAGACAACCACTGGTTTGCTTTATGTCGTTATAGATTAGTTTGAATTTTTTAGAATTTTAAATATATGGAAAATATCTTTGCCTGTACTCCTTTTTGTTTCCCACTTTTCGCTCACGTTAATTATTTTGAGATTCATCTATGTTGTGTCTGTCAATTCCATCTTATTACAGAATAATATTCTACTACCTGCATTATATAGTTTTATCATTTCACTTATTAATGGACAATTTGGATTGTTTTCAGGTTTGGGCTGTTAAGCATCAGTCTTTTATTGGGCATTTATGTACAAGTTTTTATGTGGACATAGGCTTTCATTTCTCTAGGGTAAACACCTGGGAGTGGAATGGCTGGGTATAGTAGGTGTATATTTAACTTTTTAAGAAACTGCTAAACTGTTTTCCAAAGTATTTGTGTAATATTGTATTCCCATCAGCATTGAATGAGGATTCCAATTTTATCTATCCTTGCTAAAATTTGATATGGTTCGTCTTTAATTTAAGCCATTTAAATAGGTATGTGGGATGCCTGGGTGGCTTAGTCAGTTAAGCGGCTGCCTTTGGCTCAGGTCATAATCTCAGGGGCCTGGGATTGAGTCCCACAGCAGATTCCCTGCTCAGTGGGGAGCCTGCTTCTCCTTCTGCCTGCTGCTCCCCCCTGCTTGTGCGTGAGCTCTCTCTCTCTCTCTCTGTCAAATAAATAAATAAGATCTTAATAAATAAATAAAGAGGTATGTGGTAGTATCTTTGTGTAGTTTTAATTTGCAGTTCTAAAGGATTAATGATGTTGAGTATTTTTCCTATGCTCATTTCCCTCTATACCTTTTTTAAAATGTCTGCTCAAATATCTTGCCCATTTTTGAAAGGATTTATAGAAAGCAGCAAGGACTCTTCTTGCATTGACAGATACATTTCTTTTTTTTTTTTTTTAAGATTTTTATTTATTTATTTGACAGAGAGAGATCACAAGTAGGCAGAGAGGCAGGCAGAGGGAGAGGGGGAAGCAGGCTTCCTGCTGAGCAGAGAGCCCGACGTGGGGCTCGATTCCAGGACACTGAGACCATGACCTGAGCCGAAGGCAGAGGCTTAGCCCACTGAGCCACCCAGGCACCTCGACAGATACATTTCTTATCTAAGGAGCTGTTATGAGTTATCCTGTCACAAGTTCTGTAACTGTGTTGAAAATATTCATAAAGTTATTCTCATGCCTCTTTATGTAGCATTTGATAGTCAGTGGTCTATGTCTGTTGCAATGAGATTTGATCAATACAATAAACTTATTTATTTGTAAAATAAAAGTAAACTATTAGAATAAAGTGTAATTTATACCATTGCTATTTTCAAGAATATATAGGATGTTAATGGTATATATGTTGTTGGTAGGTACATCATATCAATTGGAAGCTTAGTAGCTTTATTTATTTATTTTTAATTTTTTTAAGGATCTTATTTTTAAGTAATCTTTACACACAACGTGGGGCTTAAGCTCACAACCCTGAGACCAAGACTTGTGTGTTCTTCGGACTGAACCAGCCAGGCACCTCAGGATCTTTATTATATATTAAATGCGAATATTGGGCACTATTGTCTTTAAAAAAGAATAAGAAATTATTATGTGTCTAGAATAAGTAGTAGTTGTTCAATAGTACTTTTAAGGTAAATTGCAAATATTGGTGCTTGTTAATCTAAATAAAACTATAACAATAAAAATTTAGTTGCTTCTACTTTATTAAAAGTTGTCAAATATATTTTACTTTAAATATATTTTGTTTTACTTACTTTTATCAAATATATTTATTTTTCTCTATCACTAGAAAAAGTACCGTATAAAGTAATAATTAGTTTTCCCAAATGTTACAAAATAAAATGTATAACCTGGGCTCCTTGAGATAGAAATCATATTCTGTATTATATTATCTTACAATATGAGTAAGTGTTAATGGCATAAATGGGAGAATCTGTGTTTTTAATACCTCTTCATGCATTTTTATGGAGGTGCTTTAATTATTGTATAATCAGATGTATTAAACAGCAGTATGGTTAAAAAAAAAAACCAAACCACCTATACACACGCATGCATGCTCACACACACACACACACACACACACCCCTGTGTTTTTAAAAAAGTTGATCGAAGTACTTCATTGTAATACTGTTACTCTTTTACCAGATGTAGGAAGACTGTATAGTATGCACTGATTATGATATGTCAGATGTTATTTCCATGTCTGAACTGGGTGAAATTTCACGTACATATATTTGCTGCACTTTGGACCTCAGGACATTAGTACAGTTCCTCTTCAGCCATATCTTAGAATTCTAGGTCATGTTGGATTGGGGTCCACTCTTAGGACCTCATTCTAACTTAATTACCTCTCTAAAGATCCTCTCTCCAAAGACAGTCACATTCTGATATACTAGGGAATAGAACTTCAACAAATGAATGGGGGCAGGGAGGAGGGACACAATTTAGCCCATAACAGTCACCCTTTACCCTAGTAGTTCTAAAATTATATTTATGGTGTTTTTGACAGCTTCGTAAATGAAACCTCAAACTCTATTTTGAATACCCAGGAAACTATATTCCTGAATCTTTCAACCCAGCATTACAGGGAAGAGAGGTTTTGTTACTTAACCTGAAATGAGCTTAGGCTGAGAAGTATCTGATCTCTTTCTCAAGAGCTGGAATTTCTTGAGACCCCCTCATCAGCTTCTCACCAGTGGTCCATTTTGATAGTCCTTTAGTTCCATCCAAAACCCCACAGAACTCCTCATATCCTGGCATGACAGAAATCTTTTAGCCATGTTTTCATGGCCAAGGACAAACCCTTCTTGTCAAGATTTGCTGTCTGAGGTCTCACTTCCTCACTCATGTATAGATCTTCTCTAAGGCTCCTATCCTTCACAAGCCTTTCCTCAGATGTCTCTCTCCTGTTGCCATTTGGTAAGCCATAGACGAGCCTTTTCTTTATCCAGAGCTCTTTCCAGCAGAGTTTGAAGGCAGGTTTAATGTCATCCTAGGTCCCCAAGCCAACTCTCACTCTTTTAACTGTACCTCAATAAAAGATGATATTCACATACTTCCAAGCACAATTCCGAGCATACGAGCTGTAATACCACCCTCCTTTTTCACTGTGAAATCATATTGGAATTTGCATGAGAGTGATGCCATTGTGGATTGAAACAACATTCTAGTTTCTTTTAAAGATCATCTGAAAATGGATGATTTCTGTATTAACGCTTTACTGCCTATAGACCTGATCGCTTCTGAAACTTACCTTTAAAGGAATAACTCCTTTTATAAAACCAACTCTTTAAGGCTCAGGTCATTCAACTAGGCCACCTTCTCTTCCCCTGCTCTCCACTGTCATCCTTGGAACTTTAGGTCACTTCTCACATTCAGCAAATAATGTGGCATGTAGCTTGTAGTCTTCCTCCCCATTCCTCATCTCACCATCATACTGGATGATGTTTCAGTTTACGTATGACTTATTTCAGTGGCTGTGTGGTCTCATTAGTCCGTGTGGCCTTTATTTCTCTCCTTTAGCACCCCACTCCTGTTGTCACATCTGAACTTTGTTATTATCTGAAACAGCTTCATTTCCTAAATCTAAAAATCAAGGATTCCGTTGTCTGGATTACCTTTATCTTGTCATCTCTTTTACTTCCTATTTCCACTGCATAGTCACTGGTCATGAATTTCTTCCAGCCTTTCTCCTTTCTGCAATAACTTTGGCTTCCATTCTCATTCACCCTTTTGCTATACCTGTTTGGCAGAATGCCAGCAGTGGTGAAGAGGTGCCCACCAAGTCTACACATTCTTTCCATCCCCTCCATCAGCCTGTCAGGGGGAACAAACAAGGGTGAATCACTCCCATCTTAGAAAACAAAGGTCCCTCCGGACCCTGTAGATGGTTTCTCAGTTTTCTCTTATTCTCTCCAAATCCAGGTTTCTAAATGACCTGCATCTTCCCTCCCCACCCCCACCATATCATGTAAGTTTGTTCTGTGAACACCAGCTCAGTTATTTTTAATTGATTAGCTGTCAAATCACATATACGTGAAAAATCTACAAATGATGTTTCTAAATTTTTTTAAATATGAGATATTTGGAAAGTATATGTTGTGAAGAGAGTATAACAAGTGTGTTATTACAGCTTTGATGTATATATTTAATGGCAACTGACATTAATTTCCTATGGGAAAACAAATGAACATTGCTCTTTCTTTTTCCATTGCTATTTGCAATCCTGAATTTTGCTCTTTGAGGGAATGAATAAGTCATCCATTTTTAATTATTTTGTAATATATGACATATATATAACAAATCCTAACTTTTGTTCTCTATGTCTTAGAGTATTACAGTGGTGAAAAAATACTCTTTTGTCATCAGAATCAGCCCCCCTCCACTTCTAGGATTTAGGGAAATAAAAATAATGGGCACTCTTTCAGAAACACACCAGGCTACTGGGGAACTGAGCACCTAGCCTGACCTGTGTGGGCCCCTCTGTGGAGTGAGCAAGTACCAGGTTAGTTTGGCCTCCATAGGTGGTTCAAGTCTGGAATGAGATCAAACTTGACTCTCACTTTGATTTACCTGTCCCATGGGGAGGCTGGAGCTACTTTGGGCTTTTAGGCTTGGGGCCTTTTCTATAAAGGTACCAGAATATCCAGTAACCATATGTGCAGTGTTTACCTTTGTTCTGGAGAAACAGAAATAAAGAATTCATTTTTTAAAAATAATACACTTAGGTCAGAAATCAGGTACAATCACTTCTCTGAAGACTCTTCCTGTTTTCTGTGGTTCAGATGAGATTCTTTTGGAACGTAATGAAGACTGCATTTTGGACCTGTATTTCAGTGGCCTGAAACATGCCACAGAGCTGATTTTTATCTCTAACAAGTTACTTATGTCATTTTTAAAAATCACTAACCTTTGATCTTGTGTATCGGATGAGAGACAACTAGACTTTGTGTATCTGCATGGACCAAATGCTGTAGCCTGGTGAAGGGAATAGCTAAGGCTAGTTGAGGAAGAATTGTTGAATAGCATCGCTTCTTATATTTATGGGAAAGGTATCTCTGTAGCCTTTCATGCTCTGTTTGTCTAGTGCTCTGGACTCTCTGCTTCTCTCATGTGGCCATTAGCTTTTCAACATGGATAATCATTTTGTTTACATTTTGGTACTTCAGATGCCAGAATCCTAAGGCAGTAGTTAATTCTGTTCAAACTACTTTTGCCCTTATTTGATGGATTTCTGGCCTTTTGCTTGCCATCATTTTAGTCAGTCAGTTGCTCTCATTATTATCTTTATTTTTATGACTTACCATTGCCTAACCAAGTGCCTCCATTGAATTTTATAAGACTAACTGGCTTTTCCCCTTAAGAGGCCCTAAGTCATAAAAAATTTAGCCTTACTTGCTCATAGTAATAAATAAATGAGTAAATAAATAAATAAAATGTGTCTTTTAGTACTTGGAGTAACTTCCACTTTCAGTTAAGGAACTGATTTTAATCTTACCACATATTTACATTTTGTCAATTTTGTGTGCCTCATAGGTTGGTTAGTGACTGATTTGAGAAGTAATTTCATGAAATTACTAATCATCTTGCTATAAGCTACAAGATATAAAGGACATTCTGTTAATTCAGGGTCAGACCAGATGGTAAGGCAAGAAGGTGGCCTCTATGTGGCTAGACTTGAAAATGCACAATTGAGAAATTAAACGAGGACTTCAGGAAATAGCACCTCTAGGAAATATTTCCAGGAAATAACACTTAATCAGTTAGAGGGTAAGGAATTGATTGCTGGTTGCTGTAAGTGCAAGCATCATATATGTGTAAATATTGGCAAGCTTGAAAGCCTGGGTTCAAAATCAAGGAAAGCTTTGTGAGTACCACATGTTATTGTAGATTTCTTAAATAGTGTCAGTGAGAGTAGTTAAAGAAACATTTTTGTCAGTTAAACTGATAAAACAGAGGCATCCTTCTAGTGTTTTTGTCAAAGCTGAATAATGGTAGTTGTGATTCAAAACAATGATAGGACCCTCGTGGCATATTGTAGACGTAGACTTCATAAATTATATTCATAATTGAATTTAGCATCCGTCCCAAACCAAAGAGACTCAAGGCTAGTCCATAGTACTCAAACATTTTCTTAGGCATAAGGTCTCTGATATTTATGTGTATGACGTGGGGAGGGGTCAGTTTTTGCCAGTGAGGAGCATATTTGAACTATTTGCTGATAAGAAAAGAATGAGTGGGGAAAGCCTTAGTCTCAGCTCGCAGAATTGCTTGGAAGAGATACTGGTATACTATCTAGATTATCACACTTTTCCTAATAAGTTGATTAACACTCAGATTTTTTCCTTGCCCCTTTGAAAACCATTGTAAGACTATAAGGATGGACTTTCATTTGCTGAGAATTCATCATAATGATATATATGATTTCATGCATTTTGGGTGTTCACCAGTACAAAGTGGCACCATGTCTTGAAAAAGTAGTGCTCCTGAGTTAATAATTGTAGACTGCTATCACCGGGGATAAATTTGGAAGCGATAAGAAATTTAATTCAAATGGCAACAACAAAAAAATGGGGATTTATTGATTCAGTTAATTAGATATCACAAGTTAGTTTGGGGGGATACCTGGGTGGCTCAGTGAGTTAAGCATCTGACTCTTGATTTTGGCTCAGGTCATCATCTTAGGGTGCCCCACGTTGGGCTCCCAGCTGGGAGTAGGGTCTGCTGAAGTTTCTTTCTCCCTCTCCTTCTGCCCCTCCTCTGCTGCCTAAATGTTCTCTCTCTTTCTCTCTCTCAAGGAAAAAAAAAAAAAAGTTTGGATTTCAAATTTGATTTGCTTTGTTAGTTCAGAGCTGTCATGAAGGGTTTGTCAACTTTGCCTACCATATCTCCTTCTCCAGACTATGAGCTTTGTAATGAGGAAAGGTTGTCAGGAGGCCACTAGGAAAGTACCTCCTTGCTTTTAGAGAGCAACAAGAGGCGTGTTCTCCCTTTCTTGCCTGCCACTTTCATCTATTTCATTCTCTCCCCTTGTTCCCTCCCTTCTACCCCTTTGGATAGAAAAAAAGAAAGAAGCATTTTGCCTTGATTAGTCCTATGAGGAAAACCAGATTCAAGATAAACCCAATGCTGTGGAGCCTTGATGATATTATTGAGTCACTAAGTCAATCTACTCTCAAATCCACCCATACTACTTTTGAATTTCCTTATGTGTTATGTGAAAATACAATTTCTTTTTCCTTAAGCCAGCAAATTAGGTTTTCTGATGCTCTTAGCCAAAAATACCCTAAGTAGTGCAATTTTTAGGCTGAAATATTGGTTCTCACGCAAATGGAAGATTGGTATTGGAAAGCTACCACAATATTTACTGTACAACCTAAGCTATAAAGAATAGAATCAGCTCTTCATTACCCATGCTAATAAATACAAGCAGAATAATGTATAATCAAAATTTACAAACCATTCAGAAATCATTTTAGTTTGGCTTTGAGTAGCATTTGGTATTTTATGTGCAAAGGATCCCACATGTTTTATCTTCTTAAAACTGAACAGTGTATACTTTAGATTTATTAGGAACTACTGGCAATTTTCTAGTTTGTTCAGTCCCTTAAGGCCAGGGACACAATCTTGGAATAGAATACCATCATTGTCAACCAAGATAGATCTGCCCTTCCTTTACTTCTCTTCAGAGCCTTCTGTCTTCCTCTGGATAGAATAATGCTTTGGTTTCAAAGGTCTCCCATCAGAGAAATGTTAGGGAAATATGAATAAAAAGTAGGGACTGTACTCAAATGATGATAAAACTACATAACAAATTATATTTGGTGTTAAATGTCAATAAGAATGTGAAAGCACAATTTACCTAAGATAATTAAGAATTGATTTCAGTCTCATGTAAGAAGGTAGAGAAAAACAAACAGGGAGATGCCTCAGTGGACTTAGTTCTTCCTAACCAATATGAAAGAATGGTTCATAGTATAAGAGGAGAGTGAATATTGGGAGATAGATGCCATATTAAATTAGAATTTGAAATGGCCAGGGAAGAAATTTCTAGATATGGTCAGAAATAGATTGTAGGCTATAGGAAAGCAGGTTTCAAGTATAATTTGTTCAGCCATAATAATGATAGTTCTGTACTTGAGAATGCCAAATTTTACAAGTTATTTCAATGGAAAAGAAAACAATTTAGGAACAAGAGAATTGACAAAAAGTTGATTTTTCCATAGGAATTTAGTAACACTTTTGTGTGTGTGTGTGTGTGTGTGTGTGTGTGTGTGTAGCAATCAGTTTACATTCACACAATTCAGCAAATTAAACATTTGATAACATCTTGGAAGCTTTGCCTCTTATTATTTTTGGAATTGTCATTAATTCAAGATGTCTTAAACATTATTACAGATTTTTTTTTTTTTTTGCAAAGGATTGTAAAAAACAAAATGAAAGCCCACTCAAAATAAGCAGTGGTGTTGCTTATAAAACACATTTTTTCCAGGACTAGATTGCTAGTCCTTAATGAAGATTGAAAGGTAACCTGGAATGGTCTGTGTAGTGCAAATAATAACTCTAAGTCATTTATTATTTCTTTTAGTTACAAAGATCTGCTATAGTAAGAATGTTTAAAGATCTGGCTGAGCCCAGAGCTAAAAACACTAAAAGGGAACCTGGCCAAAAGGATGAAAGAGTTCAAATATAAAATTCTAACAATGTTGATATGGTGAAACTGTGATGGCCTTGGGGGAGGGGATGGGGTGGAATAGTAAGAAAAAAAAAGACAAATATTAAAAAATACAGTGAACATACAGCAAAAGGTTAATAAAAAATTTTGGATTCATGGCAATGAGAAAAATATCAAGGAAGGTAAACTCAAGGTTGATGGAGGGTTTACAAAAATGGCAAGGAAAAAAAAACCAAAACAAGTCTTTTTGAGGTGTGTTCAGACCAAAAGAATAATGCATGGGCTTGTTGCTTAGCACGAATGGTGTACTGTTAGCAAATTATGGTTAGAAAGTAAAACTCAAGTCCTACTTTGCTTCTTTGTTGAGGAGAGTGATCTGTAGTGGATAGGAAAAACAGGTTTCAGAGGAATTCTAAGCTAAGTGAGCAATGGAGAGAGAATATTTAGCTACTTTAATATCCAGGAGCATGCAGAATGTAGGTACTGAAACAACTTACGGTTATCATGAAACCAAAGTAGGGGATGCTTGAGACCGCAAGCATAGAAAGAATTTAAACAATTGGAGATGAGCTGAAAGGGCAAATTTTTAAAAGTAGAAAAGCTGGATACTAGTAGAACGTTCATATTGGTCTTGTGATTTTGATAATGAAATAAGTTTATGAGCCTTTAGAAGTTTTGATATTACTAAGAAACAAAATGTTTTTTACTGAGTATATGCTATGCAAAATCAATTTTCTTTTTCGATAGACTACTTAGTGCATGGTGTGGATATAATTAACCTTCATTATAGCAAGGCTTTTTTGACCAGGTCTTTGAAAATATTTGTGTGGATAAGTTGGACAAAACTAGACTGTAGAATTTAATGGAGCTTAGCTGCCTGGATGATTATACTTAAGGATTACTTCTTAATGGATGGAGGACAACTAGAAAAGAGGTCCATGATTGATATGCCACAGACCCTATCATTTCCAACATTTGTCAATGACTTTGAATGAGTAAAATATAGGAGACCTAACTATCAAATTTAGGGATGATACAAAGGTGGGAGGCATGGTTAATACAATCCTTATTCAAAGAGACCTCAATGGGGAAATACACCAAAACAAAGCAAGCAAAAGTTAATAAGGATTATCTATTCTTTCTTCTATTCAGAGTTCACTTATTAAGCACCTTTTATACGTAAAGCACCTGGCTTATTGCTAAAGAGGCAGACATGAATAAGACATGTCCCTGTTTTAGAAGTATACAAGAGAAGACATTTTAACAAATAATTACAATTAAATGTAAGCCCTGCTATACTATAAGCATGTACAAGTTGTTAAGGAAGCTCAGTATTGTGAATAAATAATGGATTGAGTGGGAAGTATGAGACACAGGTTTTTGGATGACTTAAAAAATAGTAAGCATGCCTAGTTTAACATTATGAAGGAAAAAAATGTGTCAGTGGCATAATGTGAGTGCCTTAAAATGTAAATGCATTAAAATTATAATGTTTAAACAAAGTAAATAGGCATTGTTGTATTTGGTTCTGAGCTCACCTTTCAAAAGGATGTAATTAGAAATGGAAGAAGATAGAGATGTAGATCCAAGAAGAGATGGCAACTAAATAAATTCTCTTTTGTGTTAATGAGGAGAAATCCTAACAATTGAGTAAATTATTGCTGTCTAATTCTTTCTATAAGTATGTTTTTTATTCTTACTCGATCTTTTTAAAAATGATACATTAAAGATGCTTGTAGGGGCCCCTGGTGGCTCAGTTGGTTAAGTGACTGCCTTCGGCTCAGGTCATGATCCCGGCGCTGGGCAGGGGGGGGGGGTAGTCTCCCTGGGATGGAACCCCACATCAGGCTCCTTGCTTAGCAGGGAACCTGCTTCTCCCTCTCCCTCTACCTTCTCCTCTGCCTGCCTGTGCACTCTCCTGCTCGCTCGCTCTCTCTCTCTCAAATAAATAAATAAATAAATAAATTTTATTTTAAAAAATGATGCTTACAATATTACTATAAGACATCATCTAGGTTAGAAGTTACCTTTTTTCATATCCTGTCCCTTGTTGCTGACGTGTTTGTGTGTGTATGTGTGTGTTTCAAAAATAAAATGTACACCTATGACAAGATAAAAGAGTGAACTTAAGGAGGAGGCTTATTACTGATGTCTATGAGGGATACTTGCTTAAAGGTCTTCAATAATTTTCGTTAAGAATATATTTTAGAAGTTTAGGTAAATCACGTGCTTTCTTTTAAGAGGCGTTTCAGTTTCAAGTTGGCTTTTAACCAACTGAATTAAAACTCAGTAGAATTAGCCTCAAGTATTTAAAGTCTTTTGGAAACTCATTTTCTGCTTCAAATTTATCGTGGTTTCACTGTAATGATGGCAGTGTTGCATTTCATGAAATTTGTTTCTCATAACAAATTAGTTCGAGGAAATTTACTGGAGAAAACAAAAAATTGTTTCTCATATCAGTATATTGAAGGTTGATGCTAGTGTTTCTGGCCTGGTGCGGTATATATTTATTTTAATCAGTGACTGGTTAGCTCACTTGACTACCCATGTTGTTAATGAAGCAGAGGTCATGGGTTTCATCCCCATGCAGGCCAGCAAGCTTGTCTTTGTTATGTGGCACAGGAGACACCCCTCACCCCAGCCAGCTGGCTGGCAAATGTGTGCAGTTGGTGACAAGGAGAACTGGGTGAGACTGTGTAGATGGATTGGTGCAAATTCATCACCACAGCTAGGAAAATACCCGTGAGCAAATGCCTCCCTAATGGACAACACATGGTTGTTTATATTCAATTGAATTGTGGATATATAGTTTGTCATTAATCTTACTTAACAGAAAATCTTACTTTTATTTAATGGATAAAATAACTTCCTGCCTTAAAATTTATTGGATTAAATTTTTATAACTGTGTTTGACAAATATTTTTCATTCTGTTTTCATGTAATGTTCTTTTACATGTAAAATTTTGTAACTTTTTAGGAAATTTTGGATTTGCAATAGTCTCATTTAGTTTGTAACGCAATGGGCAGAAATCACCTGAGAGCATTTATGATTTTGATGAGAACAAATCAGTCTGTGCTGAATGCTAATTGTGGAGGGAAAAAAAAAAGTTAAATCAAGCACATAATCATTGGCTAGTGCCATTCAGACATCCCTTCCTCTGCATTTATTAGTATGATTTGGGTAAAAGAGTAAATTTAGTATTGTCTTGATATTTGGAAGTCTGTGTGCTTTAACCAGCACAAATTAAATTAAGCTATTCACTACTTTCAAAAAGGGCGCTTAATAATATTGAGTAAGCTTTCAAACTCAGTTTACTTCAGCATACACTAATTACTCCCAACTAATCATGCTGTATCATGTAATTAATATGAACATAGCTAGGATCCACTTTTAATTTTTTTTTCCTTCCAGAGGCTCTCATACAAAATAGCAGTATGTATAATTAAAAACTACAACTTAAACAGGTCTAACTTTCCCTTTAAAAGCAGTATGCATTTCCTTTGGTCATCTCAGACATTTCATAAGAGGCAACCTTACTATAATTGTATGCATTCTAGTTTAAAAATGGTGAGTTTAATTTTATACAGCAGAAACCCATTTTATTCTTTCAGCTTAATTAATCAGCATATATCAAAACCTTAGTTTTAGAACAAGTAGATTATAGAATGTACATAGTGAATTCCTGTTAGACTCAAAATGGCTCTTTTAAACCTATTCAGAGTTTTGATTCTAATACAAAATGTAAAATATAAATGTTAAAACTGAGTACCACTATTGGTAAGGAAGTCTGAGAGCCATGGAATATATAATTACCTGGGCTTTTCAGAAATTAAAGCTCTGCGGTTTTCATTGTATAATTTTTTACATTGAAATAACTTCTGTGTTTAGAAAAGATTAATCTCTTTAGATCTCTCAAAGACCATTTTCAGACCACTAGGGTCTGACAATAGCCCTTTCCTGAGATTTTAAGTTGTTTCAATCTAAATTTTCCAATAAACTATAGCACAGTACAATTGATGGCAACCTTCGTGTAGATTTCTTTTTTTAAAAATGTTGTTTCAAATTTTCCCTATGGAAAGTACTTCTCATACCTGATTTCCAAAAAAAAATTCTGTGTTTACATTCTGTGGTTATTGGACATGCCATACAAAAGAGACAGAGAGGGAGAGATTGATTTAATTTTTCAGGGTTTTTTTGGTGGGAACTTAGGAACGTACTACTAATCATTTTTCCCGAAATTCCCATTTTTATGAGTTTTAGGGTTTTTACAGTCAGTATGAATTCTTCTGTCAGAGTACAGACCCATTGACAATACAATCATTTAAAAATCTAATTACTTTCACCTGTTTAAATAAGTGAAATTCATGCTGGAAAACGTGTGCAAACTGCCACGGGAAGTAGTTGAACTCCCGCTCAAGGAAGGTTTTCCAGGCATCCTTTTTGTCCCTTGAGGTGTTAATGTCCTTTTAGAAGTCTGTATGGATTTGGTCTATAGCCACAGATTTGTGACTAAATGACTGTGTGATCGAAGCTACTAAACAGTAATAAGGCTTGGTAATAGCTATTTGAGGTTTATTTCAAAAGCTTCATGTCTAATCTCATTAGAATACCTATGGGTACAAATGTTATTTTTCCCTTGTGTGTTCTAAACATAGAGTAAATGATAGATCATAATTAATGTACTAAAAAGGCACATTTTGCCTTTGTTTTTATTTTACAATGCATGTTTCAGCTAAACCTAACAAATATGTATTTGTTTTCTTTTCCTTTTTGTTTTGTTTTTGTTTTAACTAAATAGCCTGCTCTTACATATATAGAAGGAGAAGGGATATGTTTGTCACTGAACTCTGCTGGCTTTAAACAAATCAAAACAAAAAGAATCATGCCCTAATAGTCTTGCAACATATTTGAAGCACAGCCTGTTGTTTGTTTGGGAAGATGAAGGGAATATGTGTTATGAAATTTCTTAGCAGCGTAGTTACACATTTTCAGTTGATAGACTTTTAAGCTGTCACATCTTTATTTTCTTTTCCTGGCAACAATTATTGCGTCATGAAATGAAGATAATTGTAATTTTGTTTTGTCTTAGATGCCATTTATAAGATATGTTATACATATTATTACCTCTCATTCCTATTAGTTTTTTGTTTTTTTTTTAATTTTTTTTTTTTTAGCAAAATTAGAATTCAGTTGATTCAGGGGAATTATACTACTGCCTTTAAAGCATTATTAGCATTTTGTTAAGATTGGATATTAAGGAATTCAAATGACCAGGTCTGTTATTAGACTAGGGAAACTAATTTGACTTAACTATTTTGATTTTTTTTCTCTCTCTCTTTCAATATGTAGAGCATGTACTTGGTGCACAGGCTAACTTACCATATATGTGTGTGTTTATGTATGTGGTGTTTTATATCATATTTAAACAAATAGTTTTAGATGATAGGATTTACAAATACAGTTCAGAAGTTTTGAACCCCTCTGCCTTTGGGAGCCAAACAAAGCCCACAAAAAAGTAAAATACAGTTTTGCCAAGAAATTATGAAGTGGTGGAGACAGACAAAGCTGGAGATTACAGGCCTCTTCTAAAGACATTCAGATTCAGTTGTTTTAAAATACCCTGTGTAAAAATACATAAAATAAAATTCCCTGTGTACTGTCATTATTAAGGAAAACACTGTGACCAACTGAATTGAGTCTTCGGGATATCAGCTTGACTTTTGTAAAAAAGCCACTACCATTGGTCAGGGATTTTCCACCACAGAGGAATCACTCTCTTGGGTGCTCCTACCTGATGCTTTGTTTTGAGGAGTGTATCAGGATTTGTCAGTATAAGTATTAGTAGGTTACTAAATATTCTAGTCTGATTAATACAACTGTGAACCGTGAGACAAACAGTATCTTAAAATTAGTGCTTTAGGGGCGCCTGGGTGGCTCAGTGAGTCAAAGCCTCTTACTTGAGCGCAGATCATGTTCCCAGGGTTCTGGGATTGAGCCCCGCATCGGGCTCTCTGCTTAGCAGGGAGCCTGCTTCCTCCTCTCTCCTCTCTGCCTGCCTCTCTGCCTACTTGTGATCTCGGTCTGTCAAGTAAATAAATAAAATCCTTAAAAAAAATTTAGTGCTTTTGAATAACCACAGTTATGTCTCCCTTCCATCATAGGTCTTTACATTTTTGAAAGCCATTTCTACTGAGTCCTAAGTCCAGAATTTTCTCTTCTTACAACAACAGACATGCCTATCTGCCATTCTCTGGTCCTCACTGATCCCCTAACTTGGTGATCCCCTTGCTCTCAAGGCAGCCTTCCTTTTCCAAGATCATGGAACATCACCTCCTTCTAGTAAAGGCAAGAATATCTTTGTAAGAAACTTAAAGAAGCACTATCATACAATTGCCATTTATAGCAATATGCATTATATATGTATGGTCCCAAACATAACTGATGAGGAGTTTAAAATTTTTGGCCTGGCTTTGTATAATGAAAAATATCTGGTTTTCTTTAAAATTAAGCATTACATTGAAACTGGTGAAATGACACATTTGTTTGGGCCTAAGGGCAAGTACTATTCCACTTTTTATAACTGTTAGTAAAACATCTGTCTGATTTTAAAAGCTGAAAGGCATGCTAATTATTTTCTTTAATTTTTAATTATTATTTTTAGTTGCAATGATACCCTCACTAGTCTGAAGTGACTTATGAAACCTGTTTTATTTACAGTATAAATTTCTAATTGAACTAAATTATACACATTGGATAGTACTCCATGGCATATAGAATTTGAAAACAAAATTGGTTACTCCGTGCAGAACAAGAGAACACAAACTGGTGACACTTCTAAAATCTGACTGACGTACACGGCTTTATTTTTAAAACCAAACAAACGTCTCCACACTTAAAATTCATTATTTGAAGAAAGTGCCATTTTGAGAATATAAATAATTTTAGATAGTTTATAATCACTGTGAAGAACAGCATTAAATGTTAGTAGCTAATATGCAGGCCCAGTTTTAGGGTCCATACTGATCATAGTCAGAGACTCAGCCACGGGCGTTAGCTTGAAGAAGGGTGGCAAAACAGTGGGAATGCAATTCCTCTACCGTTTTTTAAAAAATCTCGAGTGTGTACAGACTTGCCGGAAGGTCCAGCTTGGTGGCTCTAGTGAACACACACACGCATTCAGCAGTGATGCCTTCTGCCAGTCAGTGCTGTCTGGGTAGCATTGTGCCAAAAAATAAATGATATGCCAATAAACAGAACTTTGATGTGTCTTGCTGACTAGACTACTCTCGCAAACATTGCTGTGACCTATTGCTGTGTAACAAAACATCCAAAGCTTAGTAGCTTAAAATAGCAATCATTTGTTTTGTTCACATATCTACAGAGTTGGCGGGGCTCAGCTGGAAAGCTTGTCTCTGCCCCCTGTGCCTTCATTGGGGCTGCTAGACTGCGCCTGCGTGGTACAGCTCCATAAGAAAATTCACTCGCAAGGCTGGCGAGATGTTCTGGCCGGAGGCTTAGAATTCAGCCAGGAACATCCGCTGAGTGCTTTGGTTCCTCTTAACTGAGCTTCTTGGGCTTCCTCACAGCTTGGCAACAGGTGTTGCAAAGAGGTGTTCCCAGGTGGAAACTACAAGCTATGAGGCTGCCAACAGAAGTCCAGGAACATCATTTCCATCCCATTCTATTTGTCTAGCAAGTCAGTAACAGAGTTCACTTTTTAATGGAAGAGAATTAGATCCCATCTCACAAGGATGAGGACGAGACAAGAATTTGTTGCCCTCTCTACCCTACCACTGCAAACGGGTGAATTGTGGGTTGGTGTTCCTGGCCAGGTTGAGGGGCCATTCACATACCGGGAGTCCTACACAATCCACTTGGAGCAAGCTTCCTGATTATAAACACCACCACTTCTACCACTAACTTCTAACAGACAGGTAGTATATTCCATGGCCAAGCAATATGCTACATGCTTTATAGGCGTTTTTAAAATTCTCTTCTCACACCAGTTCATTTAGGTGCTTACTGATATTATCTGAGGCACAGAAAGGTTAGGTTACTTGCCCTGGGTTCATAGCTGGTTATAAGCAAATCCAGGGTTCAAATGCAAAATATCTCATGCTACAGCTGACACTCTTAACCACTGATATAATATGATTTCATAGGAGATGGCTTAGCTGACTGTCCTACCTTTGACAAGCAGGCGATGAAAATATTACTTTGCCTCACCTAAGCCACATATGAAATGACTTCATTGAATACGGAATTCTGGTAACTTGTTTCTCTAAAAAAAAAAAATCATCTTTTGAAAGCATCAGAGACCTAGAAGTCCCACAAAAATGGAGTTCTGTGTCAAGAGACATTTACAAGCAGAAACCAGATCCACTGAGCTCTGAAAAAAAAAAAAGATGTCCTAAAGTGCTAGAGGACTTGGAGTGGGAGGCTGATCAAGGATCTGGGTCAGCACCCAAGTCAGAAGAAGTATCTGAACCATAGTTGAGAAGTGTTAAGGTGAGAGTCAGGAAAGCATTAACAAGAGTCAGCTCTGAAGACAGAAATATAAACCAAAGAATGGGGGCGCCTGGGTGGCTCAGTGGGTTAAAGCCTCTGCCTTCGGCTCAGGTCATGATTCTGGGGTCCTGGGATCGAACCCCGCATCGGGCTCTCTGCTCAGCGGGGAGCCTGCTTCCTCCTCTCCCTCCAATCTCTCTCTGCCTGCCTCTCTGCCTACTTGTGATCTCTGTCAAATAAATAAATAAAATCTTAAAAAAAAAAAAAACAAAGAATGATTAGTGAGATGAAAAGTTTTGTTGACTTTGTAAACTTTGGCTGTTCTCCTTTCTTAATCCCTTCCTCTTGTGAAGCTACCTGCACCCACATAGGACCTTTATCCTGATCTGAAAAAAAAAATCTGACTTTTATCTGGTCTGAAATCTGTTGTTGTTAGGCCCCCTGGATACTACAGTTTTCCTGGGAACTGAACACGTCTGCAGTTGTGACAGCTGAAACCATGTGTACTAGCACTAGCACCTTCTTGCTTTCCCCCTCCTGCTGACAGTAGACCGGTCTGGCGTGGGCACCTCCAGTAACAGAACATGAAGGCCCTGATAGATAGCTTGATGCTTCATACAATGTCCCTGCTTTTAATAACTGCCATAATAGCCAAAATAACCAATAAACTATTTTAATGGTTACTACATTATGTCAAAAACATATCAGAATATTTTATCCCCATGTGGTTCCGATGTATAGAAATTTTGCATCCTTTTATTTAAACCTCTGTTAACTAATTTCCGAAGGATTGTACAACACATTAAATTTTACTATATATATATACACACATATGTATGTATTACTTTCATTACACTGTTAATTGCTCCTCTTCTGTGTCATTCATTAATTGTCTTTATGTTTGCCAAAAAAATCATATTCAAAGAATTATATTTCCCTGCTCATTTCTATTTAAAACTCAAAGGTGTATCCTAATGGAAAACATTTGGCTCGAGGTTGTCAGTATATCACACATTATGAGAGTAAAGAAAAAGTGTTTAATGTTCTGATTAAACCCAATTATACTAAATCTATTAATGAGATTGAGTTGTACTTGTTCTAAATTCAAAATACTGGAAAAGAGTGATGTTGTGTTTTTTTTTATATTGTTCCTGCCTTGTGCTTTAGAAATTTGATTAAGTTTTTATGTCAGTCTCAGACTGATTTTTCTACTTTTAACTTTTCTTTATTACCCTGTACTCTTCCTCGTGTGTGAATTTACTGACCCTTTAGATGTATTCTCATTAGGTGTACTTGTATGGTTCATTAAAGTGTCCTTAGACAGATAGGGATCACACAGGTATGCAATGTCCGATCCTTTCTGAAGCAAAGGAGTCGTGCCCCAGTGGCTTTAGGGGCATTCACTTGTCATGCAGTTGGCTTTTGGCCAAAGAGATGAACAAATTAGTAGACTGTACCTGTGCTGGCCCTGTTCCTAGTCTCATTTATGTAATTGATGTCTGGTGGCCTCATTACGGAGCATTAGCATATCAGCGTGGTGTCTGAGCCTGGCAAAGTGCTGCTTGTTGTCAGGCGTTAGCAATTTGCCATAACATATAAAGCAAGAGAACTTGGACATGCTAACTGCTTCATTGGGAAATCAAGATGGTAGGCAGGAGGCTCAAATCCAGTGACTTTTAGAGTTCTTTTGTGTTTGAAATAGTTAATAACAAGTTTGGATTTATGTTAGACTTTTTCTGGAAAAGAAAAGGGACCTGTTATGTTAATAATGATACTCTAAATATGTGGTTCTTTTGAATATTTTAAGTTCCTTCTCATTAATTTCATTTCCATTGTTTTCACGTCTGATTAGTGTATATATATGTTGATACCTATGCCCAATAGTAATTTTTGTCTTAAATAGGATGGATTTTTAAGCCAAAGAATTTATGTATTTAGAAATGATTTTTTTTTTATTTTAGTGAAATAGTGAAGTGTAAGAATTAACTGTCTTACATTGATTAAGAAGAATCCTGGATTATTTTATAGCTAACCTGCAATACAAATTTGAAATTCTATATTTCAGAGCTGTTCTTATGAAGTGTCATTAGATTAACAGTTGTTTAGGATATGAAACGAAAGAGTGTTAGAGATACTTCTTATCCACTTAGTACTTCTAATTTAAGGTAGATGATACAGACAGGGATGTTATTATAACATTTACTACTGTAAATGTAGAGTAAAAAGAAATAAAATTATTTCAAGAAGTTTAAGAAATATATGCAGATAAATTATATTTGATGCAAAGGATGTATGTTTTTAGAAGTAGAGAAATAAACCTTGCTTCTAGGGTTCTACTTTGTTACAACCCACCACAACCTGCCACTTAATTCCTCATAGTAAAATCTGTTCTATTCATAAAATGAAAATGATAAAAAAAATACCTTAGTGTGATTAGTGGCTTTTTTCTCCCCTGAGAGTAAATATTTTGTCATTTCAATTTTCTAACCCCAGCGCCCATGTCTAATATGTAGTAAGTACTAAATTAATGTGAGTACTAAATGAATGAATAAAATTCACACTTTTTAAAAATATTTTATTTATTTATTTGAGAGAGAGGGAGAGAGAGAGCAAGAACAGGAAAGGGGCAGAGGAAGAGGGAGAAGCAAGCTCCCCAGGGACCTCCCTGCACCCTGATCAAGCCCTGCTGGACCTGGGCTTGATCCTAGGACTCTAGGATCATGACCTGGTCAAAGGCAGGCACTTAACTGACTGAGCCACCCAGGTACCCCCACATTTTTTAAAAATATAAAGTGCCTGTGTTTTTGTCTAATTACCAAAGTGAGAATGTATTTATTGTGAAACAGAGAAATACTGAAAAAAATATATATAAATCATTAGTAATGTTTACTGTTAACATATTATTAATAAGAATTTTCTTTGAAACTTTGTATTTATAGTTTTTAAAAATTAGGGGCACCTGGGTGGCTCAGTGAGTTAAACCTCTGCCTTTGGCTCAGGTCATGGTCTCAGGGTCCTGGGATCAAGCCCCGCATCAGGCTGTCTGCCCAGCGGGAAGAAACCTGCTTCCCCCTCTCTCTCTGCCTGCCTCTCTGCCTACTTGTGATCTCTCTCTGTCAAATAAATAAATAATTTTTTTTTAATTAAAATACAGCAGTTCACTAAATAACTGATAACTTGCTTTTGTCACTTAATTATGAACATTTTTCCAACTCATTAAATATTCTATACTCATTTTCTTCTTGGTACCGAACAGTAACTGTCATATATTGAGTTCCAAGCAATTGTCAAAATGAGTTCTCTATTAAGTCCTAAATAAATAGTTTATTCTTGAGGTGGGCATTATTTCTGTTTTAGCAATATAGAAATTGAGGTTCAGAGACTATTACTTACCAAGGTGAAACAGGTACTAACAGAGGAAGGATTTGAATTGAAGCTGCCTGACTCCCAAGTGCACACTGTTAACCACAATGATGTATCACCACCCAATACTAATGCAAATTTGCTTATATAATACTCCATTTTGACTTTTAGAAGATCCATTCTTTTACTGTTCCTGTACTGAGGCTTGTCTGAGAACAGAAAGGGGAGAAAAGAAAGGAAGGAACAAGGGACAAGTGGAAACTTTTAGGGGTGGTGGATATTCATTGTCTTGTTTGTGTTGTTAGTTCCAGAAGTAGATATTTTCCTTGAATTATTTTGGGGTTACATCCCAACAAGTCCGTCATAAGTTGAAAATGCATTTAATACACCTAACCTACCAAACATTATAGCCTAGCCTACCTGAAATGTGCTCAGAACACTTAACTTTAGCCTCCAGTTGAGCAAAATTATCTAATACAAAACCTATCATGTAGTAAAGTGTTGAATATCTCATGTAACTTACTGATGTCTATACAGAAAGTGAAAAACAGAATGATTTATGGGTACAGAATGGTTCTGAGTGTGCTGGTTGTTTACTCTTGGGATCATGTGGCTGACTGGGAGCTGTGGCTCACTGCTGCTGCCTGTCATCACAAGAGAATATCAAACTGCATATCACAGCCTGGGAAAAGATCAAAATTCAAAAATTGAAGCATAGTTTCTACTGAATGCATATCGCTTTTGCCCTATCATAGAGTTGAAAATCATTAAGTCGAACAAACCATCAAAAGTTGGTACATGTCTGTATTTATATATGTTGAAACTCAAAAAACTGAAAACTTGTATAGTTTGATAGATATAAATGATATGCAAACAAAGCTATAGAAAATGTTTGAAAAGAAAACTACACTGAGATGATGCTTCTATGTAAAGAATTGGCCATATTTCCTTGATAAAATTCTTGCAGAGTTTTTTGGGGGGGAATCAAAAGTATTCACGTTTTAGTATTTTTATATGCATGCACACGTGCACTGGAAATGTTGTATCAGTGTACACTTCTTCCATGGGTGTATGAAAATACTTGTTTTAAAATAAGAATATAATAACAATCACATACTGAGATTTACTGTGTATCATATATTCTACTAACTGCTTTATTTTCTCCTTTAATCTTCATGTCACCAATTTAAATAAGGGATAAAAAACAAATACTCAAAAGGTTACACAACTTGACCATGGTTATATAGCTAGTAAACAGTAGATGAAGGACATGTTCCCGGCAACCTAACTATATGTCATTTTTACACAGTTTTTTGAAAAGTTGTGGGCAAAGAATTAAGGGGGGTGCTGAAAGAATACATATGAGGGGGCTACGTAAATTTCCATCCAGATTTGTACACTTATGAATATGAAAAGGGATGCTTTAATAATTAAGCTGGGATAACAAGTGTAAAGAGAATATCGCTGGGCAAATGGGAAAAGAAAAAGTGGGTTTAGACATGCAGTTTTAAATATTATTTTAAATTTTTTTTAAAGATTCGTTTATTTATTTTGAGAGAGAGAGGGAGCAGGGGGACGGGCAGAGGGGGAGAATCTCCAGCAGAGTCCCCTCTTGAGTGTGGAGCCTGACATTGGGGCTTGATCTCAGGACTCTGAGATCATGACCTGAGCCAAAACCAAGGGACACTTAGCCAAATGAGCCACCCAGGTGCCCCTTTTAAATATTTTAAATGTTATTTACCAAGCATTAAGTACTACTCTATGCAAGTTTATTTCATTTTACTCCTTACAGTGGCCCTTGAGATATTTGTGATCAGTTTCCTAAAAAGAATACAGATACAGAATGCCTGGCTGGCTCATTCAGAAGAGCATGTGACTCTTGATCTCAGGGTCAACCTCTTCTTTGGAAAAAAATGTCTGTTCAGATCCTCTGCCCATTTTTAATTTTTTTTTAATTGTTGTATAAGTTCTTTATATATTTTAGATATTAACCTTTAATCAGATATATGATTTGCAAATATCTTTTCCCAGTGGGTAGATTGCCTTTTCATTTTGACAATAGTTTACTTCACTGTGCAGAAGCTTTCTAGTTTGAGATAGTCCCATTTGTTTATTTTTGCTTTTGTTTTTCTTGCCTTTGGGGTCAGATTCACCAACATACCACTAAGACTGATGTTTTTTTCCTACGAATTTTGTGGTTTCAGGTCTTACATTCAAGTGTTTAATCCATTTTGAGTTAATTTTTGTGCATAGTCTAAGACAATGGTGGTCTCATTCTTTTGCATATAGCTGTCCAGTTTTCCCAGCACCATTTATTAAAACAACTCTGTCCCTTCTCCATTGTGTATTCTTGCTTCTGTTGTAATAAGTTAGATAGATGTCTGTATATATGTGGGTTTATTTCTGGGCTCTCAAATTCTTTTTTACTGATTTATGTGTCTGTTCTCTAATGTTAATACCATACTGTTTTGAGTACTATAGCTTTGTAGTATAGTTTGAAATCTGGAAGTGTGATGCTTTTGGCTTTGGTCTTGTTTTTCAAGATTGCTTTGGCTTTTCAGGATTTTTTTATACTTCCCTACACATTTTAGAATTATTTGTTCTAGTTCTATGAATGAAGTCATTGGAATTTTGATAGGAATTGCATTGAATTTGCAGATTATTTTGATATAGACATTTTAACATATTAATTCTTCCAAATCATGAGCACAGGATATCTTTCAATTTATTTGTATCTTCAAATTCTTTCATTAGGGGCTAATAGTTTTCAGACTACAGGTCTTTCATCTTCTTGGTTAGATTTATTCCTAAGTATTTTATTCTTTTTGATGCAGTAGTAAATAACATGACCTTTCTCCTTTGATAGCTTGTTACTCATGTATAGAAATTTCATGTATTTTGCATATTGATTTTGTTTCTTGTCATTTTATTGAATGTATTTATTCTAACAGTTTTTTTGGTGGAGACTTTAAGGGATTTTTCCTTCAAATTTTTAAATAGTAGTTAGTCAACACACCATGCAATATTGGTTTCAACTAAGGTTTTTTTATACACAGTATCATGTCATCTGCAAATAGTGTCATTTTTATTTCTTCCTCTTCAATGTGGATGCTTCTAATTTTTTTTTCTTGCCTTACTGCTGTGGCTATGACTTACAATACTATGTTAAATAAAAGTGATGAAAGTAGCCATTCTTGTCTTATTCCTAATCTTAGAGGAAAAACTTTCAGTTTTCCACCATTGAGTGTGATGTTAGATGTGGGTTCGTCATATATGGTTTTTATGATGTTGAGGTATGTTCCTCTGTACCCACCCTATTGAAAAATTTTATCATAAATGGGTTTGGAAATTTGTTTTTTCTCTATCTATTGAGATGCTGATAGGATTTTTATCCTTTGTGTGTGTGTGTGTGTGTGTGTGTGTGTGTGTGGTGTATCATGTTGATTGATTTGTGGATGTTGACCCATCCTGCATCCTCAGAATATTTGATCATGACATATGATTGTTTTATTGTATTATTGAATTTAATTTGCTATATTTTCTTGAGAATTTTTACATCTATGTTCATTAAAGATATTAACCTATAATTTTCTTAATTTTCTTCTCTCTCTCTCTCTCTCTTTTTATGGTGTCCTTGTCTGGTTTTGGTGTCAGAATTAGTGTAATGCTGAACACATAAAATGAGTTTGGAATGTTCTCTCCTCTTTAAATTTTTGAAAGAGTTCTAGAAGGATGGATATTAAATCTTTTTTGAATGTTTGGTAGAATTCTCCAATGAAACTGTCTGGTTTTGGACTTACGTTGGATGGGAGCTTTTTAACTACTGATTCAATCTTTTTACTAGAAATTGGTCTATTCAGATTTTCTTCATGACTCAGCCTTGGAAGATTGTGTGTTTCTAGGAATTTATTCATTTCTTCTAGTTTGTCCAAATTGTTGTTGTATAATTGTTTGTAGTAGTTTGTGATTTCTTGTACTTTTGTGGTACCAGTTGTAACTTCTCTTTCATTTCTGTTTTTGTTTATTTGAAACCTCTCTCGTTTTCTTGCTTATTCTAACTAGTTAAATTTGTTTACCTTCTCAAAGAACCAGCTCTTAGTTTCATTGATCTTTCCTACTTTGCTTAGTTTTTATTTCATTTATTTCCATCCTGATCTTTGTTATTTCCTTCCTTCTACTAACTTTGGGCTTTTTCTTTTTTCTTTTTCTTGTTCCTTTATGTGTAAAGTTAGATTGTGATTTTTCTTGTCTCTTGAGGTAAACCTATACTGCTCTGTACTTTCTTCTTAGATCTGCTTTTGTTGTGTCCCATAGATTTTGTTATGTTGTATTTCTGTTTTCATTTCTTGCTAGGTATTTTTTTTTTAATTTTCCTCTGATTTTTTTCAATGACCCATTGTTTGTTCAGTATCAGATTATTAATCTCCACACTTTTGTGTTTTCTCTTACTTGTAATTAATTTCTAATTTCATGCCATATGGTGAGAAAAGATGCTTATATGATTCCAGTCTTCTTGAATTTACTGAGATTTGTTTTGTGACCTAAGAGGTGATCTATTCTGGAGAAGGTTCCATGTGTATTTGAGAAGACTGAATTCTGCTTTTGGGTGGACATTCTGTGTATATCTAATAAGTCCATCTGGTCTAATGAATTGTGTAATGGTATTGTTTCCTTACTTTCTATCTAGATGATTATCCAGTAATATAAGTAGGGTGTTAAAGTCCCCTACTATTATTGTATTTCTATCAGTTTTTCCCTTTATGTCCATTAATATTTGCTCTATATATTTTGGTGTTTCTGTAAGGGTGCATAAATATTTATAAATGTTATATCTTCTTGTTGGATTAATCCCTTTATCATTATATAATACCCTTCATTGTCTTTATTATAGTTTTTTTTTTAAGTCTCTTATTTTGTGATACTCAGTTTAGCTATGTCAGCTTTCTTTCCATTTTCATTCACATGGAATATTTTTCTTCATTTCTTCACTTTCAGTTTGTATATGTCCTTACTTCTCAAGTGACTCTCTTGTACATAGCCTAGAGATGGGCCTTTTTTTAAAAACCAGTCAGCCACCCTATTTTGATTAGAGAATTTAGCCCATTTATATTTAAAGTAATTATTGGTTGGTATATACTTATTGCCATTTTGTTGTTTTCTGTTTCTGAAGTTTTTCTCTGTTCATTTCTTCTTCTCTTTCTTCCCTTGTGTTGCGTTGGCTTTCTTCAGCATTAGATTTAGATTGCTTTCTCATTTTCTTCTGTATTTTACTATAAGTCTTTATGTTTACTGTAAAATTCATTATAGCTTCCTATGTATATAGTGGTTACTTTTAAGTTGATAGGAACTTAAATTTGAAGACATTCAAAACCTACATTTTTACACTCTCTTCCCCACTTTTTTTTTTTTTAATTTTATTTATTTATTTTGACAGAGAGAGATCGCAAGTAGGCAGAGAGGCAGGTAGAGAGAGAGGGAGAAGCAGGCTCCCTGCTGAGCAGACAGCCTGATGCGGGGCTTGATCCCAGGACCCTGAGACCATGACCTGAGCCAAAGGCAGAGGCTTTAACCCACTGAGCCACCCAGGAGCCCCCCCGACTTTTATATTTTTGTTGTTGAATTTGGCATTGTTTTAGTTTATGCATCCCTTAATTAATTATTGTAGTTTTAGTTAATTTTACTACTTTTGTTGTTTAACCCTCATAGTTCATTTATAAATAATTGATCCAGTGTCTTTACTATCTTTTCTTTATCTTTATCTTTTCTGATAAAATTTTTATGTCCGCATCTTTTCTTGTTATTTTTAGTACCATTTATTTTCAACTTAAATAAGTCGCTTTAACTCTTCTTGTAATGCCAGTTTAGTGGTGATGAACTCCCATAGTTTTTGCTTATCTGAAAAACTCCTTCAATTTCAATTTCCTTTCAATTTCTCCTTCAATTCTGAGTGATAACTTTGCAGGGTAGAAAATTCTTGGAATTTTTTCTGTTTATTTTGTGAAACAATGGATATTAGCTGAACTTATTGTAGTAATCATTTTTTCAAAATATATAAATCAGACCATCATACTGTATGTCTTAAACTTATACAGTGATATATTTCTCAATAAAACTGGGGGGGGGGAGGAAATAATTGTCATAAGTTGTAAAGGAAAAGATTAGATATCCAGAATCTCAAAATGATTAAGTTAACTATGTACATCTTGGACATCTTTCTTTTTACTCTTTCTTTTATGTCTCAGTGGCAAGTGAATTTATTTTTTAATTGGTATTCAAGGCTTTATCTACATAATCTGTGTACATCTGTGTAGTAATGCTGGCATGGTATCATAGAATTAAGCAATTTTACATGTTACAGAAAAAGTGAGCTACGGAGCAATATTTAATCTAGTGATTCTCAAATACAGCTTGTTGATAAATGCCAACCATGACAAAGTGGCTTATAACAAACAAAAACAAAAACTCCAAATGGAATATTCTTTCGATCATTATCTCCCTTTCTTGGGAAAATATAAATTTGTCATCCCAGCACTCATCCTAGTTTCATTTTGTATTCTCTTCTCTTTTCTTTTTCTTCTTCTTCTCCTTGTTCTTTTTCTCTTCCTCCTCTTTTTCCATCTCCTCCTCCTCCTAGAAATGTGTAAGTTGTTAAATTCAACATGCTGGTATGCTCTACTCAAAGTCACTCTTCTTTTCTTGCCCAAGAAAAAAGTGGGCCCTTGGGACCCTAAACTTGTCACAGTACCCAATTGTGCTATTGTTTCCGTGCCTACTATATGTGAGGCACTGGGTGAGGTGCTTTTTATACATTGCTCATTTATGCTTAAAAATGCATATATAAGATAATTAGTTTTCTATGCATTACATTTGAGAAAACTGAAGTTAAGAAAAGTTCAAGTGGCTTGCCCAAAAAAGTTTGAAGTATAAGTGGCCGAACTCAGAGTTCAAGCTTAGAACTGCAGAAGGGTGCTCTCTCCCACATCTTTGCCTCAGAGAGGCTGTTATCTCCTCATCCATTGATTTTCCCATTTTCCTCATTCTCCATTTTATCTGCATTTCCTTAAAAACAATTTTAGATTTAGGCAACAATTAAATCAGTAATGTAGCACTATTTTCATTTGACATTTCACAATCCTCTAGAACAAGTAGTCCAGAAAAAATAATTATATATCGTATATAGCCCTTTTGTTTATCAGAAAAATTTTGATGACTGTAACAAATACTGTTAAAATAACATTTTCAGAGCAAGCAATTTATAAATTCAAGGTGATAGGTTATTCAAGGTCACACAAATTTCTAATAAAATAAAAGTAGTAAGACAGTCTCCAGAAATTTGTTGTACTATTATTTAATTTGTTGACATGTTTTAAGGCACAATAAGGTGAAACTTCATTAATTCTCCCTCAGTGAGAGCGAAGTTCAAAATAATGTGAGATTTAAGGCAATTACCATTTTCCAAATGTTTATTTGCATTCCTTAAATGAAGCAGGAAAAAAACTTAATGTTTATTGGATATTCACAGTGAGAAAAATAGTTAACCAGAGGCTGTGAAGTACAAAGATCATATGATAAGGTTTGTGCTTTGAAGAGGCTTATATTTTAATAAGAAGTGAAAAAACATACATGATGCTTCTATCAAATGGAGTTAAGGGATTCTGGTGGCCTTCCCTTTGGGGACTCATTATTTACTATTTTGACTTGTAATCACTTGTGTACTATGGTTTATCTCCCCTACCACACTGTAACTTCTTATTTGAAGTGATTGTACCTTATCCTTATTTGTAATTCCCACTAGCATCTGAGGCAATGTATCACACAGTGAGTAGCCCATAAATAGCTTTGGTATGAATAATATATAAAACACTAAGAATATCTTGTGGTTTTCCTTGTTTCTTGAGATAGACCTGTATTGCTCTGCACTTCCTCTGAATTTCTTCTGCCCAAATGCATAGAACTGGCAGCAGGTGCTTTAGAAGTGCATGGGGATGGGTTTGCTCAGGAGAGTTTCCACAGAAGAGGGTATTGGTTGAGTGAAAAGCTGAAAAAGAACTACAGAGAAATGGTTGTGTGCTTGGAGGGGGGGGGTGCATTCCAGGCAGGTGTAAAAACAGATAAGATGTTTATAAGTTATATTTTTATTATATTAAGCAGAAAATTTATATTCTATATTTCATTGGGCCTTCTGATATGGTATGATTTTTATAGAAAAATATTGGTGAAGGTTGAATATAGGGCACCTGGGTGGCTCAGTCATTAAGCATCTGCCTTCGGCTCTGGTCATGATCCCAGGATTCTGGGATTGAGCCCTGCTCAGCGGGGAGCCTGCTTCTCCCTCTCCCAGTCCCCCTGCTTTGTTCCCACTCTCGCTGTGTCTCTTTTTCAAATAAATAAATAAAATCTTAAAAAAAAAAAAAGAAACTAGCATTATAGGTCTTACCTATCAGCTAAATATAAAGCCTATAATGTTGGCCTATATAATAGTAAACATCAAAGCAATCCCTACCTTATGTACAGAAACTGTGTCATTGGTTATTTGGGAAAAAATACATTATTTTTCATAAATAAATGTGTTTCTTTCTCTTCTTCCCCCCCTTTCCTTCCAGAGAGTATAATTCTGTGTTTTAGAGTCTGGGCTCTCTAGATAACCTGCCTTGTTGCAAATTCTCTTTGAGCCGCTTACTCTAGGAACCTGGTTAAGTTACTGTATAGCCAAACTATAGGCTCTACTCATGTCACAGAGATGTGAAATAACAGTAGCTAATTACAGTATACAAGTATCTTTTCATAAAAATCCAGCTGGTATAGTAGCTATTTTAGTTATATTCTTTTTTTTTTTAAGATTTTATTTATTTGACAGAGAGAGATCACAAGTAAGCAGAGAGAGAGAGAGAGAGAGGGAAGCAGGCTCCCTGCTGAGCAGAGAATCTATTTTAGTTATATTCTCATGTGAAAAACCACCACAGAACCTTGGAGACTTAAAAAAATCTATTGATTGAAGGTTCCAGAATTTGGGGAAGGCCCAGTGAAGAGGGCTCATCTCTGCTGCATATCATATCAGCTGAGCTGACTCAAGTGGTTCTTGAGCAATTAAGATATCCTAAATCATACATCTCGTGCCTTTGTGCTGGCTGCAGCTGTAGTCACTGATTCTCCTGCATGTGACCTTGCTCTCTTCATGCAGTGTCTCATTTGGTAGTCGAGCATGAGCTTCTTGAAGTGGGGGCTGGTTTCCAAGAGGGTGCAAACAGAGGCTGCAAGGCCTCTTAAGGTCTAGCCGGAAAGTCACAATGTCTTTTCTGTAGCATTCTATTGGCCAACACTGGTCACAGCCCAGATTTAAGAGGAGGGAAAATTCCTCCGGATCAGAGGGATGGCAGAGTTACAGTGCTAGAGGGCTTACAGAATGGGAGGAATTCTTGGAACCATTTTTTGAAATAAATTTTATTAGAAATAACTTTTATTTACAAGTTATTTTTGAAATAACTGGCAAAACGAATCTACTCTGTGAGGTCTTAAGGGGCCCAGATTGCTTTTTCATCTTGCTCTGCCATCTCTACTGTTGCCCCCCTCTGTGGTCCAGGATGACTCATCTTTCCAGCCAAAAGGCAAGGGAAAACACCAGAAGGTAGATACCTTCATCCCTTTAATAGTACAGCCAGGATTCAGGTTTTTGTCCCAAGGCCTACCTAATTAGAAGCCTGAAAGTGAAGTCTTTGTTCTGGATGGCCATGAATACCTAAAGATTGAGGATTCTGTTCCCATGAGAGGAAAAGGGAAGCTGGAGGTTGAGGGATGGCTTATAATCTCTGTGACAGTTACACAGCTGCTTTCTGTGTGAAATGGGGGAGATAGCTGCACCTACTTCATAAGGCTGTTGGGAAGGTTAATGCACAGTGTGTGTGAGAACTTAGCAGTGTCTGGGGATAAACCTTAGCTGTCACTAGTCACAGAACTCCTGCCACCTTCCAGGCACTGTTCTGGACTCTAGATGTAGAGAGGTACATAAGATAATTTTCCACACCTGCAGACCTAAAACTCTCCTGAGAAAGACATACTTAAAAACAAGAGTAAGAGGTGAGTAGTAAGATAGAAATGTGGATAAAGACCTGTGGAAATGGATAGCAGAGGTTCAGGAAAGTCCAAGATTTCAGAAAGGAGATAACACGTAAGGTTGACCATGAAAATTGAGTCAAAAATGACTTATTTGAAAGGGACTGAGGAGCATGTCATGTTTAGGAAATGGTCAAGAGGCTGATTATCCCCAACTCATAGAAGGTGGGTGGATTGTGAGAGATGAATTTTAAGAGGGAAGATGAACTTCCAAATTGTGAAGGGCCTTGTGGTTGATAACCCATCAGTTTGGGCGTAATATAATCTCTCCTAAGTCGCAATTGGGATAATAATAGCATAGGTTCATGGTGAGGATTAAGTGATAATACAAAGTACCCAGCACCAGTCCCAGACACATAATAAGCCCCCAGTAAGGTTTAACTTTGGTTAAATAATAATAATGATGATGATGATGGAGGAAAAGGAACCAAATTTGAGGCATTTCTAAGATAAACTTGGTAAATGTTTAAGAGTGATAGTGGCATTACTTCGGGATTTCTAGTCATTAATACTATGTGAAATTCAAACTGGATTGGAAAACAAACACACTATTACAAATACAGAGTTTGAGATACTTTCAAAATATCCAGTGAGCAACAGGTATAAGGAGTTGGCTGGAAATCTTTGTATGGTCTCTAGAGGAAAAGGCAGAGTTAGAAATAAAGAATTGCCAGGTATTGGCATCTTCCACTTAGAAGAAGAATGAGTTTGGTCATCCTGGGGAATAAACAGAAAATAGTCCAAGAAAAAAATGAGAAAAAAGGTGATGATTGCTTTCTCCAGCGAGCCTTTAAAAGTTCATTCTAGCTATTGTGACTTGGGCCTGCTTCAGTGCTGATAGCATGAAAGAAACTAGCTGGCATTAATTCTACTGAAGATACAGCGTCATATTTCCTGCCAAATATGCCAAGGGCATATCACCACAATATGGTTGGAATGAGGACTGTCTTTTCCTTCCAACTAGATGGTAGACAGGGGACTCCTGGAGCTCCAAGGTTCTGGTGAAGGAGGAGAGCATCATGGGGTCCCTTGGCTAATGACTATTGTAATGATCTCCTAGAAGCGTGTGTGTGTGTGTGTGTGTGCGCGTGCGCGCACGCCCTTTTGAAACATTCTCCTCAGGGCAGCCCTACTGATTAGTTTAAAAAACAAAAATGTGATTATGACTTAACAATCATTTAAAGACTTCCCATTGATCTGGGGATGAAGAAGAGAACCCCTGCCTACTTCACTGACATTTACTCACTCACTTTCACACATCAACCAATTGGACTTCTCTAATGACTGATTGTACCATTCCACTTTTGCCCAACCATTCCTTTGTCTAGGATGCTCTCTCCCGTCTCTCCCCTTTACCTGGGTAGCCGCCACAACTCATCTTTCCAAGTTCAGCTTGAAGCTCTCTTCCTCAAGAAAGCTTTCCCCAGACCCAGTTGGGTCCTCTTGGTAGAGGCACCCATAGACTCTTTGCAGTATTCAGTTTAATTATGACTGAAGTTCTGCTTGTGCAAATAATAGTTGGATAACTCTTTCCTTCACACCACCAAAATTTTAGCTCCTCAACATTAGAGGAAAAGTGTGTCTTATCTACTAATAAGGCTTGAATCACTCCTGCCTCCACCTCTAACACAGAACAGACTGAGAGGCAGAGACAGGGGTCAGAGGGTCAAAATTACAGCTTTACTAATGCTAAATCTTGTTTGGAGATTTCAGCCTGGTCTGTGGTCGAATTAGGCTTCCTACTCATTCTCTCAGAATTGAACCTATTTACCCAAACGTTAGAAGAAAAAAGGGATAACCACAGGCCTCTGCCCTATCTTCTGCTACCTACGAGAGCTCCTCCTTTAGAATAGGTGCTTACAAGGCGTTGCTTGTTGCCTTTTGATTTTTTTTCTCTTTTAAGCGATGTCTTCTTACTTCAGATAAGGCTTTCTAACATCCCTAATCAAGTGCACAGTAATTACTTATGGTTTCTCCTTTATGCTTCTTTCCCTGAACATAACGCACAGCATAATAAACAGTTCTTTAAGGTTTCTTAAAGGTTTTACTACAGACAGCGGAGGGGAAAATTACAGGAAGCAACACAACTCTTTCCCATATCCCTCTGCTTTCTGGTGGTAAAGCTTTTTCAGCTTTACTTTTTTTCTTCCCCTATATGGAAGAGCAAAAGCCCAAAAACGTAAGAATTGTGGGATTTGTTTACCAAACATAGGACATTCTAGAATTGAGAGGAAGATTAGATGCAGATTACCGTAGGTCACCTGGGTCCTAACAGCTACTTGAGGAGTGAGGGTTTCCCCTGGACCACTGCAGTTTTGTGAAAGGAACCAGGGAGCACGGCCAGGGGACAGGAAAGGCAGAAGCAACTGTCCAGTCTTCCTTCTTCTCTTTCACTTTTGCTGGATGCCTCATCACCTTTGAGAATGCCACGCTGACCTAAAGTTAGAGTTAATAAATAGGGAGAATCCTGGGAAAGAATGCTAATTCTGGGCAGCATTCAACCGACAGAGGCAAGAGTAAAAAGGAGAAAAGAATAATTTCCATGACGATTTGGGGGTCAGGGTCCTTAGGCTCTTTCTGAGTATTTGCAGTGTATCAGGGCATTTTGTACATCAGGGATAACTCCCAGATTGTCGTTGTTGTCATTATCCAGTAACATTTAAAGTTATTTAATTTGTTTTCATACAACAAAAATATAAACTTACTGTTGAATATTTGAAAAATACAGAAAAGCGTGCTAATGAAGTATTAATCACACATAATCATATCCCCTGTCTCTTCTCCCAAATGTGCTTTTTGGTTTTACATTTAACATGGTTAAAATAGATTGTGGTCAACTTAACCTTATCAGAAAAATTATTCAGAGAAACAGTTTTCCCAGTCTTCTGTAACAAGTATTTATTGTCACAGGTAGTTAATTTTATATGAATTTGGAGCACCTGGGTGGCTCAGTTGTTAAGCGTCTGCCTTCGGCTCAGGTCATCATCCCAGGTTCTTGGGATTGAGCCCTGCGTAGGGCTTCCTGCTCAGCGGGGAGCCTGCTTCTCCCTCTCCCTCTCCCCCTCCTTGTATTCCGTCTCTCCCTCTCTCTCTCTGTCAAATAAATAAATAAAATCTTAAAAGAAATTTCTATATGAATTTAACTTCAAAAGTTAAATGCCATATAAACATAGATAAGAACACATAAATATGTTAAGCCTCAGATATCCTCTAAGAGGTTCCTCCCTAGTTCTGTTTATTCATTTATTCAGTTATTCAATCAATCTCTTACTTATTTATCTTATAGAAAATATTGTTCACATGGGCTTTGAAAATACCTACATTTGGGGGGAATAGAGTTATTTGATGTAAAAGGTATGTTAATCTTCAAGTTTTTCATGATGGCATTAGACATCGGGTTAAAAAGTATTCTCTCCTCTTGAGGAAATTCCATGTGTACCCTGACAGACCCCACAATCCGCTGCTGATGGCATTTCACTGGAAGCAGGGACTGTGTGGGACAGGAGTCAATTCTAAGTTGTTGAGAATTTTCTTCTTTTCCCAATGGAATACACATGATTGCTGTTGGGAAATGGTCTGAAATCAGATTTAACCTTTTGTTTAAGGTTTGTTTTTGTTTTGTTTTGTTTTGTTTTAAATAGGATGGAGTGGATGTGAGCCAGTAAAGTGTATCTTTTTTTTCTTTCTTTCTTTTTTTTTTTTTTTTTTACTGCGTGTTGAACAACAAAATTTTGGCTAAGATGTAAGCTTACAAGAAAAGTTAACAAGCTCAATAGACACACAAAACGTTGCCAGTGGGTAAATAGAAAAAGGTTATAAACTTTTGTAGATTTCATGAAAATACAGTAAAAAAGGTTCTTGTAAATTATTATAAAATGCAGTATTTCTTAGTAATATCCTGGTGTGGGTTCTTAAGTGACAGACAAGGTAAACTAATTAATTGAAAATTAATTTGTTGGCATAGTGCTGTTGAAAAAATAGATATGGGAGATTTGGAGAAAGAGAGAATGAATTAGAGCACCATCAGAACAATAAAAGATTTTGAATTTCAGAGAGACCTATCACAGTAGAATTGTTCCCTTCCAACATTCTGTTTCAACTGTATTTTTAAATTCCACCTTAAGTTTTCAATCATGGAGTTCCCAATATTAAATGCTTACATTTTAATATATAACTTGACAGGGAAAGGTGCAAGATTAATGCCATTGATATACAGAGCGAGTTAAAACAAGGCTTGACAAGAGGTTTAAGTTGGCCAACTGGTTATTCAAGTCTCCTAGGTCATATTTATTTCACCTTAACTTCCTTGAGGAATTTTCCTTCAATTTTAAAGCAGGTGTCTTTCTCATACTCTCAACAGATTTGGCAGCTGGGCCTCCATTACCCAGTGGTTGAATTATAAAATGAGCCTCACCACTGTAACTACATACAACAATCTTGTTCTGTCTCTGTAGAAATGGCAGTTTGTGCCATGTGACAATTTACCATTTAACTTGACAAGGAAGCTGTCTTTCTTCTGGTTGTTGTTGTTGTTGTTTTCCCCTTAAGAAGTTTACATTTTAAAATCATATACCTTTTTAGGAATTAGGGTTACTGAAACTTCTGGGAGTTTACAATGGAATGACCCTGTTGTTTCCTTGCCACAACTGTGGAATTTCCTCCTTACATCTTTCTTGCTGTTTTAAAAAAAAAAAAAAATTGGACTTATTATTACTTATTATGATTAGCTGTAGTTCTGATAGTTACATTTCAGAATTTATAATATTGTGAGTTCCACAAATTTCATAAGAGGCAAAACAAAACAAAATGAAACAAAAAGAGCATACTTTTAGAGAGATAGAAAGGAGATCATCATGATGTCTCTTGAGTTTCATCTAGTAGGCAGCAGCTTATTATTTTTTCCTTTCCGGGATTCTTAACAAGCTAATGTTTAGATTTAGGGAACTTATAGCCTAGAGAAAAAGTAGTAAGAAAGCATATTTTGTAAATGTTATAAAGTACTAGATTCAGCAAAGAAAAATAGATGGGAATTGTCAGTGATTTTAAAGTAACTTTATTTGCATGTAATTGTTAAGGCCAAATTTTGCCACACGGGTTAAAGCAATATATCAGTAAAAAAGAAGTATAAAAGGGTGGAACCTTGATTATTAGAAATGAAAGCAGAAGATGAAGATTAATAAAATAGAAGAACAGAGTGCTGCAATAATCATTAGATTTGGGCTGCAGATCTGGCTTATGCCATATTTACTATCCCATCTGGCTATGGCTGGCTTTTCCTGAGTAATATTATGGACACTGACCACCATGTCATAGCTATAGTGGAGATGGTCATGCTTACCTAAGCCTGTTTATTTTCATACATCCTGACTGAATATAGATAGCATTCCGAAGTTCAACTCAGTAAAACTAATTTTACAGCAGACCAAGACAACTTGGCCCATTTATGCAGTATTCTGAAGACTCCTAAGAAATAATCTTAGAATTTCTGGAGGAATGAATGAATTTCTTTTACAACCAGATTCCAAATGAGAGTTGGGCCCCAAATATGTGAAGGCTACTGGAGCCTAAGGAACTTTTATTCTGAGTTGTTTGTTTTTGTTTTTGTTTTTTTTTTAATATTTTATTTATTTATTTGAGAGAGAGATAGTGAGAGAGAGCACCAGCAGGGGGGAGAGGGTGAAACAGGCTTCCCACTGAGCAGGGAGAATGATACAGTGCTCTGTTCCAGGACCACAGAATCATTACCTGAGCCAAAGACAGATGCTTAACCAACTGAGCCACCCAGGCACCCTTATTCTGAGTTTTTGACTAAATATGCACCCTCTGCTTTCCTTAGACATCATATAGGCAGATGTTAAGGTTGACCGCCTTCTGTAAGAATTAAAGTGCCAACTGAAAATCTCTCTTTTTCTTCTCCAAAAAAGAGTACCTATATGTAAAGATAAGATTTTTCACAGGGAACTACTTTCTTAAGAAAGGACATGTTAACAAATTACTGATCAATCCCCAGTTGTGTCCAAACACCATATGGCCAGACGAAGATGATTGTAGCTTAAAGAAATTTCAAAGCAGACCACAGAATATCAAATGATATTTAAACCATGAATAACTTACCCATTTATGGTGAGAAAAATGCATAAGAAGTTCAAAGAAGAGTTAGTGGCAATTAAAGGGTTTTTTTGTGGCATAAATTGTACCAAATGACTTAATTACAAGATCTATAAAAAAAGTTAAAGAATTTAAAAGTAGAAAGAAGCATAGAGTATAGTTAGCTTAAACAGAATAGTTTATCACAATTTAAAGAGGCAGAGACTAATGGATATTTTCATATGAAAATGAAATGTAACAGAATTTATGAAGATTAGCATTTTGTGATAGTCACTGTCAAACACCACTTGCTGGGTAAGTTACACATTCCACCGAGAGGTTGTGATCAGGAGCAGAACTTGAATTTGCTTCTGAGAGATTATATAAGATATATAGGAAATCAGATCAGACAAGATATATAAGATACTAAGATATATATAGTATTAACTTGGATCATCATAAACCTAAGCTTCACCATTCGTTACACATTGCAGACTGATGCTTGCAGGACAAATCTTCAGACATGTTTTGTTTGGCCCCATAACTTTTAAATTGGTTTTTAACATTCAAAAATCTGACTCTAAAAAACATGAAGCTCTGGGAATACTGAGCCCACATTTCATGGGGCAACATGTCCCTTTAGATTGGGCATGCATCCGTCTGCCACATTTCCCACCTTGCTTCTTCACTGGGTTAGATATCCGCTTAGCCTGTGTGAGCATCTGGATTAAGACTCCTGGTTCAGATATTTTTCTGAGTATCTTATTCAAGACGTCATACCTATACGAATGCAAGGGAAAGATTCAAATGAAAACTTAAGAATGTTGTGATTGCATGTTTTCTGAGCGATTCTGTGGTTCGTATTTGTCTTTCACAATTTAGGTAAGCTCCACCAGGGCTCAGAGCACATTTTATTGCTTTTCATGGTGTCTGCAGAACCTGGCACAGTGCCTGGCTTATTCCAAGGGATTGATAAATGTTTCTATAACTCAGGATAGTAATCAAACTGTCCACAGATATATTTTTTTAAATTTTTTTTTAAATTAACAGATAACGTATTATTTGTTTCAGGGATACAGGTCTGTGATTCATCAGGCTTACACAATTCACAGCAGTCCCCATAGCACATACCCTCCCCAATGTCCATCACCCAGCCACCGCATCCTTTCCACTCCCCTCCCCTCAAGTAACCCTCAGTTTGTTTCCTGAGATTAAGAGTCTCTTGTGGTTTGTCTCCCTCTCTGGTTTCATCTTGTTTCATTTTTCCCTCCCTTCCCCTATGATCCTCTGTCTTATTTCTCAAATTCCTCATATCAGTGAGATCATATGATAATTGTCTTTCTCTGATTGACTTATTTTGTTTAACAAAGAATGTCCAAGTGGCCCACAGATACTAACTTAACACATTTTTGTTTAAAATGTACTTCATTTTAGAAGTTAAAACACTAACCGTAAAAAAGTTCTTTTTGGGGTTGCCTGGGTGGCTCAGTTGGTTAATCAGCTGCCTTCGGTTCAGGTCATGATCCCAGGTCCTGGGATCCAGAGTCAGGCTCCATGCTCAGCAGGGAGTGTGCTTCTCCTTCCTCTGCCTGCTGCTGCCTCTGCTTGTGCTCTCTTTCTCTCTCACTATCTCTCTGTCCCTGTCAAGTAAATAAATAAAATCTTTTTTTTTTAAAGTTCTTTTTGTCTATAACTAACCAGGTATTAAGAATGATCAACTGACCCTTTTTTAGCCAAGAAAATATTTGACTCTTAGATGTCCACAGAAACCTAATAGTTTGGGAATCTGAGGAATCACAATAAAACTGTCCTTATGAATTCTAGTTTGAGTTCAGCTGTGTACTATAAAAAGAATACTAGTTAGAATTAAGGCATGCTAACAGAATTCATATATGTGATTTTAAAATATAATAAATACATTGACCCATGAGCAGCATGGACTTGTATTGTGTGGGTGCACTGCTACTCAGATTTTTTTCAACAAACACAATACAGTACTGTAAATGTATTTTCTCTTCTTATGATTTTCTCAATAATATTTTTTCTCTAGCTTACCTTATTGTAAGAATACAGTATGTAATACATATAACATACAAAATATGTGTTAATTGACTGTGTTATCCGTACAGCTTTTGGTCAACAGTCAGCTTTAGTAGTTAAGTTTTTGGGGAATTAAAAGTTATACATTGATTTTTGACTGCTTGGGGTGGTTGGTGCCACTAACGCCCATGTTGTTCAAAGTTTAAATGTATTTTAATTTCATAAATTATGAATACATGATTTATAACACTTATGTCAAGAGAAAATACGTTGTCAAGTTCCTTAATACAGTACCTGGCACAGAGTGGGAACTCCTTCATTTGTTGTGTGCCTGAATCTCAATGTTCAAGAAACCATAAGATATGCTCAGATGGTGAGATTTTTACCAGGGGAAACTGAAGCAGAGAGTTTTTTTCAATTGATATAAGAGAGAGGAGCACTTGGGCCACCACAGAAGTTGAAAAATGGTGTTGGGAGCCAAAGCCCAATAAGCCAACATGAGACTGAAGGAGTCCCAGATGGAAGGATCCAGAAGTCACAATGAATGTGAACTTTGTGGGACCAGAAACCTAGGAACCAGAGTGGTACAAATATAACTGAGAGTAAGTGAGGAAGGGTTTGAAATGTTGTCAAGAACAATTTCTCAATCCGGCTTGTTTTAGAGAGTGAATAGATCATGAAGCATGGATGAGACAACTAATTTTAAGTGGTCAACAGTAGAAAGACCTTTTGAAATAAACACTTGAGTGACTCTGGAGCAGAATCCATGAGCACTTGTGGGATCAACTGGGAAGATAACTAAAACAATCTGAATTGCCTCTTCACAGTGAAGATTTTCTGATAGAAGGCAAACATTTTTTTTTTTTTGCTCTGATTTTTCTGGATTTCTTTCATCTTCTGCCTCTACACAGTGATCCCCACACAGCTTAATGCTGTCTTCTTAGAGTAGTATCAGGTCCTAGATCTTCACGTTACCAACTCCAAGAGAAGACAGACTTTGTATCCTCTTAGTCCCAGAAGTCACTCTGGACCAGCTTAGTCAAGTGCCTACCGTGTACCAATCATTGTGGTCGGGTGAATGGCACTTGCTGGTAGGCTAAGGTCTTATTCCTTGCCCATCTCTGAACTAATTATAGTAGTCTGGAGGATTGAGATAAGCTAATTGGCTTAAGAGAGCCGGTGTCTACCTGTGGAGCTTGGTGTGGAGTCAGTCGGTACAAACCCTGTAGCTGAGAAGTTAGGGTGCTCTGGAAGAAGAGAGTATAGAATGGATTCTGATGGAGGAGAGCAATAAGTGCCCAGCATATAAAGAGCTTAGAAAAGTCGTTTCTGTCATAGTAGTTGGAACATAGCAAAATATACAACAGAATATCAAGGTGAGGTGCAATTCAACAGCTCTGGAGAAGTTGCTGATCTCATTTCTCATGCTCTTTAGACCAATTAAAATATTTTTCACTATGTGTATTTCAGAAACTTTCTGCCTGAAACAATAGCTCTTCCTCATCTGCCTTTCATCCCCTTCCTTCTTTGCTTTTTCTTTTTTTTTTTTTTAAGATTTTATTTATTTGACAGACAGAGATCACAAGTAGGCAGAGAGGCAGACAGAGAGAGAGGAGAAAGCAGGCCCCCCACTGAGCAGAGAGCCCGATGCGGGGCTCGATCCCAGGACCCTGGGATTATGACCTGAGCCTAAGGCAGAGGCTTAACCCACTGAGCCACCCCGGTGCCCCCCTTCTTTGCTTTTTCTGTTCCTTCTTGAACAGGTTAGTCCTAAAGCCATTAAGAGGGGCAAAAAATAAGGTATCTGTATGAGAAATCGTATGGAGCCTTTGGGACCCAGTGTAAGGTGTGAGAACCTTACCAAGGTATGGAAGGAGAGATGTCCTATTCGGGATACCAGAGCCTGAGCACAGAGAGGAGGATATCCACACAGAAGGACAGCCTGGCATGGAGTACCAGAGACTAAGTGGGCTAAGGGTCTTGTCTACATGGGGTGAATGGCCTAGTGTGAGGAGGTAAAGCCATGAAAGAATGTTTAAGACATATCTGCAGAAGGGTACAGAGTATCAGAGCTCAGCAGCATGAAGGGGACATCCATGTGGAAGAATGGCCTGGCATGGTTGCCAGAACCCAGGCTGGGAGTAGAGCATCCAGGCAGGAGATCTGTGGAAGGCAAAGATGAAAAATTAGTTGTCTACAGAGAATTGATCAAGTAGGTAAATACTTGATCAAGTAGGTAAGGATATGGGAACCGGGTTCCTCATCATCCAAGGTACAAACATGGAAAGGGAGAAAACTTTGAATGAACTCCATGCTGTTGGATTGGGATTACAGGTAGCTGTATAAACTCATATTTTTCTGTGGATATACATACAGTTATGGAATGGATAGCTGTGTCCACTGGGATGTCCTGGAATCAATAATACCCCCAAAGCAATTAGTACACATCTAGGGCTCATTTCTTCATTTCTAAATACCAGTCTCCTCTAAAAGAAAACTGAGCTCCTTGAAGAAATGCTTCTGCATAACTGAAGCAGGTAAATTAGAAAATGAGCTGGATGTATCTTCTGCCAGAAAATAAGGAAACACTTGAAGAATGATGAGAACGTGCTGCAAAGACGGGGAAACCAAACTGAGGAAGCACCCACTAGACAAACTGGAGACAACTGGAACATCAGAGTAAATAACATATGATTTTAAGTCAAATTAATTATAAAGTAAATAATTCTAAACCATTGAATAAAGAGGGAAATATGAACACACACACACACACACACATTTATTAGCTTTCCTTTATCACGAGGCGAACATTCCAAGACCCCCAGTGTGCTCCTGAAACCAGGATAGTACCAAACTCTATATATACTATTTTTTCTTATACATTTATACCTCTGATAAGTTGAATTTATAAATTAGGCACAGAGATTAACAACAATAACTGTTAATGAAACAGAACAATTGTAACCGTATGCTGTAAACAAAAGTTGTGTGAATCTGGTCTCTTTCCCTCAAAATATCTTCCCGTACTATACTCATCCTTCTTCTTGTGATGATGTGAGATTATAAAATGCCGATGTGATGAGGCTAAGTGAGGTGAATGACCTAGGCATTGTCACCTAGCATCTGGCGGCTGTTCACCTTCCGATGACACATCACAAGGAAGATCATCTGTTTCTGGACCATAACTGAGCACTGGTAATAGACCCCAGAAAGCAAAACTGTGGATAAAGGGAGACTACTGCACATATAAACTGCAAGTTTGTTGAGGAATGGCGTAATGGTATCTTTTTTTTTTTTTTTAAGATTTTATTTATTTATTTGACAGACAAAGATCACAAGTAGGCAGAGAGGCAGGCAGAGAGAGAGGAGGAAACAGAAGCAGGCTCCATGTTGAGCAGAGAGCCCAAGGTAAGGCTCGATCCCAGGACCCTGAGATGATGACCTGAGCCGAAGGCAGAGGCTTTAACCCGCTGAGCCACCCAGGTGCCCCGGAGTAATGGTATCTTGATACTGGATAACTCCCAACAAAGTGATTATTAATTACAAAAAAGAAAAGACTAACTTTACAGAGGATAAGCTTGGCAGATACGCTTTAATCAGTTTATCATAGGGAACACTGTAAGTAAGGAGAATACACCAGAATCATGTACTACCTGATAGAATATAATGAGAAAAATAAAGCATCATTTCTGTGTTATGTCCGCCAAAGATGCAAAACTCAAAACTAATCATGAGGAAACACAGAACCAAAATTAAGGAATATCTGCAAAACAACTGGCATATAATCTTCAAATGTTTCAAGGTCATGGAAATCAAATAAAGACAACTGTTCAAGACTGGAGTAGGCTAAAGACCATGGAAATTAATTGTAATGTGTGGTTCTGAACTGGGTTCTTCTGCTACAAAGGACATTCCTGAGACAAGTGACTAAACTTGAAAGGGGGCTGAGTATTAGTGCTAAAAATGTGTAACTGACAATTTTCTGACTTTGATGGTCTTATGGTTAGGTAGGGAATATTTCTTGTTCATAGTAAATACATACTGACATATTTAGAAGTGATGAGGCAAAAGGTCGGCATCTAACTTCAGGAATAGTTCAAGGAAGGAGTTCAGAAAAACAAATTCTCTGTACCATACTTGCAACTTTTCTGTAACTTTATGACTATGGCAGTGTTTTTCCAGGTTTGCTGTGAGAACTGAAATTTATAGTAGGCAAAGTAGCCACTCATTCCATGCATTTTTGAATGTTTATAATGTATTAGAAATGGACACCCACAAATAAAATCTGCTAGCCATTGTTTGAGGGGGTCAACCCAAGACGTATGGTAGTGCTAAAGGAGGGAGAAGGCCTTTCTGAAGGGTATAATTAAATAGATGCCAAGTAGGCATACTGAAATAGATTGTAACAAGTAGAAAAGGGAATTAGGACACTGCAGAGAGGAAAAAGACAGAATCAAAAGCTCAGACATTTTGGGTAGTATTGAAGAGTAAAGATTGGTTCAAGCATGGGGGTTTCTCTAGGGAGTAGAGGGGGACATATTTTGAAAGGAAATATATGGGAACTTGAATACCAGATTCTGAGGGCTGAATTTCACTTTCTATTTAAAGGGGAAACAATGAATATTTATGGGTGAGAGTTTCATATCAGAATATTTTCATATGAATTTCAAGAGTCAATGCATCATTGCCATTGTAATTAAATATGACGAGGAAGGAAAATGTAAATTTGGAAAGTGGGGTTTATAATTATGTAATTAGATAACCTATAGGTAGCCATGAACTCCTTCATAATGACTAAATAAAACAATATACTAAAATAGCAAGTACTAAAACTACAGTTTTTCTGTGTACTACCAGGAGGACTAAATAATGAGCAAGTGAGCAATGGAAAGCATAGAATAATTAGGAATCGCCAAGAAATTTTGGATGTAGATTTACTGAAAATATTTTAAACTTCTCTGAGATGTTTCTGTTTGAAAAAAGAAGAACAGTAAATGGGAAAATGTCATTTACTCATTTAGTAATTCATTTATTCAGTCAACATCTCCTACACCTCCAGAGTTCCAGGAATGGGGAAGAGAGTATTGAACAAGACAGATACATTTCCTGCTTTCATGGAGCATGAGAGGAAGCGCAGGATCATAAACAGAGAAAAATCAGACAATAAGATTTTGTATTTCTATATGATAGAAAAAGTCCAGAAATATATGAAGGGGAGTGATGCAGAAGTTACTTTATATTGGGTTTTCAAGAAAGACTTCACTGAAGAAGTGCAATTCAAGTGGATTTATTCAAGTGAAATTCAAGGATTTAGCAAAACTGCCTTTACTGTGAAGGAGCCACGCGAGCAGAGAGAAGAGCTGTAAAATGTCCCGCACTAGCCGTGCAAGAAGGCAAATATGGCCAGAGCAGGAAGCAAGATAAACAAAGGACAGAGTGAGAATGAGATGCGGCTGGAGAGTTATGTATGGATTGGACCACAGGGTTCATGGCACAGTGAAAGGAGTTGGAGGGTGTTCAGCAGGAGAGTGACTTAATTTTATTTACATTTTTAAAGAGCAAGAGCATAGCAGGGGTAGCAATTAGGGAGCAATTCAGGAGACCAAGCTAGAGATAATGGTGATTTTTAAACAAGGGTAGTAGGAGTGGAACTCCCAAGTGATCAGATTAGAAATTTTGGAAGCTGAATTGAAATGATTTTCTAGTGGCTTATATGTAAGAAGAGGAGAAAATTCAGCGATGAAGTTTAGTTTTTCTTTCCTTTTTTTCTTAGGGAATTACAGAGTGATTGCATTAACTGAGAGAAAACTTGGGGGGAGGAGGAGCTATAATAGATACCCCTAAATATAGACCTTTTATTTAAAAATTAACATATAATAAGAAAAGTGTTCTAAACTAAGAGCAAAGAGATAGATTTTCAATACAAGTCTTGAGTAAATTGGCTATTTGCCTTGAAAGGTTATGTTTTTCAAAAATATCATGTCAGATTCTTAATATATTTAATTAAATGTAAAATTGCAGTCATCTAATATCCAACCAAAAATTATGCTGATATTAATTTAATTTTGGGTTAGGAAAATGCTTTTCAAACAGACAAGTAATAAAAAGAACCACAAAGAGATTATGTAAAATAAAATAAACTGAAAGGTATTTATAAAAAATATATCAAAGCTTGAATGTCCTTAATAGTTCATAAAGCATACTTTTAAATCAAAAACATGCACTAAAATAGGAATGTGGGAGAAAAGCTGCAAACTGTTTTCAAAAAATATATATAAATGACCAATGAAAATAAAGAAAAAGTTTAAATTCACTAATAATTTTTTTTTAAAGATTTTATTTATTTATTTGACAGACAGAGATCACAAATAGGCAGAGAAGCACGCAGAGAGAGATGAGGAAGCAGGCTCCCCGCTGAGCAGAGAGCCCGATGCGGGGCTTGATCCCAGGACCTTGGGATCATGACCTGAGCCGAAGGCAGAGCCTTTAACCCACTGAGCCACCCAGGCACCCCTCACTAATAATTTTTTAAAGTAAATTACACACAACAGCAGTATACTCTTGCTTGATTAACAGTTATTTTTAAAAATATTAAGGTAAGTGATACGAGATGAACACTCATTGTAATGGAATTTTTTTGGTTGAGGGAAAGTGTGGAGCATTATACAAGAGAGTAATAATTGAACGGATTTGTAAAACTGCTCATTTCTAATAATTTTTAATTTATAATGAAAAGCTCATTTCTCTAAAATTTTTGAGGACTATGAAGTTCCTCATGAGTTAATTTTCCATATAAATGAAGCTCTTTAATTTAAATATCGAAACACATTTTTTTCTAAAATTAAAAATGGATTCAATTTTTCCTAATTCCAGAAATATGGCAAACTTATCACTGTAGATTCCAGTAATGTGGAGGAATAATAAGGAATAATAAGGAAATAACAATAAGCAAATTATTAATAATATTATTACCCAGAGAAAAGCATTATGAACATTTTGATGCATAACTTTCCAGAAAGCTTGCAATGAAACTTCTGCTTTTTAAAAGCAATAGTTTCTTCCACTAAGTTGTAGACATGAGGGCCATTAAATTTGACATTTGTCAGTGCTCCTCCCACTTCTCTTTTTCCGCTTCCCCCATTGCCCCATTTAATAATACCTAATTTCCTACCTGGCACCTTTGGTATATTAACCTACCGTAAGCCTCCAAGCATTGCTGCTAAGTCTAGTGTTATTATTCACATGTTAACAGAGGAGAAAACTGAGTCTTCGGACAATAATTGTCTTGCAGTTCAGTGATTCATTTTTAAGATGGATTCATTTTTATGGCCAAGTCTATCAGATACCGCAGCCTTCACCCTCTTAGACACTGTGCTGATTTCTCACCTGTGGCTAAAGGCACAGCATTGCAAAGTTCAGTTTAGCATCTGAAATGAAATGAAAGTGAATCAAATGCTATTTATAGCATACTTTAAAAACTGCTGTGTACAGCTTAGGTTGTTATTCTAAAAGAAAGACATTTTAGAAGGGATATAGAGGAAAAGCAAAGGGAGGAAAATGAAAGAGTGGGTGAATGTCATCTCTATCATACCAGTTCTGGAGGAAAGACTAAATAAGTTCGACTTAGAGAAGAAACTGACATACTGAAAATATTTTTAAAAGTTGATGGTTCTAATATTTATTTTCTATCCTCATAAATTAAGAGGAAGGTATAACATGAAAGTAGAACTATTTGAGTACAAGGAATTATGTCTCCATTGGCAGGCCCCCATCCCTAGTGGTATTTGTGTAGGAATGCATGTCTACCTATTTTAAACAGCTTTACATAATTACATAACTGGAGCATTAGACTTTGTCAATTAACTAATTCATTAAACAAATATATATGAAGGACCTACTGCGTGCCTGCCACTATATGCACTTTTATAAAAAAAAGCTCAGTAAATCATATACTCTGTTAAAGTGTATCTTAGTCTAACGGCATTACAGAAATCTTGCAACAGGTCTTATGCAAGTGATTTTGTTTGTTCTCACCAACTACATCTATGTTCTTAACCAGTATAGTTTCTACAGGCTCACACACCCTTCTCTAAAGTCCTTGGGAGATACATTTCAAAATTTAGAATTCTTTGGATTATTAAAAGGTAATGAGATATGTCATCTGTATGTTACATAACAGTTCGTTCCTACAGAGTCACGGGAGTATCCCACGGTCAAACACAATGACATATCTTCAGTGAAATATATGCTTATAAACACAGCCTCATATCAGTTTAGGCTGTGTTTCACTGCCATATGCATTCAAGTTAGGCCAAATTTTATCATCAACTGAATTACAACAAATGCACACAAATGGTTTTTGATTCTCAGAGCTTTTTGTGTATCCGAGTTGTTGATAAGAGATTGTGTAATTTACAAGGAATTTTTAAGACTGACTTATGCTTGGGGCACCTGGGTGGCTCAGTTGTTAAGCGTCTGCCTTGGGCTCACGTTATGATACCAGAGTCCTGGGATCGAGCCCCACATCAGGCTCTCTGCTCAGAGGGTAGCCTGCTTCTCCCTGACCCACTCCCCCTGCTGTGTTCCCTCTCTCGCTGTGCCTCTTTCTGTCAAATAAATAAATAAAATCTTTAAAAAAAAAAAACTGACTTAGACTTGCAAAACATGTTCCCCAAATACTAATATGTATGGGATTTTAGAGTGAACTAATGACAAAGAAGAAACTCCTCTACAGCTCTCACAGCCAGTTAAGAGACTCAAAAAAAAATTTTTTTTTTTTACAGCAGAAACTATTTGTTGAAAAAAGAGAAGAAGAAGCTATTTATTGCAGACTATCTTGGGAAACTAGTGTCTTGTGGAATAGTTTTTGAGAAATGCTCTGATAGTGGTATGAGGAGACAAAGGTGACCCTCACCCTTATTTGTTTTGTTGTTCTGGGTATTTATTTATTTATTTACTTATTTATTGCATTTTGATTTCTTATTTTTTTATTTTTTGCAATTTTAAACTAACAATTGATTAAATTTAATGGTCTAAAGGAAGCACATATACTACTAACCCCTAGGAAATACTGGTAAATATCTAAATATCCCTGAGTGACAGGGGATCTGTCTTTTGTGGAAGAGCCTGATAGAAGGGAGCCCTCTCCAGAGCCTCTTATTTTTCAGCGGTCTTAGTCCGTTCAGTGGCTAAAACAGGAGTGAAGTACCCATAAGGTGAGCGGCTTATAAAGAGTAGAAATTTGTTCCTCATGGTCCTAGAGGCTTGAAAGTCCAAGATCAAGTCACTGACAGTTTGGGTGTCTCATGAGAACTTGCTTCTTCAGTGACACCTATCTTCCTTCTGTAACCTCATGTAGCTGGGGGTTAAGGGAGCTTTCTGGCCTCTCTAGAAGGGTGCTCATCTCATCAGGAGGGTGCCACCTGCATGATCTGCTCATTTCCCAAAGACCCCACCTCCAAACACCAGTACATTGCGAGTTTGGAATGCAGCCTGTGGATTTGGTGGTGGGCAGGTGCCACAGACATTCAGACTATAATAACAGCTGTACACGCCAAAGGTAGCAAAAAGTATAAAGGTGCGATTTGAAGTTTACAGGGGGATTTCCCTGGAACCAAAATAGTTCTTACTAGCCAGTATGATTTATTAATTAGCAATTTATTTCTCACATTAAGAAGGACCCTCTTTCCTTGCCTGTCCTGTAAGATGTATTTTGATTTGCCTTGGAGGGCAGTGTAAATTCACTAGTGCTGTATTTAGCTTTAGGAATGGTGTGACCATTCATAAAAACTATAAACAGCACAGGTGAGGGTGAAATTGAGTTGAGTACAGGAAAAGGAGTAATGCATGGGGAGAGGGGGGCCAGTAGCAAATGATGATTACTTTACAAATCTGTCAAGATTTAGTCCAGTTCACTTAGAGAAATGCCACTGTTGGGCAAGTGCTGATAAGAATTTGGAGATAAAATTTGAGGAAGGAAACATGAGATGGTTTTAGCAACCGAAAATTCTGAAAAAATTATTAAACTAAGGGGAAATGCCCTACTTTTTAAAAAGTGTATGAAATAAATATTGTGCAGTAATTTCTAATTGGCCACATAATACTTTATTGAATATTATCAGATGTTGGTTTTTGGAAGGAGAGAATTTTCGCTTACCGAGGAAGGAATAAAATTGCCTAAGCAAATCTGTTCCTCTGAAGCATTGTATACGTTTAATCTGTGGAGCAGTGTTTTCTTAGAAATGAAGCACATCAATTGCTTCAATGAAGAAAAGGAATATACACATTTAAAAATCAAAATCACCTTTTTAAAATTAAGGTTTTATCTGTTGTATAATAGGTAAACTACTGTGAAGTGCAGTTGCCTGTTTAACTTTATATCCGCTTTGATTCTGGCAGTTTAGCTAATTCAAATAAAATTTGTGAAGTTAAGCACTTTCAAGAAAAGGAATAGGAGAACCTAATTTAACCTAGAGTGTCTCTTTTATTCTTCTGTTATTCATTTGAAGTGCCCTATCAGCTTGAACTGACCAACTTCAGTCATTTTTACCCTTTTATTTTTTTTCTCTAATGTAAACTGAAATTCCCTGCTGTTCGTGGTATTTTACTGTTTAGCATCACTTAATGAGCAGGTATCATTAAACTTAAAAGGTCCTTTTCTGTGTATCTCTGATTAGTTAGTGAAGGAACCAAAGAATTTCTCTTAATATATTTTGATGTTGGCCCATTTTACATTTAAGTGTTTTTTGATGAAGTAGAAAATAATCATTTTGGTTGAAGGGGGACGGATTCTGTCAAGTGAATCTGTGGCCTATTGTTAAGTTCTAGAAGAGAAATTGTTTACAAGTGTTGCTGTATATTCTCCCTTATGAATTTATTTGTACGGGTTTGTAAACAATTTATTATACTTTGATTTGTTTTTCTGAAGAAATAGATACAAAGATAACTAAGCATAGATGCTTTAATATCAAGGTTTGTACAGTCCTTCTTAAAAAGCAAGAGTTTAGTGAATATATACATCAGAAGAGAAAAGTCTTTAATGCTGGACTCATTTAATCAAACAGTTTCACACAACACTTAATTGCAGTTTCTTTTAAGTTATAATAAGGAATAAACTATTAATTAGCAAAGAAATAGTAACATCCATTAATTGTACACTTGCTCTCTGATGTGCAGGTATACTGTACCCACCAGAGCTGGTATTTTATTGTTAGTTCTGAGTTTGCTTTTAGGAAGAAAAGGGTATCTCTGAGATAAATAGCATGGAGCCAAAATAATGAGGCTAAAACACAAGCAAAGGTCAGACAATGTGTAATAAGTTACAGATGGCTTTATGTGACAGTAACAGTGTTAACAGGTAGAAGATGTAAGAGTGCTGCCTACTGGTAAAAAGTAGTAGTGTTTAAAGGGTAACAGAATAGGTGTAGGCAACCAAACTCTAAATTATGGTTTCTTAGTGTTGCTATTATTGATACCTGTGGCCCAAAATGTTCTTTCCATTAGTATTGATAAAGGTTTTTTGAGAGCAACATTTCTGGCGTGGGTCTTCTGTTTTTGTTTTTGTTTTTTGTGGGGTTTTTTTTTGAGAACATATTTAAATAGTGTGTTTGCTCTTTTGCTTTCTGTCTTTGTAATCTGTAATTTTAAAAATCTACTTGTAATATGATGTCCATGCAGTTTCTCTTATGGGTGGCCCTTCTTTGATAACCTTGACTTTTTTAACTGTGACAGTGTTTCCAAAATATATTTAGTTGAAAAATAAAACCATACCTGGGAGAGATAACTGTCAGCTCTAGTATTAGATAGCTGGTTATTTAGATAGTTCAGTGAGACAATGCATTCACAGAAGGAGTATGATTTGTATATGCAGCAATCAACACACAATAAGTCTAACTGAAAAAAAAAATGATAAACTGCTTCAAAAGCACCAGGTCAAAGTTTTAGCAAATTAAAAATCAAGAGTGCCTGTATGTAGTTTATTTTTTCTATGTTCCACCTAAAGTAAGTGCAAAGTTTCTGTGCTAGAAATAAACATTTTTGCTAGAATTGCTTTGGCATATATATTAGTTTATTTTCCAATAAACTAATTTTGTTTACAGTCTTGAAAGGTAATTAAAGTTACTCTTAACATTAACTCTACTGAAAGTGAAGCTTTAATTTTATAACCATGGTTAGTTTAATATTTGTTGTGCAATGTTTGTATGGGCATGACATGATAGACTTAATTAAATGTGATGATTTCATTATTCTGATTTGAAACCTTATTGTACATTTTAGCTTTATTTTCAGATATCCATTATATAAGACTTATTAAAACACCATGCACTGTAAAAATAGTTGTCACAAAATGAGGAAACTGCTCTTTCATTATGTATAACTTTCTCACTTACATAAGGCAGTTTCCATCCTGAAAAAGAATTGAGCCAAAACTAAATTGATGAAAAAGAAGAAAAAAAGAAAGCATTTTTTTTTTCAATATCCAAAACTTGCTTTTACTTTCTGGAGGGAGGAGAAGTACAGGCTATATTGTCTCTTTTGTGACATAAATACACTCCTTCCACACTGATTCTCCTTCCTCCTCTCTTTTGCCCTCATTCCCTTTCCCTATCTCCTCTCTCCCCAGCCCACATGTCTTTCACTCTATTTATACAGTATCTTTTCCGATGTTAACTTAGATGGACACTGCCACTAAATTCTGGCCAAGTAAAATTGGAAGCACTGAAATACTATTTTTTGAGAATTTTATTTCTGCTCATATTTATTAACTTGTAGAGAGAGTGGAAGGAAAGACAGGAGAAAAATGAGAGAAAGAATAAGGAAGAACAAGTAGGAGCAAGTGAAATGGAAATAAATCAGATTACATCGTATGCAGATATTGTGTATGGAAGGTAAAGTGTGAAAACCGTCTAAATGTGTGAGAAATTGGTATCTGCATTCTTGACAGAGTTTTTCCAATCTCCAAAATAAATTAATAATTAGTAAATACAATACTTTCGGAAGGTTTAGTGACGTCTAAAAGATAAATAGTTGAAATTACCATGTAACTTGCTTTGCGAATAGAACAATCAAGTATCAGACTGCCAAGAAGGTATTTTAGTAGTGTAGAAAATAGCAGTGCAGTTCCTCTATTGGAATGTAGCAAACATTTTCCCTGTGTTAAAGTTTCTGGCTTCATAACATAAGCAACAGTGTCAAAACCCAGTGCTAACAGTAGTCTGCACTGTGGTCTTTATCATTTTAGATTCTTAACCTGGAAATAGTTTTCAGAAAAGGGACAAGAGAAATGCTTTACAGAGTGAGAAGTGCTAGATTGCAATCTCATATTGTTCTTTTTAACAATATGAATTATCATATGTTAATACTTTGCCCTTAGCAGCCAATCAGGAAAAATTACTTTTATGAATAGGTTTTTCCAAAGTATAAGTTCTTACCTATTTTTTATTTCTGTACGAATATTGAAGTAGTTTATTTTTTGACTTTTGTATTTATTTATGACATTTTGCAAACACTATAGTGCATGTTTAGGGATTAATAATTTATCTAGGAAGTCTTATTATCTGGTAAAGATGGAAAAGCCTTTGAAACAACATAGTAACATCATTCAGTAAAGACATGTTTTCTGTTCTCTTGTGTTTTATAACATTTTCATCTAAACATAGCTTTCTCATAAGCTCCTTTAACTCTTAACATGTTTTTAAAAATGTGCTTGAAAGGATCTATAAAAGTATTTTAATTCTCAGGTATTACAAAACCATTTTCTGTTTTATTTCTTATACAAATGTAAAGCTGAATTTTTCACTAATGTTTTATTTGTAAAATTGAATAATCCTTGAAAGCTTTGAAATACTTTCTTGGCATACTTTTTAAATTGATGAACTTCAGTATATTTGGCATCAAATTAATTTTTCTCTTTTTTGTTCATTAAAAAAGGCATCAAAACATAAATATAACACAGCTTGATGAGCAGATTGGGCTGCCGCAATTAAAAATAAAAATTTTAACCCTTATTTTTTGTCCTGATTATTTTTAAGTCCATATTTATATAAACGTAGTTTGTTGCTATAATTCCTGAAAATCTTAAAGTGTAAAGCATGCCATTTATAATCTTGTATATAGTAGGTAACAGTGTTCATGTCGACGACCACATACTAAGCAATATAATGAGTGTATATCTTATCTTTTCATATCATTGATGATCTTGTGTTTTAGAAAAGGCACTTGTTAATTATAATTCAAAGTGGCAAGAAGAAAGCAAATCTTCATTTTTGCTTTGTCTACTTTAGTACTTAGTATTTTTTCTTCATTATCTTTTGGGTAACTTTTAGTTTTCGTTATAACTCCTTGGAGTTCTATCATTTCTCATTAATAAAATAATCCTTTAGGGGCACCTGGGTGGCTCAGTCGTTAAGCGTCTGCCTTTGGCTCGGATCGTGATCTTAGGGTCCTGGGATCGAGCCCTGCATCAGGCTCCCTGCTCAGCAGGAAGCCTGCTTCTCCCTCGACCACTCCCCCTGCTTTTGTTCCCTCACTTGCTGTGTCTCTCTCTGTCAAATAAATAAATAAAATCTTTAAAAAAAAAAAAGAATCCTTTAAATGTAAAATTGAGCTGTTTGTTTAGAGGAAAGTTATCTGTTATTTGCTTAATTACTATTGGTTTAGCACTTTTGGTATCTTCTACAGGAAAATTTTGACCATTAATTTAGGCTTGAGGCAACACTTTTTAGAATTTTTTTGTAGAACAGTGCTGCCTTAAACAGATGTAATAGCAATTACATGATTAAAACTTGTTTAATAAATTAAAACATTTTCATTAGAGATCTATTATCTATTCTGTTATTTTTTTCTCCTGAGGTAATCATAATACGTATTAGAGATCTCATTTTCATACACTCAATGATAGTATCTTGTACTTAACTCAGATCCAGGGATGGAGTACATACAATGCTAGGAGAGCACATAAGGAGGGCTTAGCTGTAGATATTTAAAAATCTCATTGTTGGGGGCACCTGAGTGGCTCAGTATGTTAAGCGTCTGCCTTTGGCTCAGGTCATGATCTCAAGGATCCTGGGTTCGAGCCCCACACTGGGGTTCCCTGCTCAGTGGAGAGCCTGCTTCTCCCTCTGACCCTCCCCCCCGGCCCTCCCCCCTCGAACCCTTCCCCCCATTGAGTTCTGTCTCTCTCACTGTGTCTCAAATAAATAAATAAAATTTAAAAAAACTCACTGTTGTATGGAAATCTTCCTGCATTGTCTCTAAGACAAAAATAGTTGTGTCTCATATTTAAAAGAATTTTTTTTAAAAATGAGTCACTTCCAGTGAAGAATAAATTCAATACATTTTAATGAACATTTTATTGATTTTTTTCTTTTTTCTTCATATAAATATCTTAACTGAATACTTAACTGTTCTCTCTTTTCCCACACTAATTGGTAAGTGGCTGTGTCACTCTGGCAAGTGACTTAATTGTCTTCTGCCTCAGTTTACCCATCTTTAAGAGAAGTAATAATTGTACGTATAACATAGAGTTATTAGGATTGTTTTCCAGCTGATTTTTTTCCTTCTCTGGTTTCCATTTATAATTTTATCTTATATACTGGCCAAAGTTAGCTTTCCTAAAACACCTCTGATCTTACCACTCTCCAGCTTCAATTAACAATTGCATTATGTAGCCTAAAGAATATAGTTCAGATTCCTCCTTCTGACACTCATATTCCTCCAATTGCAAATCTGACTTAGGCTTGTAAGGTAACTAGCTCATTGAGTATACCCCAGTCAATCTGAATTTTGTGCCTATCTCAGGATATAGCTGATCGTTTTGTTTTTAGTTTTGTATCTTTTTGTCTGGAGCATTTTCAAATATGCTTCCCTTTATAGAGATCCTCTTTACTCATTGGAAGACCAGTTCTAATCCTGGGATCTCCTCCTTATAGGTCTCCTTGATCCCCCAGGATGACTTTCCCCAGTTCAGAACTCATACTGTGTAGCATTTGTACTCTTAATGTACTTATCATATTCTAACCTGTGTTCTAGATAGGTTAAATAAGATCTATATCTTATCTATAATATTTATCTTCTAATTAGAAGTTTCCAGGGCAGGGGTGCGTGGGTGGCTCAGTAGGTTAAGCCTCTGCCTTCAGGTCAGGTCATGATCCCATGTCCCTGAGCTCCCTGCTCAGCGGAGAGTTTGCTTCTCCCTCTGCCCCTCCTCTGCTTGTGTTCTCTCTGTCTCTCTCTAGTAAATAAATAAATAAATCTTAAAAAGAAGAAGAAGAAGAAGTAGTATTAGTGTCCAAGGCAGAAACTAGATTGGGTTTTACTATGAATTCCTTTCCCATCTTCCCAACAACACTCAACACAGTACCCTCAACATACAAGGTGGTCTGTAAAATAGTTGATTAGGGAGACACCGTGGCATAATGGAAAGAACACAGGCATGTGAGTTTAAAAAAACAAAACAAAACAAAAAACACCTTGAATTTGAAGACTGCGTTAAATATTACCTGACCCTGATCAACTTCACCTGTATTCGTTTCAGCAATTTGTAAAAAAGAAGAGTATTATCTACTTTTGGGGCTGGGTGTAAGAATTAGAGATAATGCATGGAAAACATAACATGTAGTAGATGCTCAATAAGCATTTCCACTTGTGCTTTATGTGATGAAACTTATTTCTTCTGCTGTTAGCCATATAAACTACAGCAGTGCTTCTAAGACAGGTGACTGCTAGCAGGAATGCTAACAGAGGTCACTTTTGAGTAACAGTTAGCTTGTGTTGACTTGAGAAAAAAAAAAATTACTACCACCTTTGGAAAAGATGCCCTGGCCAGGTGATGGCCACAGGTGAGTGGTTCCGTTGTTTGCATTT